>NC_056447.1:42927903-43239778 GCF_018296145.1 Oncorhynchus tshawytscha | reverse complement strand
CAATGGTGATGGATGCTCAATGAGCATTATGGGGAGCGAAATGAGAATCCAGATGGTTAATGTGCTGGAATCGAATCCTCAGCTAAATGTCCCTTTAATTGTCTTCTTGTTTAGACGTCCTATCGGAGGGAGGGCAGTTATCACCACCAGGTATTGACTGAGTGTTATTGTCAGTAAATGCATGTGGCTGTGCTTGGGAGAGGACATCCCTCCTTTGTTGGCAGTGCCTAGGGGAAATCAATGGGATGGAGGGGTCTCACCAGGGCTCACCGTCTATGATCAATGGGCCATTCTATACATCCCTGTTCCTTTCAAATGCATAGTAATGATTCTTATCCACCAGGCGTCTTCTCATCCAGTCTCATCTCATACCAGCTAGTGGTTTCATGGTGGAATCCAAGCCATCAGTAATGTTGTTACTGGATTAAATATGGTGCCATTTTGATTCATAGAGATAATGTGGAGGAGCATAAACAAGATCCCCTACCCTAAACATTTCAGATTCATCATGTACCCCGTCGTTTCACAACATGCACTCATGAAGCAGCAGAGAAAGTTGGCTGATTTTCGTGTTATTTCTCAACGTCATTCCATCATCACTCCCCCCAGAGAGACAGATGTACTAAGGCATATTTTTGGATGGGAAACGAGGAGCACTAGCTCCAGATTATGTTGTAGGACAAGGTCAGAGATACACATGATTAGTACAAATAGGATAGTAGGATAGGACTTCTCTCCCAGAAACAAGGCCTGTTTCTATTAGCATAGTGTCTACTTACTGTATTTACATTTCAGAGTGCAGTGCTTCAAGGTTTGTCAAACTGTTGGTAAACATTAAATGTCACTGGGTTGTTTTGAATGTGACATAAATGATTTAAAGCGTTGCTAAATTGGGAGATTCACGCATGGCGCTGTAAGGCCAATTGTTCGGTCTTTCCCTTTCTGACCAGAGATGTGGCACGCATGCGCAACTACTGAGATAAATATTCTTAGAATGATTTGGTTTATGAATAGCTTGTGGCGATATGCTAAAGGACGTGGTAAATGGGTTGAGTTGAAATCTTTGGCTCCACTACTCCACTGCACATATTTGCAGTTTGTTGCAGTGTAATGTGTTGGTGTCCAAACGTTCTGGGAATGAAGACAGAATATCAAGCAGAGCCTAACCCACTAGGGAGATAGTGGGCTTCATGAACCTCTAGCCCACAGCACACAATTATCCATCAAAGTGGGACAACAACGTCAAGCTGCAAATCAATGGCATGGCTTCAGTCTGCATGTGTGCTTTTGCAGGAAATATGTGAATCTATTTCATTGCTCTCCAAATTCACTATGTGGTATAGTCCATCATGTGTCTTCATGCAATGAAGAGAAAATCATATCAATCATAATTTAGTTGTTCAGAGAGGTTCTACCATTCATTTTTTTATTTTTTATTTTTACATGTGGGTTTTATCAAACCTGTCCCCCTCTGTCCCGTGACTCCATCAGTACACTGAATGAGCCCAAGTCAAAACACAGAATCCGTTTTTGGGCGATTCCACGCCAGTAGGAGCGGAAAATATTTTGGGTAACCCAGATTGTTCTGGCAATTCTCACATAGAAACTTCATTAGGAGGAAGGATTTTTGACATGTTTTTAACATTTGTACCACCATTTCTTTATTTGTTTTATCATGATGAACGTGGACCTATACATGCCTCCTGTTAGTCCCTATGATCTGTAAACCGTACATGATACAGGCAACATCTTGATGTCATTATACTCCTTATGTTCTTAAACATGGAGTACGTCTTGATTCTGAAATATAAACATTTCACATGAATTTATTCCACATTAAACATATTCATATTAATATCTCAAAATGACCCCTATTAATTTAGCTTATTTTAAGACATATTGTTTGGAACAATATACTCTACAAGTACATCACATTTCCAGAGTGGGCTCTCTGCTAATTCGGAAGGTATGATCTATTTTATGAACACCACCAATACAGTGAATGGAAACGGGAACTCCCTCTGCATGTGACTTTCAGAATGTGCAATCCTAAAGTTGTGCTGTGATTGGTTAATGACCTATAATGTCAATATCTATATATAAAATCATTAAAAGGACCAGAGAGTCAGTCTGGAAATTTGACCTGTTTGAAGAGTATTTTGTTACAAACAAAATGTCAGAAACAAGCTAAATCAAGAAGGGTAGTTTTGTGATATTGATATTTGTAATATTGAATAAGTGAAGAATCTAGACATACTCCATATTTTAGAGCACACTATAAGGAGTATAATAATATAAATGGCACCAAGATGTTGTCTGTATCATGTACGGTTCACAGATCATAGGGTCTTACAGAAGGCACCACCCTAGAACAGTAGGTCTGAAAAGGGCCTAAAATAACCACTTTATCATGATTTTCTTTATCATTTTTTCCAAATAAGTTTCTATGTGAGAATTGCCAGAACGATCTGAGATATAAAAAATATTTTCCGCTCCTTCTGGTGTGGAATTGCCCATTTGTCAAATTCATCACAGAGAATGACAGCCTTGTGCAGAGTCCTGGACCAACTCCATGTCTTTATCAGACTGGGCAGTTGAAAGGTGACCATTTAGAAAGTCAACGGAATCTAGTGGACAGAGAGGCCTGCCTCTTGCCAGTAAAAAATATCTGTGTTGAGTTCAGCCTTTAAGGTTCATCTGTTGAAACATCCCCCTCTGTGAATGTCCAATATGATGAAGCCATAGTGTCTCTATACATGACTTCTGCCAGACTCACTGTTGTGAAATATCACTAACCTCAGGATGAGGTGAAGATGACTGCCTGGTACAGTGTATCGATTTCTCTCCTATTTAGCTGTGTGCTGCAACTATGTGTCATAATACACTTGATGTCACTGAGACTCTTTAATTATTAAAGCTGTGTGCAGTTATATTTTCCCTTCGTATCCACACATGCACTCAAGTAGAAATACATTGAATATAATGTATTTATGTATTTTGTTTTCCAAAAATAATATCTGCACTGTGATGCTCCTTTTTGCTGTTTTACAAACCTGAGAGGCTTCATGAAATTAGAGTAATTTGGTTATACAGAGAAACTGCCTAGACCTTGCAGACATAAAAAAATATAAATCATGAACCAATTACATTTTTCATGTCTTTCCTCCAATACATCTCAACTTCAAAGGTGCCATTAGATGTTTTGTTTAACATTTAGTAGAATCCCATTCTGTCTTTACTTGCTGACTGAGAGAAAACAGAGCTCACCGAGCCGACTGCTCATTTACCTTGTCTGTAAATGAAATGTCATTCTCTTAAAGCACTCCTTTACTTTACCATATATAATCGTAAACCCTTTCCCAACCTTCTCTACCCCAGCCTGTGCAGGGATTTGACTATGCCAAGAAGCATATGGGCCATCAGCAAGGTGAGGAGACCATCTCTGTTACCAAGGAGACGCTGGTCCTGGGCCTCCCGGTGAGAGATGCCCCATTGTCATTGGACAGGAAGGTGCACCCGGATGGGACCGCTTCTAAAAGACCCCCTTCTGCTGACATCATCCACAAAGGGTAAGAAGAACGCCGATTGAAATAGAAACCGAATTATAGGATCTCTATGAAGATTGATCCCTGTTTACTATAGATTACCAGACAACATTTGGATTTGTTTGTGCCAATACTTTAAGTCAAGGAAAATTCACAATAAGTATTACAGTCTTGGACAGATTGCATAGAATCTGCTTAAATCTGCTCATGTTGACTGGCTTACAGTTTGCCTTGGTGTTGCCAATTGCGCGATTCGTAGCCGTCTATCACTCAGTTTAGGCAATAGAAAGCTAAAATGTTGTTACAAAACATGAGTCATGAATGTGTTATTGCCGTGCCACAAAACGGATAGAGCCTGCTGTCTTTCCTCTAGTCTAGAAGACAAAGCCAAGCTTTTGCTGCTGTTTTGAGCCTTCTTTTCTTTGAATTTCCCACGCATTCAAATTCTCATTTTAACACAGAGACCTTTACAGACCACCAAAGCCTTGATTTTTTTATTTATTGACCCTGCCCAAGACATAAGTCATTGTCTTACAGCTGTCAAATGTAGTAGATCTCCCCTATCTTTGGCTGATTTAGACCCACTTGGGTTTTTTAATATTTACTGCTGCCAAGCTGGAGGTGTGACACGAGTCTGCTACAATGATCATTGGGTTTTGAAGGCACTGCAGTGTAGAACTGGGTTCAAATAGCATTGGAAATATCTCCAATGCTTTGAGTATTTGCTCTCTAGCCTGCCTGGAGTACCAGATTTGGGGGGTGGGGGTGGCAGTTTTTTAACTATTCTATTGGTCCTTTAAACCCAGTCAAGCTCAATCAAACACCAATAAAGTATTATTTTAAATATTATGTGAACCCAGGTCTGCTGCAGCGGCTGCTATTCCAGTCACTCTTTGGATGGACCGCAGGGCTCATTCAGACTGAGATTAGCAAGGCTTCAAAAGGCTACAAAACACACAGCTGTGCAGTGTGATGATTAAAGCATAAAACGCCTTTGAAAAGGTGCTGAGAATAATAATTGGTAAAACAAGCAGTCGGTAAACACACATGGTGGTGTAAAGTGAATAGAGGCTGAACACTGGGCATGGAGAGAGACATAGTGTTGTAAAGTGAAGAGACTGAACACTGGGCATGGAGAGAGACATAGTGTTGTAAAGTGAAGAGACTGAACACTGGGCATGGAGAGAGACATAGTGTTGTAAAGTGAAGAGACTGAACACTGGGCATGGAGAGAGACATAGTGTTGTAAAGTGAAGAGACTGAACACTGGGCATGGAGAGAGACTGGACATGGAGAGAGACATAGTGGTGTAAAGTGAATAGAGGCTGAACACTGGGCATGGAGAGAGACATAGTGGTGTAAAGTGAATAGAGGCTGAACACTGGGCATGGAGAGAGTGGTGTAAAGTGAATAGAGGCTGAACACTGGGCATGTGGTGTAAAGTGAACACTGGGCATGGAGGCTGAACTGACACTGGGCATGGAGAGAGACATAGTGGTGTAAAGTGAATAGAGGCTGAACACTGGGCATGGAGAGAGACATAGTGGTGTAAAGTGAAGAGGCTGAACACTGGGCATGGAGAGAGACAGTGTTGTAAAGTGAATAGAGACTGAACACTGGGCATGGAGATAGTGGTGTAAAGTGAAGAGGCTGAACACTGGGCATGGAGAGAGACAGTGTTGTAAAGTGAATAAAACACTGGGCATGAATTGGTGTAAAGTGAATTGAGGCTGAACACTGAACATGGAGACAGACATAGTGTTGTAAAGTGAATAGAGGCTGAACACTGGGCATGGAAAGAGACATAAAAATGAAGAGGCTGAACACTGGTGTAAAGTGAATAGAGGCTGAACACTGGGCATGGAAAGAGACATAGTGGTGTAAAGTGAAGAGGCTGAACACTGGGCATGGAGAGAGACATAGTGGTGTAAAGTGAATAGAGACTGAACACTGGGCACGGAGAGAGACATAGTGGTGTAAAGTGAAGACACTGAACACTGGGCATGGAGAGAGACATAGTGTTGTAAAGTGAAGAGACTGAACACTGGGCATGGAGAGAGACAGTGGTGTAAAGTGAAGAGACTGAACACTGAACATGGAGAGAGACATAGTGTTGTAAAGTGAAGAGACTGAACACTGGACATGGAGAGAGACATAGTGGTGTAAAGTGAATAGAGACTGAACACTGGACATGGAGAGAGACATAGTGTTGTAAAGTGAATAGAGGCTGAACACGGCATGGAGAGAGACATAGTGGTGTAAAGTGAATAGAGACTGAACACTGGACATGGAGAGAGACATAGTGGTGTGAAGTGAATAGAGGCTGAACACTGGGCATGGAGAGAGACATGGTGGTGTAAAGTGAATAGAGACTGAACACTGGGCATGGAGAGAGACATAGTGGTGTAAAGTGAATAGAGACTGAACACTGGGCATAGTGGTGTAAAGTGAATAGAGGCTGAACACTGGGCATGGAGAGAGACATAGTGGTGTAAAGTGAATAGAGGCTGAACACTGGGCATGGAGAGAGACATAGTGGTGTAAAGTGAATAGAGGCTGAACACTGGGCATGGAGAGAGACATAGTGGTGTAAAGTGAATAGAGGCTGAACACTGGGCATGGAGAGAGACATAGTGGTGTAAAGTGAATAGAGGCTGAACACTGGGCATGGAGAGAGACATAGTGGTGTAAAGTGAATAGAGGCTGAACACTGAACATGGAGTGAGTGAGCTACACAGCCTGGAGAGATCCTTCCAGGGCCATGTTTGATTCAGTGTTCCTCTGGGCTCAGGTTAACAGGAATACATGCATCCTCAATCTGTTCTCTCTCTCTCCCCCTCCCTCTCCCTCTCTCTCTCTTCCCTCTCTCTGTCTGACCATGTATCACAGGAGTGGAACTGTACCTCATTATAGAAGCCTCATGATTGCGAATGCTGATTCCATTTAGTATTTCTGAATGCATTACACCCTTAGAATAATCTAATCTTGTTTAACCCAGAACTAAAATCACGTATTTGGTCAGATGCTCGATTATGTTTAAGTAGTCTGTCCATGAGGGATTAAGAATAATCTGATAGAAACATTCTGAAGAGCAATGTCGATATGAGCTGACATAATGGGTGTGTGTGTTCCTAGCTGTCTTATCTGACATAACATCAGGCTCCTGTGTTAGTCACTGGTGTCAGTCTGTTGGTTACACCTGAAAAGATACCAGGGGAGGGTAGTTTGAAATTAAGATAGTATCTCTCACTGTTCCAGCCTGTGGCCTTGTTGTGAAGCACATAGCTTTAGATAGAACACAGCCTTTATCGGTGTCTCTGTCACCAGGGTTGAACAGTGACATGTTATATGTAATCCCATTGCAAAAAAACTAACTGTAATCAGATGCGTTACCATGAAAAAATATTGCAATCAGATTACAGATACTTTTGAAAAACTAGATGATTATGTTTGCGAAAAAAGACATGAAACCTTTTCTGTTTTCTCAATGACATTCAATTCATCATTGAAAAAAGGTGCCAGTTTAATTTTGTTCCACCTGATCGAGTCTGAAACCACTATGATGAAGCACCAAATGTGTTTAAAGGATTATTTTTGTTGTCTTCTAATGCTGTAATCTAAAAGTAACATTACTGAGTTTGGTTAATCCAAAAGTTGTTACTGATTACACATTTTGGGCAGGTAACTATGGTAACTTTAATGGATTATGTTTAAAAAGTAACCTACCAATCCTGTCTGTCACATACTGCAGTCAGATTTCACAGGTTAGAACTGGCCAGGGGGCTGTGTGATAGCAGCATTACCCTTGGATAATACTGTATGCACAAAGCTTACCACTGCCTGCCTCTGTTGCTATGGTTACCTGCGGCAGGTTGCCAAGCGAGGACGGCTCAGTTACAAGCAATGAATCCGGGAAACTCAACACGGGCAAGAGCTCGATGGTACGGAGGCCTGCGGTACAGAACAGCGCCAAGGAGGATCTACTACACAAGAGGAACGGTGAGAGAGAGGACAGAGGCCATACTCCGGCTACTGCTGCTTGTCCCTACTGCTGCTTGTCCCTACTGCTGCTTGTCCCTACTGCTGCTTGTCCCTACTGCTGCCCACCACAATATTGTGTCCTCACACAGGCTTGGTACACCATACGGCCATTAGAGAGAGCTAATGAATTGTAAATGAAAATAAGCACTTACTGTATATGCAGGGATGCATGCAGTGCACACACACACACACACACACACAGTATGCACCATGGAAACACACAGACACATACACACACACAAGTATCTTTCTATTTCCCTCCTATCTAACTGCAGTAGCTGTAACACTCAGGCAGTGTGAGTGGGGATGTGAGGAAGGGTCTGATGAATGATAAAAGGATGATACAGTGGCAGCCACTGAAAGTCCTCATTGTTCTTGAACTTCAGATATTTACCTTACTGGATGCATCAAATGAAAGGTGACAGTCTGGTAGAATTGCATTTTTACACAATGTTTCCATTGTTATTTGGAAGTTGTCTATGATGATTGATATGCCTTAATATCTCAAGGTTAGATTACACACTGCATTACAGTAAGCGTCTCAATTTCAGAAATTATGTTGAGACAATGTCCAGTCAATGTTGTTACTGTGGCATCAAGAAAGCTTTCATTTTCAACCGTCTAGCAATGGTTACCCAACATTTATTGGTGAGATGTATTATAACGTAGTATACATATTAACGTATTATAACGTAGTATACATATTAATGTATTATAACGTAGTATACATATTAACTTATTATAACGTAGTATACATATTAACGTATTATAACGTAGTATACATATTAACGTATTATAACGTAGTATACATATTAACTTATTATAACGTAGTATACATATTAACGTATTATAACATAGTATACATATTAACGTATTATAACGTAGTATACATATTAACGTATTATAACGTAGTATACATATTAACGTATTATAACGTAGTATACATATTAACGTATTATAACGTAGTATACATATTAACGTATTATAACGTAGTATATATATTAACTTATTATAACGTAGTATACATATTAACGTATTATAACGTAGTATACATATTAACGTATTATAACGTAGTATATATATTAACTTATTATAACGTAGTATACATATTAACGTATTATAACGTAGTATACATATTAACGTATTATAGCGTAGTATACATATTAACGTATTATAACGTAGTATACATATTAACGTATTATAACGTAGTATACATATTAACGTATTATAACGTAGTATACATATTAACTTATTATAACGTAGTATACATATTAACGTATTATAACGTAGTATACATATTAACTTATTATAACGTAGTATACATATTAACGTATTATAACGTAGTATACATATTAACTTATTATAACGGCAAATTCCTCGGGGGAAGTAGAAAATGAGTGATTGTATTATTTCCCTCTCAAGACCTTAGACGTACATTTAGAATGCCATTTACTTTCCCTTGGGTATAAGCCATCTCCTATATTTTCTAGTTTTCATACATGAATACTTTCCCCACGTCTACAGTATATGCAGAGTGATCTGAGCACTGAAGCAGTTAACCTAGAACAACATCTGCTCTGTTTGATTGGTGCTGATGAGAGACGAATACACCATTAACCCCACTGTAGCCAACCGCCATATGACGTCAGTGAAGTGCTCACAGCAGTATCAGTCATAGCTGGGCTAGCTAGCGCTGTGCTAATTAGCAATGTCCTCTCATCCCAGCAGATCCCTATGAGGACCACACTGGCTCACTGCGACTCATCACCATCAAGCCAATGGCGGCCCAGCCCACATACTCCTACCCATCCTCCTCCAGTCACAGCCAGGACTCAGTCGTCCTCAATGGGGAGGTGAGACACCACCCCCAGGCTGCTGGTTACATTGTGTCTGCCAGATGAAGATTCTAAAGATGAATGTTCTGGATGTGTACTGTCAAAGCAGTGTCGAAGTGGAACTATATTTCTGCAGACATCTAAGGGTTTGGGCCAATGGGAAGTAGGAATGGATTTGGAACCGATTGTTTCTTTATAGAGAAGAGGGACCTCAGTAGATACCTCACCACGTTTACTTCAAATACCAAGTAATGTCAAACTAGAATCAATACTAATGTAATACAAATTACTTCGTCTACAGGCAAATGTGGGGCTCAAGCAGAAGTCCGACATCGAACACTACAGGAACAAACAACGGCAGAAAGCCAACAGAAAAGGCTACTGTGATTTCCCTGTTACAGACAATGGCATCCACCCATTCAACCCCAGAGAGAGGCACAGCAGGCATGAGAATGCCAAGGAGCCAATGACTGCTGAGGAGAAGAGGGCATCCTATGCAGGATGCCACATCAGGAGGTGGGGGAGCAGACAGACACATGCCTCTTTTTGCATCCACATTATGTAGTATGCCAAGAGACATACAGGAAGAATTGCTTTCATGTTTGAGTGGGCGTTCAGTGGGCGTTCAGTGGGTGTTCAGTGGGTGTTCAGTGGGTGTTCAGCGGGTGTTCAGCGGGTGTTCAGTGGGTGTTCAACGTAAACAGATCCACTGGTTTAAAAGTGACTTTTCAGAATGCCTACATGTACCGGTGACTACAGCACCGGGACATGGTTAATGTGACAAAATCTTTTGCAGGGGGATGCCAAGCATCAAGTTTGTTTACAATCATATAACAACTTATGTATTGAACACTAGTCACTTTAATAATGTTTACGCACTGTTTCCCCCACTTTATATGTACACCGTATATACTGTATTCTAGTCCAGGCTCATCCTATGTACAGTTGAAGTCAGAAGTTTACATACACTTTAGCCAAATACATTTAAATTCAGTTTTTCACAATTCCTGACATTTAATTCTAGTAAAAATTCCCTGTTTTAGGTCAGTTAGGATCACCACTTTATTTTAAGAATGTGAAATGTCAGAATAATAGTAGCGAGAGTAATTTATTTCAGATTTGATTTCTTTCCTCACATTCCCAGTGGGTCAGAAGTTTTTGGTAGTATTTGGTAGCATTGCCTTTAAATTGTTTAACTTGGGTCAAATGTTTCGGGTAGCCTTCCACAAGCTTCCCACAATAAGTGGGGTGAATTTTGACCCATTCCTCCTGACAGAGCTAGCGTAACTGAGTCAGGTTTGTAGGCCTCCTTGCTCGCACACACTTTTTCAGTTCTGCCCACAAATGTTCAAATGGATTGAGGTCAGGGCTTTGTGACCTTGGCTTTGTTGTCCTTGAGCCATTTTGCCACAACTTTGCTTAGTGTCATTGTCCATTTGGAAGACCCATTTGCGACCAAACTTTAACTGATGTCTTGAGATGTTGCTTCAATATATCCACATAATTTTCCTACATCATGATGCCATCGATTTTGTGAAGTGCACCAGTCCCTCCTGCAGCAAAGCACCCCCACAACATGATGCTGCCACCCCCACAACATGATGCTGCCACCCCCACAACATGATGCTGCCACCCCCACAACATGATGCTGCCACCCCCACAACATGATGCTGCCACCCCCGTGCTTCACGGTTTTGATTGAGTTCTTCGGCTTGCAAGCCTCCCCTTTTTCCTCCAAACATAACGATGGTCATTATTGCCAAACAGTTCTATTTTTGTTTCATCAGACCAGAGAACATTTCTCCAAAAAGTACAATCTTTGTCCCCACGTGCAGTTGTAAACCGTATTCTGGCTTTTTAATGGCGGTTTTGGAGCAGTGGCTTCTTCCTTGCTGAGAAGCCTTTCAGGTTATGTCGATATTGGACTCGTTTTACTGTGGCTATAGATACTTTTTTACTGTTTCCTTCAGCATCTTCACAAGGTCCTTTGCTGTTGTTCTGGGATTGATTTGCACTTTTTGCACCAAATTACGTTAATCTCTTGGGGACAGAATGTGTCTCCTTCCTCAGCGGTATGGCGGCTGCCTGGTCCCATGGTGTTTATACTTGCGTACTATTGTTTGTACAGATGAACATGGTACCTTCATGTGTTTGGAAATTGCTCCCAAGGATGAACCAGACTTGTGGAGGTCTACAATTCTTTTTTCTGAGGTCTTGGCTGATTTCTTCTGATTTTTCCATGATGCCAAGCAAAAATGACAAGAGTTTGAAGGTAGGGCTTGAAATACATCAACAGGTACACCTCCAATTGACTCAAATTATGTTAATTAGCCTATCAGAGGCTTATAAAGCCATGACATAATTTTCTGCAAATTTTCAAGATGTTTAAAGGCACAGTCATAGTGTATGTACACTTCTGACCCACTGGAATTGTGATACAGTGAATTATAAGTGGAATAATCTGTCTGTAAACAATTGTTGGAAAAATGACTTGTGTCATGCACAAAGTAGATGGCTTAACCAACTTGCCAAAACTATAGTTTGTTAACAAGAAATTTGTGGAGTGGTTGAAAAATGAGTTTTAATGACTCCAACCCAAGTGTATGCAAACTTACGACTATCGACTTCCAACTGTAACTTATTTTAGTATTTTTCTGGATGATGTGTATTGTATTGGTGGATATTGGTGCATTGTTGGAAACATCTGAAAATGTGTGTACGCGACCAATCAACTTTGATTTGAAATACACATTTGAAATGTCTGAAATATTCCTGTGATGGTGCAAACCTATGCTGCAGAGCAGGGCCATTTTTACTGATGAGGATGATGATGGAGATTGTCATGACGATGGCAACTATGATATCCCTATTTCAGGCATCCCCCATCCAGAGAGCCAACCTACTGGAGCCGTCAGTCCCTGGCTGCCAGCAGCCCTGGCCCCGTGGAGACCGAGATGGACCTGCTGGTCCTCAGGGAGAGGTCTAGAAGAGGGATCCGCAACAGCGGCTATGACGTGAGGCCTCACTGAGTATCACTGCTGAACATTGTCCATTTTAAGACATCCATGAGATGTAAAACAGGGATGGTCAATTCCAGTCCTCACGGGCCGGAGTGGTGACACACATCCCCCCACACATTCCCCATCCCTAGCAAACACAGCTGATTAAACTCATTGCATTCTAAGCTAAAGATCATGATTAATTGATTATTGGAGTCAGTTGTATTAGTAGCTGGGGCAAAAGTGTGACACTAATCAGGCCGCCGAGGACTGGAGTTACGCATCCCTGTCCTGAAATGTACACCATACTACTGGAGTCACTGCATGGGCAAAAGGGGTTGAGCATAGATACGTTCTGACACTGGGGTGCAATAACCTAAAGAAAACCCTAGAACAAAGCCTGTCGCAAAATGCCTATCTCTCCCAATCCTTATTCTAAGCTCTATGGCTCAAATGAAGAGGATTACCTTCATCCAAACTTTAAAACCAACCTCTAGCACAGCGAAGGAGCTCGTTCTTAGAGCTATCATTTTATGCTGCATGCACAGGCACTACATTGCTGAATGTCAGTGAACGTGAACATGATTATAGCCTGTTCAGTGATTCAGATGTGAAATTCGATACCAGTTAATATACTGAACAAAAATGTATACGCAACAATTTCAAAGATTTTACTGAGTTACAGTAATATAAATCCAATTTATTTATAAAGCCCTTCTTACATCAGCTGATATCTCAAAGTGCTGTACTGAAACCCAGCCCCAAACCCCAAACAGCAAGCAATGCAGGTGTAGAAGCAATATAAGGCCATCAGTCAATTGAAATAAATAAATTAGGCCCTATCCTATGGCTTTCACATGATTGGGTGGGGGACACTGGAGAGCCAGGCCCAGCCAATCAGAAAGAGTTTTCCCCCACAAAAGGGCTTTATTACAGACATAAATATTCCTCAGCATTTCTTGCAGTCAGCATGCCAATTGCATGCTCCCTCAACACTTGAGACATCTGTGGCATTGTGTTGTATGACAAAACTGCACATTTTAAAGTGGCCTTTTATTGTCCCCAGAACAAGGTGCACCTGTGTAATGACCATGCTGTTTCTTGATATCCCACACCTGTCAGGTGGATGGATTATCTTTGTAAAGGAGAAAAGCTGACTAACAGGGATGTAAACTAATTTGTGTGAAAATTGAGAGAAATATGTTTTTTGTGCTTATGGAAAATGTCTGGGATTTTTTTATTTCAGCTCATGAAACATGGGATCAACACTTTACATGTTGTGTTTATATTTTTATTCAGTGTAGCTCTGAATGTGCTGAGCCTTTAAATTGCAAATGGATAACCCTGTGTGTGTGTGTTTGTGTGTGTCCGCCTTCTTGTGTGTCAGGTGGAGCCGCTTGAGGAGACCAACGTGGACCGACTGATGAGCTCCCTGGGTTATGGTGGAAGCCATCAGGTCAAGGGTCTCTCAGACTCGTCCACTCTGAGCTCTCAGCCTTCCATCGGTGAGGTCCGTCAGCAGATGCAGCTCCTGCTGGGTAATGCCTTTGGGCTGGCCCCAGATGAGGCCCTGCCCTCCAACCACCACCACCCCCACATTCACCCCCACCTCCACAGTTCCTACAACCCCAGTCACACCAGCCCCTACTCCGAGGGAGTGACCAGTGCCCCTGGTACCATGAACCACCCATGTGGAGGAGGCCGCCAGCATGGGTCTGCCTACGGGCCGGAAATACACCAGTGTAGCTTACCCAAGCCTGTGAGTGCATTGATTAGATCATGCAATAAAGCAACAACAAAAAATGTCTATGTTTACGGTGGTGTTTTAAACCAAAATCCTGAATGCTATTGTAGAACATCCACATAATAAGATGGTATCTGTATAGGACATTATGTTTAAACACCCACACACTGATTGAACTGTGTCTGTGTGTTGTGTTTGGTGCTGCAGGGCTTCAGGTTCACTCAACTTCCTGACATGTGCGTTGGACCTCCGCCCACTCTGATCCCCTCCAGACCTGGACCCCCTCCTGGGACCTCAATGAGGCGGTACGAAGCTCCCTCCTCTTCCCTTCAAGCTGTTAGAAAGACAGTAAACGGATGCAAATAACATTCATTCCAATATATGCACATCCACACAGTGCTAAACATACTCAACCTACTACACTGAACAACAATCTAAATGCAACATGTAACAATTCAAAGATTTGACTGAGTTACAGTTCATATGAGGAACTCAGTCCATTGAAATTAATTTATTTGGCCCTAATCTATGGATTTCACATGACTGGGAATACAGATATGCATCTGTTGGTCACAAGAAGTAGGGGTGTGGATCAGAAAACCAGTCAGTATCTGGTGTGACCACATTTTGCCTCATGAAGTGTGACACATCTCGTTCACATATAATTGATCAGGGTGTGGATTATGGCCTGTGGAATGTTGTCCCACTCCTCTTCAACGGCTGTGCGAAGTTGCTGGATAATGGCGGGAACTGTCGTACACTTCGATCCAGCGTATCCCAAACAAGCTCAATGGGTGACATGTCTGGTGAGTATTCAGGCCATGGAAGAACTGGGACATTTTCAGCTTCCAGGAATTGTGAACAGATCCTTGCAATATGGGACAGCGAATTATCATGTTGAAACATGAGGTGATGGCAGCGGATGAATGGCATGATAATGGGCCTCAGGATCTCATCACAGTGTCTCTGTGCATTCAAATTGCCATCGATGAAATGCAATTGTGTTTGTTGTCCGTAGCTTATGCCTGCCCCATACCATAACCCCACCGCCTCCATGGGACACTCTGTTCAAAACGTTGACATCAGCAAACCGCTCGCCCACACAATACCATACACACGTCTGCCATCTGACCGGTACAGTTGAAACCGGGATTCATCAGTGAAGAGCATACTTCTCCAGCATGCCAGTGCTATTGAAGGTGAGCATTTGCCCACTGAATTCGGTTACGACGCCAGTCAGCTACACTGAGATAGAAGTTTGGCACAAACTGTCAGAAACGTTGGTTATGCAAACCCACAGTTTCATCAGCAGTCCGGATGGCTGGTGTCAGATGATCCCGCAGGTGAAGAAGCCGGGTGTGGAGGTCCTAGGCTGGCGTGGTTAAGCATGGTCTGCGGTTGTGAGGCTGGTTGAAAGTATTGCCAAATCCTCTAAAACAATGTTGGAGGCGGCTAATGGTAGAGAAATGCACATTCAATTCTCTGGCAACAGCTCTGGTGGACATTCCTGCAGTCAGCATGCCAATTGCACATTCCCTCAAAACTTGAGACATCTGTGGCATTGTGTTGTGTGACAAAACTGAACATTTTAGTGGCCTTTTATTGTCCCCAGTGCAGGGTGCAGCTGTGCAATGAATATTGCTGTTTAATCAGATTCTAGATATGCCACACCTGTCAGGTGGATGGATTATCTTGGAAGGAGAAATGCTCACTAACAGGGATGTAAATACATTTGTGAACCAAATTTAAGAGAAATAAGCTTTTTGTGCGTATGGAAAATGACTGGGATCTTCTATTTCAGCTCATGAAGCATGGGACCAAGACTTTACATGTTGCGTTTATAGTTTTGCTCAGTATACTTGTTTTGAAGGTCTATTTGTAACTAGCGTACTGTATCCTTGTAGCGTTTCCTATCCTAACTTTTGTTGTGCTACTTTAGATGTTATGCTGCTCATGTGTTATTGTATTTCTACTCTACTGTTATTCTGCATATTTTAAAACAGGGATGGGAAAACCTTTTGATCAATACATTTTTTGTTTTTGTTTAACTCATTCGGGTGTCAACTTACTGTTGCAAGTTAGAATAGTAGAATACACAAGGTGCAATTTAGAAATTTGGTTGTGCATCAGCAGTTTCTCTCTTGTTATGTCAGTCACTGATAGTCACTCCATTAGCCCATGTCAGCAAACATTTTTTAGATTGGTAAGCTATCTAAACTTCGTAATCATGGTCGAATTACCAGCTGGGGGCCCCCCATTGATTTTGTTAGCCGTCTCACTCATATATCATATTAAAAATGGCTAAACATTTCTCTCCACCCTATTTCACAATGTGTAGAATTGCAGGAAAATTGTTGTAAAAGCTCATTTTGTCTTTGTCTCCCCTTCTGCAGTTCTACACCCGACATCAGCCTGAAACCTCGCATTTCTGAGGCTTCTGAGATACAGAATCAGCACAATGGTGCCACCTACCTGCCTATCAACAGAGCGCCCTTCCCTGCTGTCACTGTTGACCAGTCCATGACCAGCTACTCAGGTCAAAATATTAAATATGATATAATTATTCAGATATGGACTAGTAAATATACAGTGAGCACCATAATTCATTGGACAGTGACCATTTTTTTTGTTATTTTGGTTCTGTACTCTTAGCACTTTGAGTTTGAAAGGATACAATGAGGGTGAAGTGCAGACTGTCAGCTTTAATTTCAGGGTATTTTCATACATATCGGATGAACCGTTTAGAAATTATAGAAGCTTTTGTACATGGCCCCCACCCATTTTCGCGGCATCAAAAAACATTGGACTGTTAATGTAATGTAGAATAAAGTAATCATTGTTAATATTTGGTCGCATATCCTTTGCATGCAATGACTGCTTGAAGTCTGCTATGCATCGACATCACCAGACGCTGGGTATCTTCCCTGGTGATGTTCTGCCAGGCCTGCTTGTTTCGGGGACTTATTGCCTTCAGTCTCCTCTTCAGTATGTAAAATGCATGTTCAATGTGATTCAGATCTGGTGATTGACTCGGCCAGTCAAGGATTCTCCACTTTTTGGCCATAAAAAAACCCCTTCGTTGCTCTAGCAGTATGTTTAGGGTCATTGTCTTGTTGCTTGATGACGTGCCGTCCAATGAGTTTGGAGGCATTTGGTTTTATCTGAGCAGATAAAATATTTCTGTAGACTTCAGAGTTCATTGTTCTACTTCTGTCTGCAGTCACATCATTGATGAAGACAAGTTCCCTGTTCCACTGGCAGCCATACAGGTCCAAGCCATAACACCCCCTTGACCATGTTTCACGGATCAGGTGGTATGCTTTGGATCATGGGCATGTCTTTTTATTCTCCACACTTTCCTCTTTCCTTCACTCTGGTACATGTTAATCTTTGTCTCACCTGTCCACAATACTTTTTTTCTAGAACTCTTGGGGCTCTTTTAGGTGCTTTTTAGCCAACTGTAATCTGGCCTTTCTGTTCTTCAGGCTTATCAGTGGTTTGCATCTTGTAGTGTACAAGATAGAAGACTACACCAGCAGGACTATGTATGGTAGACTTTGACACATCTACACCTGCATCCAGGAGAGTGTTTCTGATCTGTTGGACTGTTGTCAGGGGTGTTTTCTTCACCATAGAGAGTATTCTCCGGTCATCCACTACAGTGATTTTCCTTAGTCTACCGGGTCTTTTGCCATAATTGAGTTCACTGGTTGTTTTTTTCTTGTTAATGATGAACCAAACTGTTGACTTGGGCATGCCCAGGGTTTTTGAAATGTTCCTGATTGATTGATTTTCATTTCTGAGCCTTATGACGGCCATCTTCATTTGCATCGACACTACTATCTTCGTCATGTTGTCACACCCCAACAACAACCTCCAAAGGCAATAGCAACGTCTAGAATCAATACTATTCATCAACAGCTCTCCTGCATTCACTAACGACACAAAGGAATACACCTGCCTAACAACACACATCTGTGAAACCAATTCAACAAATACTTGTAGTACCTTAAAATGGGGGGACCATGTACAAAAGGTTAAACGGTTCTAAACGGTTCATCCGATATGTATGAAAATACCCTCAAATTAAAGCTGACAGTCTGCACTTCACCCTCGGTGTCATTGTATCCTTTCAAACTCAGTGCTAGTGTACAGAACCAAAATAACAACAAAATGGTCACTTTCCAATTAATTATGGTGCTCACTGTAAATACACAAAGTACCAGTCAAAAGTTTGGACACACCTACTCATTCCAGGGTTTTTCTTTATTACATCAAAACTATGAAATAACACATATGGAATCATGTAGTAACCAAAAAAGTGTTAAACAAATCTACAAATATGTTATATTTGACATTCTTCAAAGTAACCACCCTTTGCCTTGATGACAGTTTTACACACCTGGAATGCATTTGAATTAACAGGTGTGCCTTTTTAAAAGTTAATTTGTGGAATTTTTTTCCTTAATGCGTTTGAGCCAATCAATTGTGTTGTGACAAGGTAGGGGAGGTATACAGAAGATAACCCTATTTGTTAAAAGACCAGGTCCATTTTATGGAAAGAACAGCTCAAATAAGAAAAGAGAAACGACAGTCCACTACTTTGAGACATGAAGGTCAGTCAATACGGAAAACGTCAAGAATTTGGAGTGATGATTGCTAATAATGGGCCTATGTACGCCTATGTAGGTATTCCATTAAAAATCTGCTGTTTCCAGCTACAATAGTCATTTACAACATTAACAATGTCTACACTGTATTTCTGATCAATTTCATGTTATTTTAATAGCAAAACATGTGCTTTTCATTCAAAAACAAGGACATTTCTAAATGACCCCAAACTTTTGAACGGTGGTGTATGTGTACAGTGGGGCAAAAAAGTATTTCGTCAGCCACCAATTGTTCAAGTTCTCCCACTTAAAAAGATGAGAGAGGCCTGTAATTGTCATCATAGGTACACTTCAACTATGACAGACAAAATGAGAAAAAAAATCCAGAAAATCACATTGTAGGATTTTTTATGAATTTATTCACAAATTATGGTGGAAAAGGTATTTGGTCACCTACAAACAAGCAAGATTTCTGGCTCTCACAGACCTGTAACTTCTTCTTTAAGAGGCTCCTCTGTCCTCCACTCGTTACCTGTATTAATGGCACCTGTTTGAACTTGCTATCAGTATAAAAGACACCTGTCCACAACCTCAAACAGTCACACTCCAAACTCCACTATGGCCAAGACCAAAGAGCTGTCAAAGGACACCAGAAACAAAATACCTAGTGAATGACCTAGTGAATGACCTGCAGAGAGCTGGGACCAAAGTAACAAAGCCTACCATCAGTAACACACTACGCCACCAGGGACTCAAATCCTGCAGTGCCAGACGTGTCCCCCTGCTTAAGCCAGTACATGTCCAGGCCCGTCTGAAGTTTGCTAGAGAGCATTTGGATGATCCAGAAGAAGATTGGGAGAATGTCATATGGTCAGATA
This sequence comes from Oncorhynchus tshawytscha, assembly GCF_018296145.1. Lineage (NCBI taxonomy): Eukaryota > Metazoa > Chordata > Actinopteri > Salmoniformes > Salmonidae > Oncorhynchus > Oncorhynchus tshawytscha. Next base: position 43,220,126 of record NC_056447.1, on the reverse strand, counting down.
AAACCAAAATATAACTTTTTGGTAAAAACTCAACTCGTCGTGTTTGGAGGACAAAGAATGCTGAGTTGCATCCAAAGAACACCATACCTACTGTGAAGCATGGGGGTGGAAACATCATGCTTTGGGGCTGTTTTTCTGCAAAGGGACCAGGACGACTGATCCGTGTAAAGGAAAGAATGAATGGGGCCATGTATTGTGAGATTTTGAATGAAAACCTCCTTCCATCAGCAAGGGCATTGAAGATGAAACGTGGCTGGGTCTTTCAGCATGACAATGATCCCAAACACATCGCCCGGGCAATGAAGGAGTGGCTTCGTAAGAAGCATTTCAAGGTCCTGGAGTGGCCTAGCCAGTCTCCAGATCTCAACCCCATAGAAAATCTTTGGAGGGAGTTGAAAGTCTGTGTTGCCCAGCAACAGCCCCAAAACATCACTGCTCTAGAGGAGATCTGCATGGAGGAAAGGGCCAAAATACCAGCAACAGTGTGTGAAAACCTTGTGAAGACTTACAGAAAACGTATGACCTCTGTCATTGCCAACAAAGGGTATATAACAAAGTATTGAGATAAACTTTTGTTATTGACCAAAGGGTAATATAACAAAGAAAATTATTGAGATAAACTTTTGTTATTGACCAAATACTTATTTTCCACCATAATTTGCAAATAAATTCATTAAAAATCCTACAATGTGATTTTCTTCTTTCTTATTTTGTCTGTCATAGTTGAAGTGTACCTATGATGAAAATTACAGGCCTCTCTCATCTTTTTAAGTGGGAGAACTTGCACAATTGGTGGCTGGCTGACTAAATACTTTTTGCCCCACTGTGTAATATATATATATATATATATATATATATACACACACACACACACACACACAGTTGAAGTCGGAAGTTTACATACACAAGGAACCGGAACTGGCTGTGCGCGTGCGCCATCGTGCATGAATTTATTTTGTCCCCCTACACCAAACACGATCACGACACGCAGGTTAAAATATCAAAACAAACTCTGAACCAATTACATTAATTTGGGGACAGGTCGAAAAGCCTTAAACATGTATGGTAATTTAGCTAGTTAGCTTGCACTTGCTAGCTAATCTGTCCTGGGATATAAACATTGAGTTGTTATTTTACCTGACATGCACAAGGTCTTCTACTCCGACAATTAATCCACATATAAAACAGCCAACCGAATCGTTTCTAGTCATCTCTCATCCTTCCAGGCTTTTTAATCTCTGAACTTATGTGGTGATTGGCATCTACACTTTTACCACGAGAACCGGCAAAACATTTTGTCTTTCAATCACCCACGCGGGTATAACCAATAAGGAAATGGCACGTGGGTACCTGCTTCTATAAACCAATGAGGAGATGGGCGAGGCAGGACTTTCAGCGCGATCTGCATCAGAAATAGTAATGACTTCTATTTTAGCCCTTGGCAACGCAGATACTCGTTGATTTCTAAATTTATTTAAATCTAAATGTAAATTTAAATCTAAATTTAGATTTCTAAATTTATTTTGCGACGCACGCACACGCGACGTGTCCGGTCTGGTCAGCATGTTAGCCAAATACATTTAAACTCAGTTTTTCACAATTCCTGACATTTAATCCTAGTAAAAATTCCCTGTCATAGGTCAGTTTGGATCACCACTTCATTTTAAGAATGTGAAATGTCAGAATAATAGTGGAGAGAATGATTTTTTTCAGGTTTTATATCTTTCATCACATTCCCAGTGGGTCAGAAGTTTACATACACTCAATTTTTATTTGGTAGCATTGCCTTTAAATTGTTTAACTTGGGTCAAATGTTTCAGGTAGCCTTCCACAAGCTTCCCCTAATAAGTTGGGTGAATTTTGGCCCATTCCTCCTGACAGAGCTGGTGTAACTGAGTCAGATTTGTAGGCCTCCTTGCTCGCACATGCTTTTTCAGTTCTGCCCACAAATGTTCTATAGGATTGAGGTCAGGGCTTTGTGATGGCCACTCCAATACCTTGACTTTGTTGTCCTTAAGCCATTTTGCCACAACTTTGGAAGTATGTTGGGGTCATTGTCCATTTGGAAGACCCATTTGCGACCAAGCTTTAACTTCCTGACTGACGTCTTGATGTCTTGTTTCTTCAATATATACACATCATTTTCCTGCCTCATGAAGCCATCTATTTTGTGAAGTGCACCAGTCCCTCCTGCAGAAAAGCACCCCCACAACATGATGCTGCCATCAACGTGCGTCACGGTTGGGAAGATGTTCTTTGGCTTGCAAGCCTCCCCCTTTTTCCTCCAAACATAACAATGGCCATTATGGCCAAACAGTTCCTTTTTGTTTCAACAGACCAGAGGACATTTCTCCAAAAAGTACGATCTTTGTCCCCAGGTGCAGTTGCAAACCGTAGTCTGGCTACTTTATGGCAGTTTTGGAGCAGTGGCTTCTTCCTTGCTGAGCGGACGTTCAGGTTATGACGATAAAGGACTCGTTTTTCTGTGGATATAGATACTTTTGTACCTGTTTCCTTTGCTAGGTCCTTTGCTGTTGTTCTGGGATTGATTTGCACTTTTCACACCAAAGTACGTTAATCTCTTGGAGACAGAACGCATTTCCTTCCTGAGTGGTATGAAGGCTGCATGGTCCCATGGTGTTTATACTTGCGTACTATTGTTTGTACAGATGAACGTGGTACCTTCAGGTGTTTGGAAATTGCTCCCAAAGATGAACCAGACTTGTGGAGGTCAAATGATTTTTTTCTGAGGTCTTGGCTGATTTCTTTTGATTTTCCCATGATGTCAAGCAAAGAGGAACTGAGTTTGAAGGTAGGCCTTGAAATACATCCACAGGTACACCTCCAATTGACGCAAATGATGTCAATTAGCCTATCAGAAGCTTCTAAAGCCATGACATCATTTTATGGAATTTTCCAAGCTGTTTAAATACACAGTCAACTTAGTGCATGTAAACTTCTGACCCACTGGAATTGTGATACAGTGAATTATAAGTGAAATAACCTGTCTGTTAACAATTGTTGGAAAGATTACTTGTGTCATGCACAAAGTAGATGTCCTAACTGACTTGCCAAAACAAGAAATTTGTGGAGTGGTTGAAAAACGAGTGTTAATAACTCCAAACTAAGTGTATGTAAACTTCCGACTTCAACTATATATATATATATAGTATATATATATATATATGGTTTTCTGTCAAATTACTTAAGTTCACTCATTTAAGCCTCTGATTGGCTAACCACACTGCTCATCTCTACAGGAAACCCAATGACAGCAGTCTACGCCATATCAGCCAACCACCCTGGTTACTCTGACTACTTTGTCATGTCTCCACCATCGTCGTACGGAAGCCCATCTTGGATGTCCTACCCACCTGAACCTGAGGACATCCCACACCAGTGGAATGATACTGTAAATACTGTTAGTATCTGAACCAGAACAATGTCCCCGTATATTTAGCTTGTATAACACAGATTGTTTGATCTGGATTCCTCACTATTAGTCCCTGTTTAAACCAGTCTCTTCTCTTTTCAGAACCCGTGTCATTTAGAAACCATTTGTTGAGATTACCTGATCTCTGTCACTGAGTGGAAACAGCATATATCTTGGTGGGCACACACACTTAATATAAGACAGCATTTTCTATCAATGATTTGGGTTTTTGTGGCTCATTTCCTTTCGTTACATTTCTTTCTCTTTGTCTTCCAGGTGTCCTATCGGTTGGGCAGTAGGGCCTCCCTCCCTCACAGTGAGTACACCTGGACTAGAGCACCCTGCCCTCACTGTCACCCCTGGCACCTGCTGGCCTCTGGCCTGCCTCCTCAGCCCATCCAGGCCTCCCATGGTCTCTGAGCCCCAGGTCACACAGGCCTCACAGCCTCCATGTCAACTGCCACCAGCCAGCGGAGGATGGCCTAGAGTAGAGCAGTAGCATGGTAATGCCACATACAGCCTCTGCCCTGGTCCACACCATCCAACGACAGAGCTGGACTGACTGTGCTTTTTGATGATCCAAATTCTTTAAAGGAAAGAAGAGTTTTACCTACTAAACTGATGGTTTATGTGTATTTTTTAAAATGACAAAAAAATAGTATCTAACTCGTCTTGAGCTGTTTCAGTTTTTGGATATTTGTGTGCTTTGTCATTTACTTTTGTGCATTACTTCTTATTTTGAACGAGTAAAACATTTAATGAGTGTATCTTGTGCGCTCACCTTAATTTAAGGAAGACATTTGTGCAAGAAAAGCTTTGGTGTGATTGGCATTGTCATTCTGTATTTCTGAAATGTACCCATGACCTTAAACCCATCAGATTACAGTGTTCTGTCATTCATATGTTAATGAGGTCTACTAACCATGATTATGAAAAGCTGAATAGAGTCATATATTGCAGCACACAAATGATCTTACAATGGTTCTTTACTTGCAAGTGTTATTATGTATTTGTATTTGGAGATTCTGACTTATATTGTGTCATATTCATTCACTGGACAGAGTGGTAATTAATCAGATGTGTTGGATGGGCCACAGGAGTATTTATTCAATTTATTATGTAACATGACAGCATTAATTATTGAAGAGACTTTTACAAGCAGTGAGAGAGAGAGAGATATTTTCTGTGTATATTTTGACACAATTTTCTTGACATGTTGACTTGCTTTAATGCATTTTGAATTTGAAGGACGGTCAGATTGTTTTGAATCCTATTTTCAAATATGTCAAGTGTACCAACACTTAGATGTCTAACTACCAGGATCATCTAGTGTAAAACATGACCACATTTCAAATGTATTCATTCATGTAAGTGCATATGCTGGTATATGCATATACACAAATACTCACTGGGTCATAACATAAACAAAATGATGCATAATGCTATGTTTTACTAGTATTTACTGAATTGCCTGGATTTCAAAACAAGGATAATGTGATGGCTAGGGCTCTTTACAATGTATATGCTACTAGTTGAGTTAATCAGTGCAGTTTAGTGTAGATCAACAACCACCAAAACATGTAACCAGACTTGATTTGTATTACTGTGATATTGCTGATATTGAATATCTAATAATGACATAGCATTGGAAAGGTTTTTACATTTAAAAATGGTGACAGAATCAGGTTTAATGTGATGATATAAAATAAAATACAGTTTGATCCATCACAAAGTAGGGACGTTATTAGTTTAGTCTGATATTAGATGAACAGAGCAATTTCTCATCCTGAGTTCCTGACCCCACAAAACTGCAGTATCAATGCAAATACTTTGTTAAGCATGCAATATTAATATCGAAAATATTAGAATAACTGCTTTTTAACAAATTATGAGTCATACTCAAAATTATAAAAAGATGCAAATGCATAGTCAGTATCTAGTCCATTCATTTGACTGGGTAGGTGTCTTCAAATGGATACCAACTGTTTCTACCTAGTTTGAAAAAAAATATTTAACTATTTTTCTACAAAAATATGAAACCATTATTTTTACGTTGAAGCGTAATATTCCAAAGGAAGTATGATAAACCATGTAAAAAGCCCAAATGCAAAGACATTTAGAGAATCTGTGTGATTTGCTCTGTAATACTACATAAAATGTCTACTTTTTCTGCTCTACACATACACTGGTAAAACATTCTTCCTCTACTAGATTTAGTCACAGTAAAGTTTCACGAAACAATGTTGATGAGACTTGAAAAATAAGTAAAATGGAGCCTATGAGTTGAACATCTTTGCCTTTATCAAGCACAATCTGGTTGATGCTTGGAATCGTCGTCATTGTAACTTGTATCGCTAAGAGACAAAAGGCACTCCCATTTGTTGAAAATAATATCATTGGTATGTTCAGTTACCCATATTTGAAGCTAATGAAGGGGAAAATGTGATTGAGTTGAACAGTCAAAAGGAACATAATGAAAGAGTTGACATAAGTTGATGTACTCCTGATGCTTCTTTTACCTCATTTCTCTGAGATTAAATGTGATGATTAGCCCTGGAGGTTTCTGAAGGCACAGCAGTTTGAATCATGTTATGAAGAATGCAGTTGAATGTAGTTATGCAGAATTTTGGTGAAATAAAACCCAATAAATTACAACTTGGAATTTGTTTCTTGAGTGGAACATTAGTTTTACAACCCTGAATGAAGAATAGATACTTTCAGTAGGAACCTGCACGCGAGGGAGATGGGAGTCCGTGTGTGACATTTTCTACTAGTTCAGTGAATAAATGTCAGGGTCTCACAGCCATCTGACAGTGCAATGTTCCCATTGTCTAAGGAGCTGAACGTCCCTAGAGGGAAACTCATTTGACCAGTGACGTTGAAGGATTTATAAAGACCACAGACCGCAGCTCCAGCATCTAAAATGACTTTTCTTGACTTTCTACAAGCAATGAATCCTGAATACAAAGCTTTTACACTGAACAATTTATTGTCCTCAGAAAGCTTTAAAATTGCTATTCTTTTCCCACACATTATGATTAATTGCCGTATCAGTCCTCCAAGGAGATGGTAACCACGTCAGGACTTTGACTCTTCAGTACAGTCTGAGACTACTGAGCTACATTAAGATAAACTTGTTTTAGGGACATCAATCCATATACAGAGATCTAAAGTAATATTGGATCAGTTCCTCTTATAGAGGCAGATTGTCAGTAAGCCTGTGAGTAAACCTTCAGGATTTTTTTTGTACTCAAGGCTTACCCCTAAAACATCAGGTCAGATCACGCATTGCTAATATGGTAAATGTGTGATCAACTGGCAGTTCATCTTTATCCCCACAAGGGGGAGGCAGAATTCCTGTAACTCATTAAGGTTTTCACAAATCTCACTCCATCTCCATTTTACAAAACCAAAGTCTCTGGCATTAATGGAGGTCTAGATGCTTTTATCTCCCATAATGCCCCTGGATTTTTTCTTAAACATGTTGTAGTGTTATTCATACACGGCTCTCATCTAAGGGGCCTTCCCAGCTGGCAACACTGTTTGGAATGATGTCATGGCCTGCTCGCTAGCCTGCTGCTGGTGAGACAACCCTGTTTAACAACAACACATTACCCAGGTACCCCAACCTCTGCGGCTCTGGAGCCAGGCTGATGTCCCTACCTGCTGAGGAGTCTGTTGTACCTCATCCCGCTAACCATGGAACAACCCCCCAGGCCCTGATGCAGTGACAAGAACAATCCCCTCTCTTCGCCACAGGAAATAGACCCTGTTCAAATAGTTCTCATCTGTTTCTTCCTCCTCTCCTACTGAGGTAGTCAACACACAGAGCACAGCCTCCAGGACCACTGGTTGTGCATAAGAAAAAGGTTTATATCCAAGGTAAACAGTTCTACTTAGTGGCAGGTAGCCTAGTCGTTAGGAGCATTGGGCCAGTAACTGAAAGGTTGCTGGTTCAAATCCCCAAGCTGACTAGAGCAATGCACTTAACCCTAATTTCTCTGGATAAGAATATATGCTGAATGGTGATAATGTAAGCCAACCATGAGATTTGTCAAGCTGAAAAGTTCTGTTCCACTGGGCACAAACTGGTTGAATCAATTTGTCATTGTATTGTGGCATGGAATCTACACTGAACAAAAATGCAACATGCAAAGTGTTGGTCCCATGTTTCATGAGCTGAAATAAAAGATCCTAGAAATCTTCATTACGCACAAAAAGCTTATTTCTCTCATATTTGATGCACAAATACATCCCTGTTAGTGAGCATTTATCCTTTACCAAGATAATCCAACCACCTGACAGGTGTGACATATCAAGAAACTGATTAAACAGCATCTTCATTACACAGGTGCACCTTGTGCTGGGGACAATAAAAGGCCACTCTAAAATGTGCAGTTTTGTCACACAAAACAAAGCCACAGATGTCTCAAGTTGAGGTATTGTGCAATTGGCATGCTGACTGCAGAAATGTCCACCAGAGCTGTTGGCAGAGAATTTAATGTTAATTTCTCTAACATAAGCTGCCTCCAATGTCATTTTAGAGAATTTGGCAGTACGTCCAACCGGCCTCACATCCGCAGACCACGTATAACCATGCCAACCCAGGACCTCCACATCCGGCTTCTTCACCTGCAGGATCGTCTGACACCAGCCAGCCAGATAGCTGATGAAGCTAAATATCTAAAAAAACAAAAAAGCATTGTTTTTGGGACAAGTCACTCGCTCAATGTTAAACCTTGTTAAGATCTTTTATTGAATTATGCAGCTCTTGAGCAAGTTGAGGAGACTAAACTGCTGGCTGTAACCCTTGATAGCAAGCTGTCATGGTCAAAACATATAGACACAATGGTTGCTAAAATGGGAAGAGGTCTGTCCATGATAGGGCGTCTTCTTGACATCTCAGTCAACCAGACAAGTCCTACAGGCCCTATTTCTGTTACACCTGAACTACTGCCCAGCTGTGTAGTCATGTGCGGCAAAGAAGAACATAGGTCAATTTCAGTTGGTCCAGAATAAAGCAGCACGTATCACACTTAGATGTACACGAAGTGAAAGTGCCAGTAACATGTATGTCAGTCTCTCCTGGCTCAAAGTTGAAGAGAGATTGACTACATAACTATTGGTCTTTGTGTGAGGTGTTGATGTGTTGAAGATACTGAACTGTCTGTTCAAGCAGTTGGCACACAGTTCAGATACTCATCGGTACAACACAAGACAAGCAACCAGAGGTCTCTTCACAGTCCCCAGGTCCAGAACAGAGGTTGAGAAACACACAGTTTTAAATAGAGCCGACATGAGACTCTGCCAGCTCAGGTAATTCAAGCTAGTAATAAAACCAGATTCAAAAAACAAATGATACCTTACTGCACAAAGGGACACAGCCATTTTAAATATATTGTGTTGTAATTTGCACTTTATTATGTATCAGACCTAGATATTCTGTGTATATACTGATGTGTAAGCTGTGTGTGACACTTTAAATGTATGTATTTCAGTCCTTGACTAATTGTGTTCCATACTATGTATTATGTCATGTTTCATGATCCTAATAAATACCAAATACCAAACTGTTGGTTTGCACAACCAAACAATTTCTGCACAAACTGTCAGAAACCGTCTCAGGGAAGCTAATCTGCGTGCTCGTCGTCATCACCAGCTTCTTGACCTGACTGCAGTTCGGCGTCACAACAGATTTCCATGGGAAAATGCTCACCTTCACTGTCACGCTCTTCACTGATGAATCCCGGTTTCAACTGTACTGGGCAGATGGCATGTATTGCGTTGTGTGGGAGAGCGGTGTGCGGATGTCAATGTTGTGAACACAGTGCTCCATGGTGGAGGTGGGGTTATGTTATGGGCAGCCATAAGCTACTGACAATGAACATAACTGCATTTTATCAATGGCAATTTGAATGCACAGGTGCATACTCACCAGACATGTCACCCATTGAGCATGTTTGGCATGCTCTGGATCAACGTGTACGACAGCGTGTTCCAGTTCCTGCCAAAATCCAGTAACTTCGCACAGCCATTGAAGAGGACTTGGACAACATTCCACAGGCCACAATCCTTTGCCTGATCAACTCAGGCGAAGGAGATGTGTCATGCTGCATGAGGCAAATGGTGGTCACACCAAATACTGACTGGTATTCTGATCCACTCCCCTACATTTTTTAAAAGGTTTCTGGGACCAACAGATGCATATCCCAGTCATGTGAAATCCATAGATTAGAGCTTAATTTATTTATTTCAATTGACTGATTTCCTTAAATGAACTGAAACTCAGTAAAATCTTTGAAATGGTTGCATATTGCGTTTATGTTTTTGTTCAGTGTTGTGTTGTGTAGTGGGTTTGCTGGCATGCACAAAATAATATACAAATGTGGCGATTTTAGCAGGCATATTTATTTGACATTTTTATGCATGCCAGCAACACAACACAATATTTTAATTGCACTATAACGGTGACAGACAGTGCCCACGTAAAGCTGTCTCAACAGCAGAGTCCCAACAGCAGTTTCAACACCTTACCACTGGCTATCAGAATACCTGCTAGTGAAGGTGTCAGGAGCTTGCAGGGATTTCTAGTCTTGTATGATGTCTACTCTGATACTAATTAACATTTTCAAATCTGAGAGTAAATAGAGCTGAATCTTGTCTGACATGGTTATCAAACATCACGCCAGGGGAAGCCTGCACAGGAACACAGCCCTTATTTTAAGTGTTCCAAAAATCACCATTGGGAAAAATGAATGGTGGAAATATTATTCGAACTATTTTTCCCTATATATGGTGACCAGAGTATGGGCGAGTGGATCTGTTGAAAGGAGAGTGTGAAAAGCGGATCAGCTACAGTCAATATTTGGACATTGACCAAGTTATCATTTGGCTCTGTACGCCACCACAATGGATTTGAAAGGAAACAATCAAGATGAGCTGAAAGTTTGAGGGTAATTACATCCAACTCGGGTGAAAGATGTAGGATTTACAGCACTTTTTATATGTGGTCTCCACAATTTTATTATCTCAAAATTAATTGGAGAAACTAACAATCATAAATTAAATTGTGAGTTATAATACTTGGTTGCAAATCCTTTGAGGTCAATGACTGCCTGAAGTCTGGAACCCATAGACATCACCAGATGTTGTGTTTCTTCCCTGGTGATGCTCTGCCAGGCCTTTACTTCAGCTGTCTTCAGTTCCTGCTTGTTCTTGGGGCATTTTTCCTTCAGTTTAGCCTTCAACAAGTGAAATGTATGCTCAATTGGATTCAGGTCAGGCGATTGACTTGGTCATTGCAGAACATTCCACTTCTTTGCCTTAAAAAAGTATTGGGTGGCTTTTGCAGTATGCTTCGGGTCATTGTCCATCTGCACTGTGAAACACCATCCAATGAGTTTTGAGGCATTTGACTGAATCTGAGCAGATAATATAGCCCTAACACTTCAGAATTCATCCTGCTGCTTTTGTCAGCAGTCACATGATCAATAAATACAAGGAAACCAGTTCCATTGGCAGTCATACATGCCCACGCCATAACACTACCTCCCCCATGATTCACAGATGAGATGATGATTTTGGACTGTTTAATGAAGAAAAATACAATTCCCTTTTGATTTGAACTAAATCAGAGGACCGCCCCTGAGCCCAGTTAGGGTCAGACATCCTGGGACAGCCCTTTTCGGCCCTTCCAAATAAAACCCCACTCGGGTTTTCGATCAGCAGACTGAGCTTACCTCAATTATGAGATGGCTAAAGGTTGCAGACCATGTTTTTCTCCATTAGGAGGACAAAGGTTGTAGACCATTGCTGAATCTTTTAACCATACCACGTGGTTAAACTCTTAGACTATCGATACCGACAGAATAAGAACAAGTCTTTGATGTTAATTACTAGTCTGCAGATAGGAATTCGGTATCATTGAATGCGAAGAACGACAACCGCCGAAACATGAACAATCCCCTCTAACCACAACCGAGGGAGAGAGATGGACAATTCTACAAAATAAATGAACTTTTCACCAGCGATCAAGACGACACACGGAGTGTAAATATGAGCGTTCATGTGCAAAGGATTAGCATTTCAATTGTTATAATTATCACTCTGTAGTGACTTCTTAGTCGACCCCCCCTTCCCCTTTTGTCTAAATAGCTGCCATGCCGGTTTAGCCCACTAGGGCACATTCTCCTATCATTTCTTGTAACCACATTTACCTTGTTTGTTTACGTATTTCTGTGAATTACTTAGTTAGTAATAAATAAATGATTTAAGACAATTGATGTATGGATGACTCATAGTGAAGACTGGGTTCGTGCAGATAACCAACCATTTACAACGTTTGGAATGAGACCTACGTGAGGTAAAGTAAATAATTCATTAATTCGAAGACTAATTGATCAGATAAAATATTTGAAAAGTCATTTTGGGAATGATAACTTTGTAATCTGAATATTTTTCCTTGGTGCCCCGACTTCCTAGTAATTACGGTTACATGATTAATCAGTCTAATCACGAAATAACTAATTACAGAGAATCTTTGATTAAAACTATCAGTCTTCAGTTAATGATAGTAAAGACACGACACTTTACTTACATTTTTTAAATTTCACCTTTATTTAACCAGTTGAGAACAAGTTCTCATTTACATCTGTGACCTTTGCAAGACAGAGCAAAGCAGTGCGACACAAACAACACAGAGTTACACATGGGATAAACAAATGTACAGTCAATAACACAGTAGAAAAGTATATATACAGTGTGTGCAAATGTAGAAGAGTAGGGAGGTAAGGCAATAAATAGGCCATAGTGGCGAAATAATTGCAATGAGCAATTAAACACTGAAGTGTTAGATGTGCATAAGATGCATGTGCAAGTAGAGATACTGGGGTGCAAAGGAGCAACAACAAAAAAAACAATACGGGGATGAGGTAGTTGGGTGGGCAATTTACAGATGGGCTATGTACAGGTGCATTGATCAGTAAGCTGCTCTGACAGCTGATGCTTAAAGTTAGTGAGGGAGATATACATTTCCAGTTTCATTGATTTTTGCAATTCGTTCCAGTCATTGGCAGAAGAGAACTGGAAGGAAAAGCAGCCAAAGGAGGAGTTGGCTTTGGGGGTGACCAGTGAAATATACCTGCTGAAGCGCGTACTACTTGTAGGTGCTGCTATGGTGACCAGTGAGCTGAGATAAGGCAGATCTTTACCTAGCAAAGACTAATAGATGACCTGGAGCCAGTGGGTTTGGTGACGAATATGAAGTGAGAGCCAGCCAACAAGACCATACAGGTCGCAGTGGTGGGTAGTATATGGGGCTTTGGTGACAAAACGGATGGCACTGTGATAGACTACATGCAATTTGCTGAGTAGAGTGTTGGAGGCTATTTTGTAAATGACATCGCCGAAGTTAAGGATCGGTAGGATAGTCAGTTTTACGAGGGTACACATTCACATGGTTAGCAGATGTTAATGCGGGTGTAGCAAAACACTTGTGCCACTAGTTCTGACCATGCAGTAATATCTAACAAGTAATCTAACAATTTCACAACAACTACCTTATACACACAAGTGTAAAGGAATTAATAAGAATATGTACATATAAATATATGGATGAGCGATGGCCGAACAACATAGGCAAGATGCAATAGATGGTACAGAGTACAGTATATACACATTGTTCCTGTTCCCAAGAAAGCTAAGGTAACTGAGCTAAACGACTACCGCCCCGTAGCACTCACATCCGTCATCATGAAGTGCTTTGAGAGACTAGTCAAGGACCATATCACCTCCACCCTACCTGACACCCTAGACCCACTCCAATTTGCTTACCGCCCAAATAGGTCCACAGACGATGCAATCTCAACCACACTGCACACTGCCCTAACCCATCTGGACAAGAGGAATACCTATGTGAGAATGCTGTTCATCGACTACAGCTCGGCATTCAACACCATAGTACCCTCCAAGCTCGTCATCAAGCTCGAGACCCTGGGTCTCGACCCCGCCCTGTGCAACTGGGTACTGGACTTCCTGACGGGCCGCCCCCAGGTGGTGAGGGTAGGCAACAACATCTCCTCCCCGCTGATCCTCAACACTGGGGCCCCACAAGGGTGTGTTCTGAGCCCTCTCCTGTACTCCCTGTTCACCCACGACTGCGTGGCCACGCACGCCTCCAACTCAATCATCAAGTTTGCGGACGACACAACAGTGGTAGGCTTGATTACCAACAACGACGAGGCGGCCTACAGGGAGGAGGTGAGGGCCCTCGGAGTGTGGTGTCAGGAAAATAACCTCACACTCAACGTCAACAAAACTAAGGAGATGATTGTGGACTTCAGGAAACAGCAGAGGGAACACCCCCTATCCACATCGATGGAACAGTAGTGGAGAGGGTAGCAAGTTTTAAGTTCCTCGGCATACACATCACAGACAAACTGAATTGGTCCACTCACACAGACAGCATCGTGAAGAAGGCGCAGCAGCGCCTCTTCAACCTCAGGAGGCTGAAGAAATTCGGCTTGTCACCAAAAGCACTCACAAACTTCTACAGATGCACAATCGAGAGCATCCTGGCGGGCTGTATCACCGCCTGGTACGGCAACTGCTCCGCCCTCAACCGTAAGGCTCTCCAGAGGGTAGTGAGGTCTGCACAACGCATCACCGGGGGCAAACTACCTGCCCTCCAGGACACCTACACCACCCGATGTTACAGGAAGGCCATAAAGATCATCAACCACCCGAGCCACTGCCTGTTCACCCCGCTATCATCCAGAAGGCGAGGTCAGTACAGGTGCATCAAAGCTGGGACCGAGAGACTGAAAAACAGCTTCTATCTCAAGGCCATCAGACTGTTAAACAGCCACCACTAACATTGAGTGGCTGCTGCCAACACACTGACACTGACACTGACTCAACTCCAGCCACTTTAATAATGGGAATTGATGGGAAATGATGTAAATATATCACTAGCCACTTTAAACAATGCTACCTTATATAATGTTTACATACCCTACATTATTCATCTCATATGCATACGTATATACTGTACTCTATATCATCGACTGCATCCTTATGTAATACATGTATCACTAGCCACTTTAACTATGCCACTTTGTTTACATACTCATCTCATATGTATATACTGTACTCGATATCAGCTACTGTATCTTGCCTATGCTGCTCTGTACCATCACTCATTCATATATCCTTATGTACATATTCTTTATCCCCTTACACTGTGTATAAGACAGTAGTTTTGGAATTGTTAGTTAGATTACTTGTTGGTTATTACTGCATTGTCGGAACTAGAAGCACAAGCATTTCGCTACACTCGCATTAACATCTGCTAACCATGTGTATGTGACAAATAAAATTTGATTTGATTTGATTTGATTTGGGTATGTAAACATTATATAAAGTGGCATTGTTTAAAGTGACTAGTGACACATTTATTTCATAAATTTTTTTATTATTAAAGTGGCTAGAGATTTGAGTCAGTATATTGGCAGCAGCCACTCAATATTAGTGATGGCTGTTTACAGTCTGATGGCCTTGAGATGGAAGCTGTTTTTCAGTCTCTCGGTCCTAGCTTTGATACACCTTTACTGACCTTGCCTTCTGGATGATAGCGGGGTGAACAGGCAGTGGCTCGGGTGGTTGTTTTCCTTGATGATATTTTTGGCCTTCCTGTGACATCGGGTGCTGTAGGTGTCCTGGAGGGCAGGTAGTTTGCCCCTGGTGATGCGTTGTGCAGACCTCACTACCCTCTGGAGAGCCTTGCGGTTGTGGGCGGAGCAGTTGCCATACCAGGCAGTGATATAGCCCAACAGGATGCTATCGATTGTGCATCTGTAAAAGTTTGTGAGTGTTTTTGGTGACAAGCCTAATTTCTTCAGCCTCCTGAGGTTGAAGAGGCGCTGTTGCGCCTTCTTCACCACGCTGTCTATGATGTTTGTCTGTGATGTGTACGGCAAGGAACTTAAAACTTTCCACCTTCTTCACTACTGTCCAGTCGATGTGGATAGGGGGGTGATCCCTCTGCTGTTTCCTGAAGTCCACGATCATCTCCTTTGTTTTGTTGACGTTGAGTGTGAGGTTATTTTCCTGACACCACACTCCGAGGGTCCTCACCTCCTCCCTGTAGGCTGTCTTGTCACTGTTGGTAATCAGGCCTACTACTGTTATGTTGTCTGCAAATTTGATGATTGAGTTGGAGGTGTGTGTGTGGCAAACAGGGAGTACAGGAGGGGGCTGGGCATGCACCCTTGTGGGGCCCCTGTGTTGAGGATCAGCAAAGTGGAGGTGTTGTTTCCTATGTTTAGATGAAGCATGGTGATATCAAATTAATCTGTTGTATAAATAACCAAAATATCTGACATTGTATTCGCATCTGAAGGTCTGTGCTTTTAAATGGTTGAAAGCATATTGATAGACTGTCATTATCGTCGTAATAACATTCGGACCAAAGCGCAGCGTGATATGGGTCCCACATTTTTATTGAGTGAAACGCACAAAAACAATAAAGATCGAACGAAACGTGAAGAAAATGAAGTGCTCACAGGCAACTACACATAAACAAGATCCCAGTGTGGAAATGGCTGCCTAAATATGATCCCCAATCAGAGACAACGATAAACAGCTGCCTCTGATTGGGAACCATACCAGGCCAACATAGAAATGAACAACCTAGATTACCCACCCTAGTCACACCCTGTTCCTAACCAAAATAGAGAATAAAAAGGCTCTCTATGGTCAGAGTGTGACATAGACATTTATGTGACATCTAAATAACAAAGCTGACAGTGATGGATCTGCTGAACTGGATCCAGCTACTCACACAGAAGGTGAAAGCAGGAATGAATTATCCAACATACTGGCAACACTGACCTCAGGAAAACCTTTGTCTTTCATGTTGACACTGTGTTATTGATAATTAGCTTATCAGAATAATGAATGATTCATTGTTCTGTCTTCCAAAGGGTCCAAGGACATGTAACTTTGAATGGAAAAATCACAAAGCTCTCTTTTTTGATTTGAGAATTTTCAGTTTTGTCCTTGGATGGCTTGCCTCGTCTCCTAATCCTTTCACCGCCTGCTGGAGTTGATTTTGTGCTCAGCTTGGACTGTGTACTTGTCCATCAGATTTGCACAGAACAGCATATTTAGCCAAGCAGCTTGTGTATGTGTGTGTGTGTGTGTATGTGTCGGTTGGTTCTTCTATATAATGTTCCTTGTTTTACTATCCTTGTTAGGGACCAGAAGTCCTCACAAGGATAGTAAAAGAAGGACATTTCAGACATGTTGCCGGTCCCCACAAGGGAAAAGGTTATTTTAGGCTTATGGTTAGAATTAAGTTATGGGTTAGGTTTATGGTTAGGGTTAGTTTTAGGATTAAGGATTTGGAGGCTGCCTGGGGAGGCTTCAGACAGTACTGGCTCAGGTCAGGCCCACTGCCTGGGCCCTCTGCCTGGGAGGCCTAGTGTAATGAGAGATGTCTAATCACTTCTCTCAGTAATTAATGAGCAATCACTGAAAGGCAAACAAATGGGAATTACAAGATTGTGGCACTCAGCGAAAGATCAGAGCACAGGGCTCAAACTGTTCAGAGGATTTACATAAGGGATAATCAACGAGGGGCTTTGTGTTCTATGGAAAATAATGAACGATGTGGAAGTGTGTTCCACAACGCGCTAGCGGAGTGGAACTGACATTGCACATTATATTCTAGAGAACGCATAGAGCCCCGAGTTGATTATCCCTTGTATACCATGGCTATAGTTGAACACATTAGCCGCTAGAAATGTGTTCATTTGCCGGTAGAAATGTGTTCAACATCCACTGAAGTAGCTAGCAAGTTTACTAGATAGCTAGCTAGCTACATTAGTTGCCGTGGTAACCAAACAAACAGACTTGCTAGTTTAGATAACCAAACCATCAGTCCTAGCTTGCCATTATGACAATCGAATTCAACAATGCTATGTTTTCAATTGGACTTTTTCTTTCAAAAGCAGCTCAAACAAAGAACATGTAAAAATTAACTATAGCCATTGAATTCCACTGTGCAAATATACTGTGCCTTATTTATTTATTATACACTGGTTACCAACGTAATTCGAGCAGTAACAAGAAATGTTTTGTCATACCTGTGGTATACTGGCTTTCAGCCAATGAGCATTCAGGGCTCAAACCACCCAGCTTATAAATAGAAATAATCACCGCCCTAGAATGCCCTTCAAGTCAATAAGAAACAAGTATTCAACAATGCCATGGTATACATTTTGTGGTGTGTTCGTAAATTCAATCTGATGTGCCAGAGTGTGCTCTGGGCCTTCATAAAGTCATAAATTCGGAACGTTGTCAGACTGTCAGTTTGTAAATTCAGAGCGGTTTGCTCTCTGAGCCTTCTGACCTCACGAAGGCAGTCAAGCACCCAAAATAACTGGCTAACTTTGGCTAGCTTTCTAGCTACTTCCAGACACAAATGAGAGAACACCCCACTCTGACCATTTTACTCACCCTAGCAGAGCTGGTTATGCTGTTTTCATGTTATCCAGAGTGTTGGTGACTGTAACTGTGCTGCTGGCAACAATTTAATTACGCTTTTTTGCCAACGTATACTGACACCGACCATATTCAAGGGGTGTTGAGCGTTGGTTAATTCCTCAGTTATTCTGCTCTCTGGCACACTCAGACAAGTTTAGGAATGCACTCTTGATAGAGAATGGGATACATGGGTGGAAATTGTTGCTCTAACTGTACAGTGTATTAAGATACATCACAAGCAAAATATATGGAACGATGGAGTGGAGGGAATCTTGGCTGAGTGCACTGTCAAGGACCATATCACCTCCACTCTACCTGACACCCTAGACCCACTCCAATTTGCTTACCGCCCAAATAGGTCCACAGACAATGCAATCTCAACCACACTGCACACTGCCCTAACCCATCTGGACAAGAGGAATACCTATGTGAGAATGCTGTTCATTGACTACAGCTCGGCATTTAACACCATAGTGCCCTCCAAGCTCGTCATCAAGACCCTGGGTCTCGACCCCGCCCTGTGCAACTGGGTACTGGACTTCCTGACGGGCCGCCCCCAGGTGGTGAGGGTAGGCAACAACATTTCCACCCCGCTGATCCTCAACACTGGGGCCCCACAAGGGTGCGTTCTGAGCCCTCTCCTGTACTCCCTGTTCACCCACGACTGCGTGGCCACGCACGCCTCCAACTCAATCATCAAGTTTGCGGACGACACAACAGTGGTAGGCTTGATTACCAAGAACGACGAGACGGCCTACAGGGAGGAGGTGAGGGCCCTCGGAGTGTGGTGTCAGGAAAATAACCTCACACTCAACGTCAACAAAACTAAGGAGATGATTGTGGACTTCAGGAAACAGCAGAGGGAACACCCCCCTATCCACATCGATGGAACAGTAGGGGAGAGGGTAGTAAGTTTTAAGTTCCTCGGCGTACACATCACAGACAAACTGAATTGGTCCACCCACACAGACAGCATCGTGAAGAAGGCGCAACAGCGCCTCTTCAAACTCAGGAGGCTGAAGAAATTTGGCTTGTCACCAAAAGCACTCACAAACTTCTACAGATGCACAATCGAGAGCATCCTGTTGGGCTGTATCACCGCCTGGTACGGCAACTGCTCCGCCCACAACCGTAAGGCTCTCCAGAGGGTAGTGAGGTCTGCACAACGCATCACCGGGGGCAAACTACCTGCCCTCCAGGACACCTACACCACCTGATGTCACAGGAAGGCCATAAAGATCATCAAGGACAACAACCACCCGAGCCACTGCCTGTTCACCCCGCTATTATCCAGAAGGCGAGGTCAGTACAGGTGCATCAAAGCTGGGACCAAGAGACTAAAAAACAGCTTCTATCTCAAGGCCATCAGACTGTTAAACAGCCACCACTAACATTGAGTGGCTGCTGCCAACACACTGACTCAACTCCAGCCACTTTAATAATGGTAATTGATGGGAAATTATGTAAAATAAATCACTAGCCACTTTAAACAATGCTACCTAATATAATGTTTACATACCCTACATTATTCATCTCATATGTATATGTATATACTGTACTCTATATTATCTTTTTATTTATTTTTATTTTACTAGTCATTTAAGAACAAATTCTTATTTTCAATGACGGCCTGGGAACAGTGGGTTAACTGCCTGTTCGGGGGCAGAACGACAGATTTGTACCTTGTCAGCTCGGGGATTTGAACTTGCAACCTTTCGGTTACTAGTCCAACGCTCTAACCACTAGACTACCCTACTACCCTAATACATGTATCACTAGCCACTTTAACCTTGCCACTTTGTTTACATACTCATCTCATATGTATATACTGCACTCAATACCATCTACTGTATCTTGCCTATGCAGTTCTGTACCATCACTCATTCATATATCTTTATGTACATATTCATTATCCCCTTACACTTGTGTCTATAAGGTAGTAGTTTTGGAATTGTTAGCTAGATTACTTGTTGGTTATTACTGCATTGTCGGAACTAGAAGCACAAGCATTTCGCTACACTCGCATTAACATCTGCTAACTGTGTGTATGTGACAAATAAAATTTGATTTGATTTGATTTGATTGATTTGTAAAAAAAAGTGTATAATTTTACGGAAAATTCAAAGTCGGTTAAATTTGTTTGCTTTTTGAAGTTTTAAATATAAAAGGTAAAACAGAGTAAAATTACAGAGATTCCTTATAAAAATGAAAGAAAAATACAGAAAAACTCTTTATGTTTCTAGAACCGCATCGCAATTGAGAATCAATTCAAGTTTAGATGGAGTAATGATAACGTGTACTGATTTTTGTTGTTGTTGCCCAACGCCCAATTATGAAAACTAGACATATTTCAAGATGCTCATTATAATCAGAAATACCCATTTTCAAACAGGAATAACTGGTGTCTTTCTCTGTTTTGTCATATTGTTGTTGTGAGAATAATGAATGTTTCCACCTCTTCTCCAACCCTCATTTGGCTGGGAGTCAGTACTCCTGCAGAGTCACTAGGTGTTTTCTATAAAAGCCATTGTGGATCCTCAATGATACTCAGTGTGTCCTTGTAATTGGCAGACCAAATGAAGAGATGGTTGAAAGTAGTCACTGCCTCATTGCGAATGTCCTTCATTTTGAGATGAGAGAGATTTCGATGTCCTTTTTAGAATCAAAGCCACAGGGGGAGACACTGGTTTCTGGCACTGATGACACTGCATATGGCAGTTGAGCCAGGATGATAACAGGGTGCCATCCTCTCTAGATCAACCAGGTCAGAGAGGAGGCTTTAGTAGGTGCAGAGATAGGGAGAAGCTGTTTTGAGTGGGTGTCTTCTAAACTACAGGAGACGGGCCAGAGAAAACCATTACTCCAAAACAAGGCTGAAGGTCTTATGATTCATCTGTACTGGCGGAGAGGACAGCTGAAGACACCTGTTGGTCAGGACAGCTTCACAGTTTGATGCAGAGTTGACTAGAAAATATAATACTTGAAAATGTTCCTACAGCCAAAATGTGCGTATTGAAGCTTAGGTTTGTTTTGGTATTTTACCTCCTTTTATTATCATCCATTATTCAATGTTTAAAAAGATGTAAGAATGTGCCAACCTATGCAAAGCACTGACTGACAACATTACAATAGTGTACAATGATAACCGAAAATGTACCTTTTGTTGGCTTGGTCAACTTGTGTCACATTATTTTTCTTCGTAAAGGGCTGCTGCTATTCTCTTATCTGTGCTGGGCCATTGATCTCAACAGCTGTCTGTAGCCACGAGAGGCAGCCAGACACATTATTTGGGCAGAATTCATTAGGTTTGGTTTCCTTCCCAGGGCCCAGTATCAAAGTCCTATCTGCTAATAAAACACTTAGATTACAGTTCAATATACCTGGCAGAGGAAAGACTCTGATTAAACAGTAATGAGAAGACCTGTAGTAAAGGGGGGGTGGTGCAGAAATGGATAGACAAAGTGTAAGCCCTTGACACTTACAATTTTACAGATCATACAAACTTTTATTCAGCGTGTGTGTGTTTGTTTTGTCAGATGTAGGCTCGTTTTTTTTTCATGTTAGGAAATCTCAACGTCATTGGAGCAGTAGTGGATTTAGGTATAGGCGAAGTGGGCAGCCGGAATGGTGACATTTACGCCATCGGTTTTCTATCGCTCATTTGCACGTCACATCAATAATATCGTGTCACTGTGTGGGACTGT
Organism: Oncorhynchus tshawytscha; assembly: GCF_018296145.1. NCBI lineage: Eukaryota > Metazoa > Chordata > Actinopteri > Salmoniformes > Salmonidae > Oncorhynchus > Oncorhynchus tshawytscha. The sequence goes on along the minus strand of NC_056447.1, from coordinate 43,198,445 downwards.
GGGTCAATTAATCTAGTCGGAGTGGGCCCCCTGATTCTAGTTTGTGAGCTAGGCAGGCTATTGCCTGGGAAGGTCTCCCACTCAGAAGTACGAGATGGGGAAGGGGAGGGGGTAAGTTGACCTCAGGTCTCCCCACTGGAAGCCCGAGGTAGTTGAGCGAGGGAATCTATCAAGTAGTGCACCTCTAACTTTGTCCAGTACTATTGCAATCACACTACGAAAGGCTACCAAATACACCACAATTCATTCATAATCCTGTGAATATATATTTTCACAGACATATTTTTGCATTTTTTTCTGGTTTGTGCGAAATGGTTAAGAATAATATAAAACCAGTCTGCACACCACCAAGGTGTATTGGTTTAGTCCTGCTGAAGGGGGGGTTCACCCAGGGAGCCATACAAGCTAGAACCGCCACTGCATTGGAGTTAGCACTTATCCGCAATGTATTGCTAGTCTCCTTCAGCACGACATCTTCCTCTCTCCAGAATATGTCACTTATCTCAGGAAACAATAGAAATACACCGTGGGTAATTGAAATCACTGATGGACAGGCAATGTAAGTCAATTTTAACACAGAGGCCTAATTCATGAGTTTTGGGTACGAATGGTTTTCGCTTTATTAAATGCAAATGAGTGCCGTTGTGGCGGCTAAGCTGTGGTCCGTTTTATCAGGCAGTAGGAAAGGATTATCAGCACTTTGACAGACAGCCACACACATACACACACACACTGTTATCTCCTCTTCACACGAACAACTCCTCGCCGCACCGCCACAATTACAGGTAGCACTCAGGAGGAGATGCTTACACTGCACTAATGGGAGAAAGCAAGAGCCCATCACACTTTTCTCTGAAAGAATGCAGTTTTGCCATCAAAATCTCCTGAATATGATCTCTTTGTCTGTTCTTGTGTATCGATTAGGGCTCTCTTCAAGTTTAGCTGGGTTTAGCTGGCTTTGAGAGTCTGTCCCTGAGATAATATCCTGCAGGCTCTTGTTTATGGTAGCGGTGGACAGCAGCAGCTTTCTGCACTGAATATATTCCTTGGTTTTAAAGAAGGCAATGACCTGGCTGGAATAAACTTTAATCAAATCTGTATGATGGCACAGAATATTAAGCTGTTCCTGAAATCAACGTTCCATGCCAAAGAGTTTTATGGGACACACAGTAAGGATGGCTCAGTATTTGTGTCAATGTACCAATGTATCGACAAAAGTATTGGGGTACGCCTACATCATGATTCCTTTTCATTGCATGGTGTATTTAGATGATATGTCCTTATAACATTTGGTGTGTTTGACGATGGCACACCTGTTTTTTTACTCTTAAAGGAGAGATTGCAGTGACATCGAAATGTAACTGACAGCTTATTTCCAGTAGGTGGAGCTGTTTGTCATACAGTATGAAGTCTTCTGATGAAGACGTCTTGCTTAGCCTAAGTTCCCGTAGTAGACGGCTTCATCTCCAGACCTAAACTGAGACAGAAAGGGATCAAAATCATCACTCTCACTGACTTGTCAGGGCTATGCACTACTGTTCCTAGTGGGAATCACTGACCTGTCAGGGCTATGCACTACGGTTCCTAGTGGGAATCACTGACCTGTCAGGGCTATGCACTACGGTTCCTAGTGGGAATCACTGACCTGTCAGGGCTATGCACTACGGTTCCTAGTGGGAATCACTGACCTGTCAGGGCTATGCACTACTGTTCCTAGTGGGAATCACTGACCTGTCAGGGCTATGCACTACAGTTCCTAGTGGGAATCACTGACCTGTCAGGACTATGCACTACTATTCCTAGTGGGAATCACTGACCTGTCAGGGCTATGCACTACTGTTCCTAGTGGGAATCACTGACCTGTCAGGACTATGCACTACTATTCCTAGTGGGAATCACTGACCTGTCAGGGCTATGCACTACTGTTCCTAGTGGGAATCACTGACCTGTCAGGGCTATGCACTACGGTTCCTAGTGGGAATCACTGACCTGTCAGGGCTATGCACTACTGTTCCTAGTGGGAATCACTGACCTGTCAGGGCTATGCACTACGGTTCCTAGTGGGAATCACTGACCTGTCAGGGCTATGCACTACTGTTCCTAGTGGGAATCACTGACCTGTCAGGGCTATGCACTACTGTTCCTAGTGGGAATCACTGATCTGTCAGGGCTATGCACTACTGTTCCTAGTGGGAATCACTGACCTGTCAGGGCTATGCACTACTGTTCCTAGTGGGAATCACTGACCTGTCAGGGCTATGCACTACAGTTCCTAGTGGGAATCACTGACCTGTCAGGGCTATGCACTACGGTTCCTAGTGGGAATCACTGACCTGTCAGGACTATGCACTACTATTCCTAGTGGGAATCACTGACCTGTCAGGGCTATGCACTACTGTTCCTAGTGGGAATCACTGATCTGTCAGGGCTATGCACTACTGTTCCTAGTGGGAATCACTGATCTGTCAGGGCTATGCGCTACTGTTCCTAGTGGGAATCACTGACCTGTCAGGGCTATGCACTACTGTTCCTAGTGGGAATCACTGACCTGTCAGGGCTATGCACTACTGTTCCTAGTAGGAATCACTGACCTGTAAGGGCTATGCACTACTGTTCCTAGTGGGAATCACTGACTTGTCAGGGCTATGCACTACTGTCCCTAGTGGGAATCACTGACCTGTCAGGGCTATGCACTACTGTTCCTAGTGGGAATCACTGACCTGTCAGGGCTATGCACTACTGTTCCTAGTGGGAATCACTGACCTGTCAGGGCTATGCACTACTGTTCCTAGTAGGAATCACTGACCTGTAAGGGCTATGCACTACTGTTCCTAGTGGGAATCACTCGACAGCCTAACCAGAACCCTAGCTTCATGTCCACACCCCGGTTCAACCCTAAACCCTAACCCTAGTATCATGTCCATATCTCAGTTCAACCCTAACCATAACTCTAAACATAACCCTTGTTTGGGTAGGTTTTTACCGCATCACATGGATGCACCATCCAAGTTGATTGACTAGGCTCCTCTTGGACCAGTTGGTGCTGTACAATATAATCCTTCTCTTTGTCCATATTTAGCACAGTAACAGTAAACAAGGCTATGGCAGCTCTCTCTATTGCTACCACTGTCCAGTCTAGGATACTGTATGCTCAAGGTGTCCTGGCCCCTGCAGCCACCTCTCCTCTCCCACACCCATTATCTCTTCATCTGTCACTCCATTTTTCTACCTCTCCATCTATCTCTCCCTCTATCTATTGATTGGCACCCTGGCTGCAGGGGCTTTGTGTGATTGTGCCTTTGTGTCACGTCCCTCTCTCACCTCCATACGGACAGCTGTGCCCCCCCAAATACACACACAAACACACACTCCATCAGTACCATCTTCTCTAATCCCAGAGTCCGCCCGTGGCTATTTCTGTCCCTGTGTGCCTCTCACATGTCCATTCCACATCCCTCGCTACAAAGCTGTCACAGAGACAGAAGCCAGGCCACTCTCTCTCTATCTCAGTGGTAGACGAACCGCAGGAGAGGAGATCTTTAAATGGCTCTGCTGAACTGGTAGTTGTGCATAAGGATCAATTTTGCCAGTTTGGCTGTTCTTATCTATAAATTCCCCTTTACATGTCCCCCTCAGTGTTCTGTAATCTTCTGTTACACTGCAATGTTTTCACACACGTCACAATCTTTGACATTGAGTCACTGCACTTGTTTGTTTGCACTAGAGTTCACTATATATGTTTAAATGATGGAAAATGCAAGCCACTTTAAAAGAATTAAGGAAGGGTGACAACAAAAAATAGATTTAGACTTTCCATTGTGTAGAGTAAGATCAGATTGACTTGTTCTGAGTTTTACACACCGATTACCCCAAGCTGTTTGGCTTCATGTTTACTCCTCTTTCATGTTTTCTTCCTCTCTCTCCCTCTCACCGCCTCTCCACCTTTCCCCCCTTTCTCCGCCGTCTCACACGGGGCCAGGGGAATCCTGGGTTGTAATCACAGTCACAGGGTCAGGACTGCTTGGGTTTGGGGCCGAGCTGATCCAGCCTTTGCTCCAGCCACACCATCCCTCTGGTGCCATTCAGGCAGCTCAGAGCTGTTTCAAATTAAAAGTGTGGCCATCCCTCCCAGCTTTGAACCCCCACCTCCTCTCTCCCCAATGCTCAGTGGTGGGGACCAGAGTGATGAATTTTCACAGCACTAAGCTAATAACGTTGAGCGAGAGAAAACAAGTTGAACCACAAGAATATGAGGGGGAAAAACACTTCTGCTGGTAATGAGGGATTTATGATCGTGGAGACTGGCTTTATAGCCACAAGAAAAGAAAAAAAAAACATTCAAATGGGTTTACAGAGGAAACTAGGTCCCATAATTTCAGGAAAGAGGAAAACCGAGGAACTTAAGTGAATTACACAAGAGGAATATGTTTATCACATGAAAGGGCCACACTGCCCCAGTCTCTCTCTCTCTCTCGCTCTCTCTCTCACTTTCTCTCGCTCTCTCACACATCCACATTCTCAATTCCCATAATCCCGTCAGGCTGGAGACAGACAGAGAGGAGGCCCATTTCAGTAAATTAAGTTAATAAAGAAAATCATACCTCTCATACAGCACTATATGTCTCTGGCTGAAAGGTCTACATATGTATTCAAACACAGTCACACAACCTCAAACCTGTCCAGTCCTGAAGGGTATGACAACACTGTGTCCCATTTGGAGGACAGAATTGAGTGTGACACCCCAGTGGCTGCAGAGAGAGACATTACTGTGCATCCTATAACTTGTATTTATTTTATTTTGTCATTTAGCAGACGTTCTTATGTAGAGTGACTTACAGTAGTGAGTGCATACATTTTTCATACTTTTTCGTATAGTCAGAGATGCCACGTTTTGAATGTTAATGGGAAACACTATAACGGGTACAGGGTGCTAAATACATAGAATGTAAGTGGTAACAAATGATTAATCACAATAGGATGCAAAGTAGCTGCAACATCAGAAATTAACTATATCTCCAAAGTCAGCCAATTATATACGATTCTTGAGTGGGGATTAAGCTCTTAAAATGAGAAAAGACTCTAACAAACACAGTAGCTGATCTGCGTTGAGCTAGCCATGGCCCAGTGCAAGATCTGCTTCATACATTCTGATTCCATCACACCCCATGTCAAATCAAATCAAATCATATTTTATTTGTCACATGTGCCGAATACAATCCGGTGTGGACCTTACCGTGAAATGCTTACTTACAAGCCCTTAACCAACAATGCATTTCAAGAAATAGAGTTAAGAAAATATTCACTAAATAAACTAAAGTTTAAAAAATGTAATCAATCACAAGGTAATACAAGAAATGTACAAAACAATAACGAGGCAATATACAGAGTCAATGTGTGGGGGAACAGGTTAATCGAGATAATTTGTAGAGTGACTATGCATAGATAATAAACAGCAAGTAGCAGCGCGGGGGGGGGTTCAATGTAAATAGTCCGGTTGGCTATTTCATTAGTTTAGTTGTTTAGCAGTCTTATGGCTTGGTGGTAGAAGCTGTTAAGGAGCTTTTTGGTCCTAGACTTGGCGCTCTGGTACCACTTGCCATGCGGTAGCAGAGAGAACGGTGTCAATTTTTTGGGCCTTCCTCTGACACCACCTAGTATATAGGTCCTGGATGTCAGGAAGCTTGGCCCCAGTGATGTACTGGGCCATACGCACTACCCTCTGTAGCTCCTTCCGGTCAGATGTTGAGCAGTCGCCATAACAGGCGGTGATGCAACCGGTCAGGATGCTCTTGATGGTGCAGCTGTAGAACTTTTTGAGGATCTGGGGACCATGCCAAATCTTTTCACTTTCCTGAAGGGGAAAAGGTGTTGTCGTGTCCTCTTCACAACTATCTTGGTGTCTTTGGAACATTCTAGTTTGTTGGTGATGTGGACACCAAGGAACTTGTAACTCTCGACCTGCTCCACTTCAGTCCCGTCGATTTAAATGGTGGACTGTTCAGCCCTCCTTTTCCTGTAGTCCACAATCAGCTCCTTTGTCTTGCTCACATTGAGAGAGAGGTTGTTGTCCTGTCACCACACTGCCAGGTCTCTGACCTCCTCCCTATAGGCTGTCTCATCATTGTGGGTGATCAAGCCTACCACTGTTGTGTCGTCAGCAAACTTAATGATGGTGTTGGAGTCGTGCTTGGCCATGCAGTCGTGGGTGAACAGGGAGTACAGGAGGGGACTAAGCACACACCCCTGAGGGGTCCCAGTGTTGAGGATCAGTGTGGCAGATGTGTTGTTGTCTACCCTTACCACCTAGGGGCGGCACATCAGGAAGTCCAGGATCCTGTTGCAGAGGGAGGTGTTTAGTGCCAGGGTCCTTAGTGATTTTTATTTTATTCTTTATTTTACCTTTATTTTACTAGGCAAGTCAGTTAAGAACAAATTCTTATTTTCAATGATGGCCTAGGAACAGTGGGTTAACTGCCTGTTCAGGGGCAGAACGACAGATTTTGTACCTTGTCAGCTCGGGGATTTGAACTTGCAACCTTTCGGTTACTAGTCCAATGCTCTGACCACTAGGATGAGCTTTGTGGGCACTATGGTGTTGAATGCTGAGTTGAAGTCAATGAACAGCATTCTCACATAGGTGTTCCTTTTGTCTATGTGTGAAAGGGCCGTGTGTAGTGAGATTGAGATTGCGTCATCTGTGGATCTGTTGGGGCGGTATGCGAATTGAAGTGGGTCTAGGGTTTCTGGCATGATGGTGTTGATGTGAGCCATGACCTGCCTTTCAAAACACTTCATGGCTACTGACGTTTGTGCTACAGGGTGGTAATAATTTAGTCAGGCTACCTTCTCTATCTTGGGCACAGGGACTATGGTGGTCTGTTTGAAACATGTAGCTATTACAGACTCGGCCAGAGAGAGTTTGAAAATGTCAGTAAAGACACTTCCCAGTTGGTCCGCGCATGCTTTGAGTACACTTCCTGGTAAACTGTCTGGTCCCGTGGCTTTGTGAATGTCGACCTGTTTATAGGTTTTGATCACATCGGCTACGGAGAGTGTGATCACACAGTCGTCCGGAACAGCTGGTGCTATCATGCATGCTTCAGGGATTCTTGCCTCAAAGCGAGCATAAAAGGCATTTAGCTCGTGGCTGGGTTTTCCTTTGTAAGTTTCCGAGCCCTTTCTCATCCGACGAGCATCAGAGCCGGTGTAGTAGGATTCAATCTAAGTCCTGTATTGATGCTTAGCATGTTTGATGGTTCGTCTGAGAACATACTGGGATTTCTTATAAGTGTCCGGATTAGTGTCCCGCTCCTTGAAAGCGGAAGCTCTAGCCTTTTTCTCGATGTGGATGTTGCCTGCAATCCATGGTTTCTGGTTGGAAAATGTACATATGGTCACTGTGGGCACGACGTCGTCGATGCACTTACTGATGAATCTGGTGACTGAGCTGGTATCCTCCTCAATGCCATTGGATGAATCCCAAAACATAATCCAGTCTGTGCTAGCAAAACAGTCCTGTAGCGTAGCATTCACGTCATCTGAGCACTTCTGAATTGAGCGAGTCACTGGTAGTTCCTGCTTTAGTTTTTGCTTGTAAGCAGGAATCAGGAGGATATAATTACGGTCAGATTTGCCAAATGGAGGGCGAGGGAGAGCTTTGTATGAATCTCTGTGTGTGGAGTAAAGGTTGTCTAGGCTTTTTTTCCCTCTGGTTGCCCATGTGACTTGCTGGTAGGAAATAGGTAAAACTGATTTAAGTTTGCCTGCATTAAAGTCCCCTGCCACTAGGAGCGCCGCTTCTGGATGAGCATTTTCTTGTTTGCTTATACAGCTCGTCGAGTGCGGTGGTAAATAGGCGGCTATGAATTGTATAGATGTGAACTCTCTTCATAGATAGTGTAGTCTACAACGTATCATGAGGTATTCTACCTCAGGCAAACAATACCCCAAGTCTTCTTTAATATTAGACATCGTGCACTAGCAGTTTTTGACAAATAGGCACACAACCCTGCCCCTCGTCTTACCAGACGTAGCTGCTCTGTCCTGCCGAAAAACGGAGGAACCAGCCAGCTCTATATAATCCGTGTCGTCGTTCAGCCAAGTCTCGGTGAAACATAAACATAATACAGTTTTTAATGTCCCGTTGATAGGATATTCTTAATCATAGATGGTCCAGTTTGTTTTCCAATGATTGCAAGTTGACCAATGTCACATCAGGCAAAATGTGCTGAGCTCAACAGACATCTGTATTGTCACACCTGCTCTTGCTGTGCATAACTTACTGTATTTACAGACTGTTAGAAGAAGAGCATCTGCTAAATGACTGACATGCCATTATTATCATTCTAGCACAGTACAGCATCCTGGTTGGCTCTCACCATGTTGCCAGGTACTGTAGTGTAGCTTGTTATTGTTCAGAAGAAAAAACTGCTGACACCCTATTACGTTCTCAACCTACTTCCCAGAAAGAAGCATTTAGCAGGGAACATCTCTAAAAGCTCTAAATGGTAAATTGCAAATATGATTATTTCCCTTGTGACAAGACACAACATGGTTGTTGGGGCTGTGTTATTGCTCCAGTATGTTGTAACCCAGTTACTGGGTTGTATTGTCTCAGCTGAAGGGGGATGTATTGTCTCAGCTGAAGCAGCTGCTGAGTTTATGGATCCAACTACAGTTTACATCTTAGGACAGGCATAATAACACACACAGAAGGAAAAAAATGCACTGTGTGTGTGTATGTGTGTGGGGGGGGACCAGAAGTCCCACAATCAATTAATTAATTAGGGTTAGGTTAAGGATTAGGGTTAAGGGTTAGGGAAAATAGGATTTTGAATGGGAATAAATTGTTTGGTCCCCACAAGGATGGTAAAACAAACGTGTGTGTGTGTTTGTGTGTGTGTGTGTATATCTCTGTATCAGTGGAGGGATGTAGATGGAACTATTCCTATTTCCAATAACTGGGGAGCAGACAGGAAAACAGGATGTTATAAAGGCTGATGTTTATTCAAACACAAGGGTGGTGATTATAGAGGATGCCAAAAAGGGCTCACAGTTCTCTGCACATTTTCTTTTTCGTGGTATTGTGTGCTCAGTCCAGGGGCCTATATGACTATGTGTAGCCTCCCTCTCCCTCTCCCTCTCCCTCTCCCTCTCACCCTCTCTCTCTCTCTCCCTCCCTCCCTCGCTCGATTATTCTCTCCCTCCCTCCCTCTCTCGCTCATGCTCTCTCTCCCTCGCCCCTCTCTCCCTCTCTCTCTCTCTCTCTCCCTCCCTCTCGCTCGCTCATTCTCTCTCTCCCTCCCTCCCTCGCTCGCTCATTCTCTCTCTCTCTCCCTCCCTCTCTCGCTCATGCTCTCTCTCCCTCGCCCCTCTCTCGCTCATTCTCTCTCTCTCTCATTCTCTCTCTCATTCTCTCTCTCTCTCTCTCTCTCTCTCTCTCTCTCTCATTTTTATTCCATCAGTCCTTTCCCACATGGCCTGTGTATTACACAGAGACACCCCACCATACTCTCTAATAGGCTAATTAGCTAACATAGGAACATTATGTTCTAATAGAAGAAAATTGCTGTTATTCTCTTGGAATCTATTTGTCTCGCTGTAATTTGAGCAGAAAAAATCACAAGGTTTGTCACAGACCATTGTTGTTCCTGTGGAGGAAATGTTAAGTACAGTTTTTCTCAATTGCTAAAACACAATTTCTGAAACCTGAAAACATTAAACACAAAACCTCATCTTCAAGCACTATTTACAGAACCTCTGACTCCTCTCTCAAAATGAAACATTCGCCTCAAAACAGTTTTACCTGTGTTCAAAATCAAACACTGCTCTCAAATCATAAACAAAGTGATCAAAACGATATACACTCAAGCAGTCAGTAAACAATACACCGAAAAATAGAAAACACATTGTTCAAAACATACAATTCTCAGGGACAAGTGCATTTTTAATCTAAAAAAATATTCATATTTTTCCGTCATTGTCCTTTGATGAAAGAAAACATGTTCTGTCATAGTGGCTCAAAATGGATCAGAAATTACTACTCTGCTTTGCTTTTTGCAATTTAGTTGTCTGTTCTTCCTCCTCCTTGTACCCCTATTTTTACAGTACTGTACCCTGCATCTCACAAACTTGTCCTTTGTCTCTGTGATACTGTAATTATTGTTCTTTGTTGATATGAACCTGCAACCAGTCAAAATCTATTGAGCAGTCAGTACTGTTAATAAATGGAAAGCACAATGTTCAGGGCCATACAATTTGTCCATTGTACAGTATACAGCCTACAATGCACTGTACTACAGTATACAATACTAAAAGGGACAAAAATCAAAGGAGTAAAAATGTGATCAATGTGCTTCTTCTTGTCTTTGGGCTGGGTCAGGCCAGAGCACTTCGTCGACATCACAAGCAATATTGTCCCACCTGAGGCAACGGGGGAAGAAGCCTCTTGTGTGCCGTATCCAGCCCTGACATGATTCCTCACCTATATCACCACTGGCTAAATCCATGGCTTGCAGCAGATTTACTCTGGTGTAGGGTTGTCTATCATACACTTTCCATCTCCAAGAGGAGAAAAACTCCTCAATCGGATTCAGGAAAGGCGAGTATGGAGGGAGGTACAAGTTCATAAACTGCCCATTGATGTTAAACCATTCCCTTACCTGAGCAGCTCGGTGGAAACTGACATTGTCCCACACTATCACATAGGTGGGAATGGGATTCTCATTTAGCTCTTGACCCTGCTGCTCTTGAACCTGCTGCTCAAATAAAATATATCTTAAATTGGCAATAAATCTTAGAAGGTGCTGGGTGTTATATGGCCTGAGTGTAACATGGTGATGTAGAACACCATGGTTGCTGATAGCAGCACAGATTGTGACATTGCCACCTCATTGACCAGGGACTTCAACAATGGCCCGCCGTCCAATCATGCTTCGGCCTCTCCTTCTCCTCTTTGTTAGATTGAAGCCTGCTTCATCAACAAAGATGAACTCATGGGGTCTGTCCAAGGATTCCAAGTCAAATATTGTCTGTGTAGAAATACAATATACTGTATGTAGGATTTTGTAAGTCGTACAGAGAGAGTGCTATACTGTAGAGTACAATTAGGCTTCTGATTCACATACATTGTATGTACTGAAGAGTAATGTCATTCACATTGTATGTGTTAGTACTGTAGACAATCTGGATTAGAGTAAATGTTTCTGAATGTACACTTACTTGCACATACTGAGCTCGCAGTTCTTTCACCCTTGGTGAGTTGCGCTCAAAAGGTACTCTGTATACTTGTTTCATTCGCATTCTGTTACGATGGAGGACACGGTCAATTGTGGAAATGCTCACACTGTCGATTCCCTGGAAGTGTGTGTTGTCTTGTATCACTCGTTCCTGGATTTCTCTGAGTCGTAATTGCATTATCTTGAAGGACCATGCCAACTATAACGGCCTCTTGCTCCCGAGTGAATATAGCTGTCCTTCCACCTGCATGTGGCAGCCTTGCAATTCTACATAACGTAGTTGTGCAGTTACAAAACATATTCATGCAGTACAATACATACAGTGATTAACTTTACACATGTCTATTGAAACAGCTGCATATAGTGTAGTACAGTAAATTTGCAATTACAAAAATACAGTAGTATCCTGTACCTGTTCTCTTCTCTGAATGTCCTTACTATGGTGGAAACAGAAAATCAGCTCAAATTGGGTTGCAATCTAAGTCCTGCTTCCCTCATTGTCAGTCCTTGGACAAGAACATGGTCTATAACTGTTGCTCGAATTTCATCAGATATTTCTACTCTTTGTCTTCCTCTTCCTCTTCGTCATCCTCTTCCTCTTTCTTGCCCTCCTCCTCCTCTTCCTCCTCCTCACCCACCTCACATACACACTCGTCCTCGTCCTCTCACATTGTTTCTTCTATCCATTCTCAGACTTTCTCTCTCTCAGACGTTCAGCAACCTGTTTGCTCTCTGAACTGGCTTATATTGGTTGTGTCGCATCATTTGAAACAGGTTAAATCCATTTTGAGAGGTTGTGTTCAATCAATGACATATATTCTCTATTTGTATTTGATTGTTGCCACTTGTGTTTACCAGTATGGATGACATGTGCATTAGAGTGCAGAATGTGTTTTGAGAATGAGAATGTGTTTAGAGTTTTGTGAAATGGTTTAAGGTATTGACAACAGACTGCATAATTAGCTAAATGAGTCCAGGCAACTGAGAACTTTGTTCAGCCAATGGGTTTTAGTGTTTTAGCAATTGAGAACAACTGTAATGCACTGTGTCATCTGTTTGAAAACCACAGACTTGAATCAAAAAGCTGCCTCTTCTATGATATCAGAGAGACAGGCAGGCAGGGTAGCACTTTAGGGTCAACTCTCCGGCCATCTCAGTCATTTTCATTTTCATTTTCAGAAAAGGGTTTGGGTGCACTGCACATTGTAAAGCTGCCGCTGCCAATGCCCTGTGGATTCTACCTACCGTTATGGTTAGTGCTGAGTACCCTTTAGTGGAACTAGTGGAAAATATTAGTAAATGGTTAGGAACATCTGAAGTTAATACATTGAATCGATGGTGCGCACCTCATCTCTGCTGTCACATCCAACCTGGATGGATATTTGGTTTTAATACCGACGAGAGCACTGAATCCAGCTACACACAGATCGGAGCTGGTGAAGGGGACCATGGGTTTTCTGGTGCCTTTAAGACAACTGGAAACTATGAAGAATACGAGGTCAAATCATGTCGTCAGTAATCTTCAGGTCGGAAAGTTGGAGCTCTAGAAAGATGCCCAAGTTCCCGAGTTGCAATTCTGATTTGGATGACCATTACCCCAAAAATGTTCAGAGTTCCCAGTTCCCAGTTCCTAGTTCCTAGATCCCAGTTGCTTTGAACGCAGCATTAATGCTCAGAGAGAGACGGCAGGGTATTCCATTTGAGTCAGGAACCAAAACTCGTCCGTAGCGACCCGTAAGTGCATTCGGTTACATGACAGCTCAATCAGCTGTTCAATTTCACTTACCGGCATGCCAATTGAGTCAGGATCACAGTCACGGATTGGGAAGTAAGTCCCAAAGTACTATTCCAAGCATTGGAGGTGAGCAGTCATCACTTATGTAGGACACTTAGAGTGCAGATGCCTGTCCACTGGCCCGCTATAGATGGAGCCCCATCTGTGCAAAAGCCCACCATTCGATCCCATGGAATGAGTTTTTTGTCAATATAGCCATGCAGCACACTGAACACCCCCTGTGCCGTTTCATGCTCAGGAATTATGAGACAGAACAATATGTCCTTGTGAATAGCATCCCCAGACATGCATAGCAAACAGAAGTCAATGCATGGCATACCGGACCTCACAGCTAACGTACCTTTGGAGAGTATAAGTTGGGGACTTTTTGAGTTGTTCAGTCAGTTTCCTCTTGATTGCTAGCAATAGCATAAATTATTCGTTTAACATGTTATCTGACAAAGGTATTGATGTGAGTTTCTGTGCCTCTGCGTCCCCACACATTGTTTTCACCATATCAATTGCAGCCAGTAATATCAAAGTCACTGCAATAGTGGGTGGTTTCATGGTGTAGTTGGCCTAGCCATTCACCTTGGGACTGATTCAAGCAGCCAGTAATATCAAAGTCACTGCAATAGTGGGTGGTTTCATGGTGTAGTTGGCCTAGCCATTCACCTTGGGACTGATTCAAGCAGCCAGTAATATCAAAGTCACTGCAATAGTGGGTGGTTTCATGGTGTAGTTGGCCTAGCCATTCACCTTGGGACTGATTCAAGCAGCCAGTAATATCAAAGTCACTGCAATAGTGGGTGGTTTCATGGGGTAGTTGGCCTAGCCATTCACCTTGGGACTGATTCAAGCAGCCAGTAATATCAAAGTCACTGCAATAGTGGGTGGTTTCATGGTGTAGTTGGCCTAGCCATTCACCTTGGGACTGATTCAAGCAGCCAGTAATATCAAAGTCACTGCAATAGTGGGTGGTTTCATGGTGTAGTTGGCCTAGCCATTCAACTTGGGACTGATTCAAGCAGCCAGTAATATCAAAGTCACTGCAATAGTGGGGGGTTTCATGGTGTAGTTGGCCTAGCCATTCAACTTGGGACTGATTCAAGCAGCCAGTAATATCAAAGTCATTGCAATAGTGGGGGGTTTCATGGTGTAGTTGGCCTAGCCATTCACCTTGGGACTGATTCAAGAGCAAAGGTCAAGTGAGGCCTTTTCCCACGGTCTAAGGGCACTCTCTGGTTGAATTCTGTGTTTAAATTTGACATTTTTGTATCTAGATTTTGAAGGTTAACCACATGACATTGATTTTGAGATACAAATATGATATTATAATATATATCTTTTTAATATGTATATTTTTTTCTTCAGGATTTTGTCAATTCTCCCGCAACCCATTTTCATATCAGGCGACCCCATATGGTGTCGCAACCCCTAGTTTGGGAACCACTAGGTTAGGGTAAGGTTTAGAATAAGGGTTCGGGTAAGGGGTAAGGTTAGAGTTAGGTATAGGGTTAGGGTTAGGGTTAGGGTAAGGGTAAGGATTAAGTTTAGGGTTAGGATAAGGGTTAAAGGTTAGGGTTAGGGTTAGTAGATACAAAAGTTCATTAAAATGTTACTGATCTGAGTCTATAAATAGTCTGTAGAGCATCTACAGATGGACTCTCCAAATAAAGTGTTACCCTGTTCAGAACTGCTGCTAGATGAAGTCAGCCTCACTGTGTGATTTTACGGCTTCTGTCTCCGTCTCCGTCTTCGTCTCTGTCTCCATCCTGCTGTCTGGGTGTCAGGAGTACAAAAGCCAAGTAGAGAGAAATGCACTGAGCGCCTGTTATTGAACGCTTAAATCACTTGACACTGTTGCAGTGCGTATCTGTTGATTGCTATTTCCTTTGCCCCTGATGGATCTCTTCTTACACCTCTATTCTCATCTTTCTTACCTCAGAACTCACACAGACACACTCTGACTCAGAATCACAGAGAGAGACCATTCATCTTTTGTCCATTGCCTCATTGACATCCCTATTTAGACACACAGTTTAGTTTATACAGTAGCACCAATACAGTACTCTTGTCTCTGCCAAGTCTTGTGATCCAGAAGCACTTCAGAGTGGGACCTTACCTCTGGCAAGAGTAGAACCTTATCTCTGACAAGAGTAGAACCTTACCTCAGACAAACATCTGAATGTAAAGTTCAGTATGTGAAAAGAAAATGGATCTCAGGCTTTCTTGAGGATATACATTTTTTAAATATCTAATGATAAACACATTTCTAGCATATTTCTAGCACTTCATTCAAAATTCAAAACATAATATAGGATTATAGTCTTAGTGCTATCTGTTCCAATAGACCAATAGAATCAAACCAGACGGGGATCCGTCCATTGTGAAACATAGTGATTGATTATGGAACAGGGCCTGTGATTTGCTCTCCAGAGATTTTGTAAACAATGGTTGTTTATTGAACAGTAGTTCATTCTGTGGATTGTTACAGTTGAGAATCACTGCAGATCAGGGCCCTTGACCTATTTGGAGAAGGCCTGCCATCTAAAACATGCCAGCTGCTGCCATTTAGCCTTTCATAAAGCCATGCCTTTCTGCTTCACCCTACATGTCATGTAGGCATAGCAGATTGAAGTTGACAATGTGCTTATTTAATATTCACACTGTGTAATGTCACAAATGAGCATAACTGATCTTGTGGTCACAATCACGTACCATAGAACCCTATGAGGAACACTAACATCTCTATTGGGCTGTACTGATATATTTTTGATGGAAGTCAACTTCCTCCCTAAGCCTCACTAGCCTCATTAAGACTCTCAGTAGCAGAACCAGGCATAGGGATGCCAAGTATGTGGCAGGTTAGAGATGTCAAGCAGGCAGAGTGGCCTCCTGTGTGGAGTGTTATGCTCTCAAGACCAGCCAGGCCCAGAGGGGAGACAGGACTGCCTCTCAAAACCCTGAATGCACGCATGCACACGCACACGTACACACACACACACACACACACAAACACACACAAACAACACACACACACACACACACACACACACACACACACACACACACACACACACACACACACACACACACACACACACACACACACACACACACACACACACACACACACACACACACACACACACACACTTACCTACTGTAAGACATGGTGGTGGATGTTATGGGTCTATTTTGCTTCCACTGGTCCTGGTGCCCTTTGTTAAGGTTAACGGCATCATGAACATCATGAACCCAGTACCAGTACCAACCCAGTTGTCTCTGCCAGGAGGCTAAAACTTGGCCTGAAGTTGACATTCCAGCAAGACAATGACCCCAAAAACAAATCAAAATCCACAAAGAAATGGTTAATTGACCACAACATTTTAAATGTTCAATGGCCATCTATGTCTCCGGACTTGAACCCCATTGAAAACCTGTGGTTTGAATTGAAGAGGGCAGTCCATAAGCGCAGACAAAGGATATCAAGGATCTGGAAGGATTCTGTATTGAGGAATGGTCTAAGATCCCTCCCAATGTGTTCTCCAATCTCATAAAACATTTTAGAAAAAAGCTCAGTGTCGTTTTCCTTGCAAGGTGAATCATTGAAAGGTATTGAAAACATGGGTGCCAATAATTCTGACCACTATCGTTTAGAGAATTTGTAGTTTTTACTTGTTGAACAAAATGTCTTTCTCTGAGCAATTGTATTAGTATAAAATAATAATAATACATATGAAATAAAAATAAAAATAATACATATGAAAAAAAATGTTGAGCATACAATATAGCTCAGTAATGTATTATCAGTGTTCCAAGATGGTGTAGCAGTAAGACATCTTTGTTTTTGTCCCGTGTAAATATTCCGTTTAAAAAAAAAAAAATTGTATACATTTCAATATATTTCAATCTCTTCATTCCATTTTCTAATTAAATATACCTTCCTGCAACCCGCCTCACCCAATGTAGCACAATCGACTATTTCTTTTAGACCTTGTAACTGGAACCTCCATCAGCAGCTAGCCATCAGAAGCTAGCCAGCTAATTAGCTACTAGCTATTTAGTCATTGTTAGCCACTGCTAGCGGTCTTTACCTTTAGCTCAGACACCAGCCGCTTTAGCCCGGATAGCCCGGATAATACCTGCCAGTCTGCACAGAGCGATATCAGCCCTGAGCAAATCGGACTGCTTTTTTCCCACTACATCACCGGCTTCCTGCTGCAAGCCCTGGACCATTACATTGGATCATTGCAGCTAGCTAGCTGCTACCGAGTGGCTATTGTGGCTATCGCCTTTGTCCAGAAGCAACTACCAGTTAGCCTCGAGCTAGGCCCATCTCCCAGCTAGCAAACAAAGTACACCAACTACAATACCTCTCTTGCCAATTGGCCTGGACCCTTTGTCAACACGGAGCCCCGCCGCTCCATCACGACTGGTCTGCTGGCGTAATTCGGCCGATGTGCTCTCAACCGGCCTCTGTGTCGTGGATGTCGGTGAAGATCCATCTGCTAGCTCCGGCCCGCTAGCTTCCTCAACGCCGTGTCTCCCGCTCGCCTAGAGTAGTAATGACTACCGAACTGCTCCCTGTTTCATCTATTGCTGCTCATTGGACCCTATGATCACTCGGCTACACAGCTGATGTCTGCTGGACTGTTCATTAACACGATACTTCAGTTTGTTTATCTGTCGGCCCAATCCTCGAACTCAGGCCCTGTGTGTAGCTAACTGACCCTCTCTGCCCATTTATCGCCATTTACCCATTGTCGTTGTCTTAGCTGTTTACCCGTTTTTGTCTTAGCTCTCCCAATCAAAACCTGTGATTGCTTTATACCTCTAATGTCAATATGCCTTCTATACTGTTGTTTAGGGTAGCTCTCATCATTTTATTTTACTGCGGAGCCCCAAATCCCACTCAACATGCCTCAGATAGCTCCTTTGTCCCATCCCCCATACATGCGGAGATCACACCTATTTTAACTGGTGCCTCCAGAGGTAACCTCTCTCATCGTCACTCAATGCCTAGGTTTACCTCCACTGTACTCGCACCCTACCATACCCTTGTCTGTACATTATGCCCTGAATCTATCCTACCACGCCCAGAAATTGTCTCCTTTTATTCTCTGTTCCCAACGCACCAGACGGCCAGTTCTTATAACCTTTAGCCGTACCCTACTCCTCCTCTGTTCCTCTGGTGACGTAGAGGTTAACCCAGGCCCTGTAGCCCCTAGTTCCACTCCTATTCCCCAGGCGCTATCATTGTTTGACTTCTGTAACTGGAAAAGCCTTGGTTTCATGTATATTAACATCAGAAACCTACTCCCTAAGTTTGTTTTATTCACTGCTTTAGCACACTCCACCAACCCTGATGTCCTAGCTGTGTCTGAATCCTGGCTTAGGAAGTCCACCAAAAATTCACATATTTCCATCCCCAATTACAACATTTTCCATCAAGATAGAACTGCTAAAGGGGGCAGAGTTGCAATCTAATGTAGAGAGCCTGCAGAGTTCTGCCATACTATCGAGGTCTATGCCCAAACAGTTCAAGCTTCTACTTTCAAATATCCATCTCTCTAGAAATAAGTCCCTCACTGTTGCTGCTTGTTATAGACCCCCCTCAGCTCCCAGCTTTACCCTGGACACCATATGTGAATTGATTGTCCCCCATCTATCGTCAGAGTTCGTACTGTTAGGTGACCTAAACTGGGATATGCTTAACACCCCGGCCGTCCAACAATCTAAGCTAGATGCCCTCAATATCAAACAAATGATCATGGAACCTAACAGGTACAACCCCAAATCCGTAAACAGGGGCGCCCTCTTAGATATCATCCTGACCAACTTTCCCTCTAAATACACCTCTGCTGTTTTCAACCAGGATCTCAGCGATCACTGCTTCATTGCCTGCGTCCGTTATGGGTCCGCGGTCAAACGCTCCCTAAAACACTTCAGCGAGCAGGTCTTTCTAATCGACTTGGCCTCGGTATCCTGGAAGGATATTGACCTCATCCCATCAGTAGAGGATGCCTGGTTGTTCTTTAAAAGTGCTTTCCTCACCATCTTAAATAAGCATGCCCCTTTCAAAAAATGTTGAACTCAGCCCTTGGTTCACTCCAGACTTGACCGCCCTTGATCAGCACAAAAACATCCTGTGGCATACAGCACTAGCTTCAAATAGTCCCCGCGATATGCAACTTTTCAGGGAGGTCAGGAACCAATATACACAGTAAGTTAGGAAAGCTAAGGCTAGCTTTTTCAAATAGACATTTGCATCCTGCAGCACTAATTCCAAAAAGTCTTGGGACACTGTAAAGTCCATGGAGAATAAGAGCACCTCCTCCGAGCTGCCCACTGCACTGAGGCTAGGAAACACCGTTACCACAGATAAATCCACGATAATTGAGAATTTCAATAAGCATTTCTCTACGGCTGGCCATGCTTTCCACCTGGCTACCCCAACCCCGGCCAACAGCTCTGCACCTCCCGCAGCAACTGCCCCCCCCCGCTTCTCCTTCACCCAAATCCAGAAAGCTGATGTTCTGATAGAGCTGCAAAATCTAGATCCCTATAAATCAGCTGGGATAGACAATTCGGACCCTCTCTTCCTAAAATTATCCACTGCCATTGTTGCAACCCCTATTACTAGTCTGTTCAACCTCTCTTTCGTATCGTCTGAGATTGCGAAAGATTGGCAAGTGGCCCCGGTCATCCCCCTCTTCAAAGGGGGGAGACACTCTAGACTCAAACTGTTACAGACCTATATCCATCCTGCCCTGCCTTCTAAAGTCTTTGAAAGCCAAGTTAAGTTCGACCATTTCGAATCCCACCGTACCTTCTCCGCTATGCAATACTGTTTCCGAGCTGGTCACGGGTGCACCTCAGGACACGCACAAGGTCCTAAACGATATCATAAACGCCATCGATAAAAGACAGTACTGTGCAGCCATCTTCATCAACTTGGCCAAGGCCTTCGACTCTGTCAATCACCGTATTCTTATCGGCAGACTCAACAGCCTTGGATTCCCTAATGACTGCCTCGCCTGGTTCACTAACTACTTCTCAGATAGAGTTCAGTGTGGCAAATCGGAGGGCCTGTTGTCCGGACGTCTGGCAGTCTCTATGGGGGTGCCACAGGGTTCAATTCTCGGGCCGGCTCTTTTCTCTGTACAGTGGGGCAAAAAAGTATTTAGTCAACCACCAATTGTGCAAGTTCTCCCACTTAAAAAGATGAGAGAGGCCTGTAATTTTCATCATAGGTACACTTCAACTATGAGAAGAAACCAAAATATATAATAATAATAATAATTTTGCACGCCCAATTTTTCAGTTTTTGATTTGTTAAAAAAGTTTGAAATATCCAATAAATGTCGTTCCACTTCATGATTGTGTCCCACTTGTTGTTGATTCTTCACAAAAAAATACAGTTTTATATCTTTATGTTTGAAGCCTGAAATGTGGCAAAAGGTCGCAAAGTTCAAGGGGGCCGAATACTTTCGCAAGGCACTGTATATACTCATTTCATACAGTCTTTTTTGCTCATCATTTTGGACCTGACTGTATACACACAGCTGAAGTGGGAAGTTTACATACACTTAGGTTGGAGTCATTAAAACTCATTTTTCAACCACTCCACAAAATTCTTGTTAACAAACTATAGTTTTGGCAAGTCGGTCAGGACATCTACTTTGTGCATAACACAAGTAATTTTTCCAACAATTGTTTACAGACAGATTATTTAACTTGTAATTCACTCTTTCAAATTCTAGTGGGTCAGAAGTTTACATACACTAAGTTGACTGTGCCTTTAAACAACTTGGAAAATTCCATAAAATGATGTCATGGCTTTAGAAGCTTCTGATAGGTTAATTGACATAATTTGAGTGAATTGGAGGTGCACCTGTGGATGTATTTCAATGCCTACCTTCAAACTCAGTGCCTCTTTGTTTAACATCATGGGAAAATCAAAATAAATCAGCCAAGACCTCAGAAAAAAAAGTGAAGTCCTTCACAAGTCTGGTTCATCCTTGGGAGCAATTTCAAAATGACTGAAGGTACCATGTTCATCTGTACAAACAATAGTACGCAATTATAAACACCATGGGACCAGGCAGCCGTCATACCACTCAGGAAGGAGACGTGTTCTGTCTCCTAGAGATGAACATACTTTGGTGCGAAAAGTGCAAATCAATCCCAGGACAACAGCAAAGGACCTTGTGAAGATGCTGGAGGAAACAGGTACAAAAGTATCTATTTCCACAGTAAAACGAGTCAAATATCGACATAACCTGAAAGGCCGCTCAGCAAGGAAGAAGCCACTGCTCCAAAACCGCCATAAAAAAGCCAGACAATGGTTTGCAACTGCACATGGGGACAAAGATCATACTTTTTGGAGAAATGTCCTTTGGTCTGATGAAACAAAAATAGAACTGTTTGGCAATAATGACCATCGTTATGATTGAAGGAAAAAGGGGGAGGCTTGCAAGCCAAAGAACACCATCCCAGCCGTGAAGCACGGGGATGGCAGCATCATGTTGTGGGAGTGCTTTGCTGCAGGAGGGACTGGTGCACTTCACAAAATACATGGCATCATGGAGAAGGAAAATTACGTGGATATATTGAAGCAACATCTCAAGACATCAGTCAGGAAGTTAAAGCTTTGTTGCAAATGGGTCTTCCAAATGGACAATGACACCAAGCATACTTCCAAAGTTGTGGCAAAATGGCTTAAGGACAACAAAGTCAAGGTATTGGAGTGGCCATCACAAAGCCCTGACCTCAATCCTATAGAAAATGTGTGGGCAGAACTGAAAAAGCGTGTGTGAGCAAGGAGGTCTACAAACCTGACTTAGTTACACCAGCTCTGACAGGAAGAATGGGCCAAAATTCACAACTTATTTTGGGACACTTGTGGAAGGCTACCCTAAAAGTGAAACCATTTCAAGTCAATGCTACCAAATACTAATTGAGTGTATATAAACTTCTGACCCACTGGGAATGTGATGAAAGACATAAAAGCTGAAATAAATCATTCTCTCTACTATTATTCTGACATTTAACATTCTTAAAATAAAGTGGAGATCCTAACTGACCTAAAACAGGGAATTTTTTACTCAGATTAAATGTCAGGAATTGTGAAAAACTGAGTTTAAATGTATTTTGCTATGGTGTATGTAAACATCAGACTTCAACTGTATATATACATATGTACGGTATGTGGGTGGTGTGACAGGGTCTACTTTCTGAGTTCTGACGAGGGTTCCAGCAATGGTAGTGCAGGCCTCACATTGTAACTAACAATGACCTTCCAGCCACATGCACAGTCAAAGGCAGGAGCGATCTGTCAGCTTCCACGCACGCACGCACACACACACACACGCACAAACACACACACACACATGCACACGTACACACGCGCACACACAAGCGCAAACGCACACGCACACACACACATACATACATACAGTAGAGGAATCTAAGTCATTCTGCAGTCTTAAATTCTGACTTCAGTCAGCAGTCTCAGCATTCTCTCCTTACAGTGTATGTCAGGGCCAGTGGTAGAAAAAATACCAAAGTGTCATTCTTGAGTAAAAGTATAGATACCTTAATAGAAAGTTACTCAAGTAAAAGTAAAAGTCACCCAGTAAAATACTACTTGAGTAATATTCTAAAAGTATTTGTTCTAAATATACTTAAGTATAAAAGGAAATGTATTCGCTAAAATATACTTAATTATCTAAAGAAAAGTATAAATCATTTCAAATTCCTTCGATTACGTAAGCAAAGCAGGCGGCACCATTTTATTGTTTAAAAAATGTATGGATAGCCAGGGACACACTCCAACACTCAGACATCATCTACAAAAGATGCATTTGTGTTTAGTGAGTCCGCCAGATCAGAAGCAGAAGGGATGCCCATGTGCTGTCTTGATAAGTGTGTGAATTGGACCATTTTCCGGTCCTGCTAAGCATTCAAAATGTAACGAGTACTTTTGGGTGTCAGGTAAAATGTATGGAGTAAAATGTATATTATTTTTCTTTAGGAATGTAGTGAAGTAAAAGTAAAAGTAGTCAAAAATATATTTAGTAAAGTAAAGTGCAGATACCCCAGCCCTGGTCAGGGCTCATCTGAATAATGCCGACTCAGATCGATACAACCCACTGTTTAATCACATTTAATGAAACCTGGCTCTATCAGGATGGCTGTAGGTAGCACATAGCACATCAAAACTTGTCGTTATGAAAACTGGTGTATTTTAACACCAATAAACCCATCCGTTTAAAAATGAATTCAGTATATGTCTATCTAGCAAACCAGGCAACTAAAAGCAACTTTCTAAACAATGTTTTGGTTAGCTAGCAACTTAGAGTTAGTTAGCTGGCTAGCCAGTCTAAATAATGACCATATCATATAGCTGACAACATCGAAGCTTTAGCTAATTTGTATGAATTATTACAGGAAAATAAACTAAATAAATAAAGAGGATCTTTATTTATATGTTAATGGCGAGCTAATTACAGAAAATAGCTTACGGTTGTGAGTGTGACTATATAGAAAAAGGGCATTCTACCAGAGAATTGTAGAACTTGGACACTGTCTCATTGGCTTAACGTTATATCCTAATTTGACTTTGGTGAAGGTCATGTTTTTCTTTTGTCTCTGGTCAACACACACTATATCAAATCAAATCAAAGTGTATTTGTCACAGGCACAGGATACAGAAGGTGTAAACGGTTCATTGAAATGGTTACTTGCATAGTGGAGTCTTTTCGACTCCTTCCCCATATTTGCAATTAAACACCAGAATTTTCTCCATCTCTTTAGCATTTAATACTCCGCACATTCCACTGATTTCAAAACTAAGTCCTCCAGAAAGTGGAGCGCATTAGCAACACTTTTGTAGTTCTTTGTGATATCTTTAAAAAAAGCAGGGTTAGAAAAGATTACCTACACTTACTGAGTAGCTCATGTTATAGACAGAAGCGTGCTACATGGCAGACCAATCTCAACTCATCTATCGGCATGTCCAGCCTATCCATTATCTCAGCCAATCATGGCTAGCGGGAGCGTTTCTGTCTTTTTCTGTGTCTAAACCATCTAAGCTCGTAATTTAACAATTGTATTCATATTTACAGACGGCATACACATTTGTTATTAAGGCACATGAACATTCACAAGTTCCAGAAGGCATTTCTGCCAAAAAACGCATTTTGATAAACAATACATTTTTATGTTCAAATGCCAAGAGTGTGCAAAGCTGTCATCAAGGCAAAGGGTGGCTACTGAAGAATCTCAGATATAAAATACATTTGGATTTGTTTAAGACTTTTTTGGTTACTACATGATTCCATATGTGTTATTTTATAGTTTTGATGTCTTCACTATTATTATTTAATGTAGAAAATAGTCAAAATAAAGAAAAACCCTTGAATGAGTAGGTGTCCAAACTTTTGACTGGTACTGTATGTCGGCTATTTCTTTTAAAATACCATTTGGAATATGACTTGACATCTCCGCACAATGATTGCTGTCGCCACTGAAGAACTATATTCAATATGTGTCAGGGGGAAGAAAAGTTAAAAAGCCTTGTCAAAATGAGCTAACAAATTCAAAAAGTTCCAGCCAGGGGATACATGACTGATTTGGTACTTTGGTTGCAATGCATCGCATCAAATGACACCAGACGCATCGCCCATTCATTAATCTGACAGCTATACCTTTCCTCCTTTTATCCCTCTCTTCTCGTTCATCTGGGAGGTCTAGCTATCACAGAGAGGCCTGCTGCTGTCACAGCTATTCTGGAGATGTAGCGGAGGAAGGAAATAGATACTGTGTCTGCTGGCAGAGAAAAACAGTCTAGATGGGCCTCTTTGACCAGTCAAAATGTTGTTATAACCATGACAAGAGAGGAAGCTATGTCAGAGGACTTCTTGGGAAATGTGCAACACAATGTCTATTTTCTATTTTAATGTCAATTGGGCAATTCTAACGATTAGATTAATTGTCAGTTGTGGCATAGTTGGCTGAAAGGTTATGCGCTACAACAATAAAACACAGGTTTGTCTAGCGGTTGTGAAAGAATTATGTAAAATATAGAAGATGCATGCATTTGAGTTGACATACAGATCTTTGGTGGAACATTTGCCACACTAAAGAATGGCGTATTGCTATGTTGCTCCTTTGACATTTCGAGCTGTTTAAATGGAATCCGTCCTCCAAAGAGAATTCTGAGGACTAGGCAGTAAAGAGTTTTACTGTGCTTCAGGGCTGTTGGTGATGTGTTAACCCATTACCTTTATTTTGGAGTTGAGAAACCTCAGAAATCAGGAGAGAAGGCTACTGTGCTCTAAGCATCTCAGTGGTGCGGTTCGACAAAGATTAATGTTGTAGCCTGCCACCTACTCTCCAGATAACAAGATCATACAATTTATATGTTGTTAAAGGAATAGTGGTTTAAAGCAATAATGGTAGGAGAAAGGCATAGCAAAGCTGGGATGTTGATGATCTATTAGTCTGCTATCGAGTCTTGCCAGTATTGTGTGATGTTTGAATTGCCTATAATGCAAGCACACAACAACTAAACAAAGTGACATAGCCACACAATGACCAATTGTGGGATTATAATCATTAGTCATTATCAAGAATGAGAAATTGCCAAAAGTGAAAGATTAGCATTTAACAAATGCTTTGCTCTACAATTAATGGGGGGAAATGGAAAGCCTGTGCAACTGAATAGACCTCGACCTGTGAAAATTTATAACCATGGGCCTGAAGGTGACATGCATCTTCCATGTGTAATAAAATGTATAGAACCCCCCACCGGGGGGAAAGTTGACCAATGATCTTTAATGCGCCTGACAGGCTACACAAGGAGGTCAGGCTGCAGGGATAAGAGCTAATATGATTCACTGCTCCTTAATTTCACATCGAACGTTGTGTGTACAAAGCAATTCTTGCTGGGGCTGTCCAATGCCGGCCTGGTGTCCATCAAAATCAAATCAAATCAAATCAAATGTATTTATATAGCCCTTCGTACATCAGCTGATATCTCAAAGTGCTGTACAGAAACCCAGCCTAAAACCCCAAACAGCAAGCAATGCAGGTGTAGAAGCACGGTGGCTAGGAAAAACTCCCTAGAAAGGCCAAAACCTAGGAAGAAACCTAGAGAGGAACCAGGCTATGTGGGGTGGCCAGTCCTCTTCTGGCTGTGCCGGGTGGAGATTATAACAGAACATGGCCAAGATGTTCAAATGTTCATAAATGACCAGCATGGTCCAATAATAATAAGGCAGAACAGTTGAAACTGGAGCAGCAGCACAGTCAGGTGGAAGTTGAAACTGGAGCAGCAGCATGGCCAGGTGGACTGGGGACAGCAAGGAGTCATCATGTCAGGTAGTCCTGGGGCATGGTCCTAGGGCTCAGGTCAGTTGAAACTGGAACATCATAGGCTTTGTTTCCAGTTCTCCAGTTTGGTGACTTTAGAGCTGTACTTTAGGCCTAGCTACTTTAACAGCTGCAGTTGCACTTCATTTTGATAGTCTCCCATTGATATATATATACTGTTCCTCTTATCTAATATGCACAATAAGATGTTTGCACATTGAGAGATTTTTCACCTAGTCAGCTCAGGGATTTGAACCAGCAGCCTTTCGGTGACTGGCCCAACACTCTTAACCGCTAGGCTACCTGCCGCCAAGATATTAGCTTCTGGTAGTTGTGCTTGTCCTGTCTGCCAAGACTCATTTTGGAGCTAGCCAGTTTGATTTCACCTGTCTGCCAAGACTATTGCTGGAGCTAGCCAGTTTTATTTGTCCTGTCTGCCAAGACTAACGCTGGAGCTAGACAGTTATACTTGTCCTGTCTGCCAAGACTAATACTGGAGCTGGCCTGTTTTATTTGTCCTGTCTGACAAGACTAATGGTGGAGCTAGACAGTTTTATTTGTCCTGTCTGACAAGACTAATGCTGGAGCTAAGACAGTTTCATTTGTCCTGTCTGCCAAGACTAATGGTGGAGCTAGACAGTTTTATTTGTCCTGTCTGCCAAGACTAATGGTGGAGCTAGACAGTTTTATTTGTCCTGTCTGACAAGACTAATGGTGGAGCTAGACAGTTATACTTGTGCTGTCTGTAAATACTAATGCCGGAGCTGGCCTGCTTTATTTGTCCTGTCTGCTAAGACTAATGGTGGAGCTAGACAGTTATACTTGTGCTGTCTGTTAAGACTAATACTGGAGCTGGCCTGTCTTATTTGTGCCGTCTGTTAAGACTAATACTGGAGCTGGCCTGTTTTATTTGTGCTGTCTGTAAAGACTAATACTGGAGCTGGCCTGTTTTATTAGTCCTGTCTGCCAAGACTAATACTGGAGCTGGCCTGTTTTACTTGTGCTGTCTGTTAAGACTAATACTGGAGCTGGCCTGTTTTATTAGTCCTGTCTGCCAAGACTAATACTGGAGCTGGCCTGTTTTACTTGTGCTATCTGTAAAGACTTATACTGGAAATGGCCTGTTTTATTTGTGCTGTCTGTAAAGACTAATACTGGAGCTGGCCTGTTTTATTAGTCCTGTCTGCCAAGACTAATACTGGAGCTGGCCTGTTTTACTTGTGCTGTCTGTTAAGACTAATACTGGAGCTGGCCTGTTTTATTAGTCCTGTCTGCCAAGACTAATACTGGAGCTGGCCTGTTTTACTTGTGCTATCTGTAAAGACTAATACTGGAGCTGGCCTGTTTTATTTGTGCTGTCTGTTAAGACTAATACTGGAGCTGGCCTGTTTTATTTGTGCTGTCTGTTAAGACTTATACTGGAGCTGGCCTGTCTCCAACACTAACAGATAATAAAATAACTTATTGTAAGTCCCCTGGATGTCTTGCCAGGGTCGCATTTGCACAAGGCTGTAGACGAGGACTAAAACATCCAATATGGGTCTGGAGTTAGCGATAACATTCTTATACCTTGCACGACTTATCTGAAATCGCTATCGCTGAAGGTTTGGAAAGGTCAACGCTTCAATCTAAAATAAAACAATCGATTTACACCCTCTAACAGATAACATTTAGAAGCGGGATGAAACATAAACCATGTGGTCAGAGGTGCAGAGTGGCAGACACTGATTACAGCATATTCGAGATTTGGCCGGTACCTCCTCAGAGTCTTTGAGAAGCATCAGCCAGCCCAGTCTAAGCCATAGAGCTGCAGGCAGAAGGTCTGAAAGATGGTGTGGTTAGTCTATGGGCCTACATGATGTATGGTCCTGTATCAACATCTGGCATCATTTGTAATATGACATTCATCACAATAGTGTTTTGATTTTAGGATGATTCAGAGTTATTGCAGTCTCTTCTATGAAATAAAACACAATCAGTTCAAGTGAATTTACTCTATGATTGTACATGAATTATATAACCAAATTGAGTCATAACCATTGTTTAAATGTACACAAATCCAGCACGAAATGTTGCAGCAAAGTTAAAACTGCCTGTTCTCCGAGTGACATTTAAACAATGTCAGTAATTCATCACTCTTACGAAAATGCTTGTTACGAGAAACTACATGTGAATGAAATATTGATTTAAGCAGTTGAACCCTCAAGCACTTTAAAGTAAAATCCCAGCTAATACAGATTTATGGAGGGCACTGTGTCCGTTCCAGAAGTCAGGGAATAATGATGTCATATTCTTTGCCAAGAAAGCCATCATCCAGATGGACTGGTAGCATTTACTCAAAAGTAGATTCTTGTAATCTCTGCGTATTATTGGAACTCGTTACAGTTTTCTGTGATAGTTTTCTATCAGTCACCAACAAATCCTTCATAAGTTAAACAGACTGGACAGTGTGGCCTTCTTGGGAAGATTATTTTGTAGACCTAATACAGTGGCTGCATGGATAACATCCCAACCACAATTACCTATCTGCAAACTCTGGTTCCCATTCTCTCTCCCACACACAGGTGTATATACGTACAGCGGGGTCTGAAAAGATTGGCACCCCTGATGAAGATGATCAAAATGACTAGAAAATAAATCATACAAATACTGAGCTATACTGTGGGCAAAACAAATGTTGAAAATGATATCATTTTATATTAATACGATTGCTCAGAGAAAAATATTTTTGTCACCCCTGTTTTCAACACATATTTTCATGTCATCTGACCATTTCACGAGTTCCAATCCAAGTGCCAGTGAGGTTAAACAAACTCCAGACATTTATATTTGTTGGATGACATGAAAGACAGCTCTTTGGCCACGGACACCAGTGGTGGCCTTAGCATCGAAATAAGGACGCATAAGCATGAAAATAACCCTTTACCTACTGTAAAAAATGGTGGTGGATCTGTTATGGTGTTATGTTTTCTCAGTGTCATTATCCTTTTGCAAGGTGAGAAATTGAACGGTGTTGATAACAAATCAAATCAAATCCAATTTTATTTGTCACATACACATGGTTAGCAGATGTTAATGCGAGTGTAGCGAAATGCTTGTGCTTCTAGTTCCGACAATGCAGTAATAACCAACAAGTAATCTAACTAACAATTTCAAAACTACTGTCTTATACACAGTGTAAGGGGACAAAGAATATGTACATAAAGATATATGAATGAGTGATGGTACAGAGCAGCATAGGCAAGATACAGTAGATGGTATCGAGTACAGTATATACATATGAGATGAGTATGTAAACAAAGTGGCATAGTTAAAGTGGCTAGTGATACATGTATTACATAAGGATGCAGTAGATGATATAGAGTACAGTATACACGTATGCATATGAGATGAATAATGTAGGGTATGTAACATTATATTAGGTAGCATTGTTTAAAGTGGCTAGTGATATATTTTACATCATTTCCCATCAATTCCCATTATTAAAGTGGCTGGAGTTGAGTCAGTGTCAGTGTCAGTGTCAGTGTGTTGGCAGCAGCCACTCAATGTTAGTGGTGGCTGTTTAACAGTCTGATGGCCTTGAGATAGAAGCTGTTTTTCAGTCTCTCGGTCCCAGCTTTGATGCACCTGTACTGACCTCGCCTTCTGGATGATAGCGGGGTGAACAGGCAGTGGCTCGGGTGGTTGTTGTCCTTGATGATCTTTATGGCCTTCCTGTAACATCGGGTGGTGTAGGTGTCCTGGAGGGCAGGTAGTTTGCCCCCGGTGATGCATTGTGCAGACCTCACTACCCTCTGGAGAGCCTTACGGTTGTGGGCGGAGCAGTTGCCGTACCAGGCGGTGATGCAGCCCGCCAGGATGCTCTCGATTGTGCATCTGTAGAAGTTTGTGAGTGCTTTTGGTGACAAGCCGAATTTCTTCAGCCTCCTGAGGTTGAAGAGGCGCTGCTGCGCCTTCTTCACGATGCTGTCTGTGTGAGTGGACCAATTCAGTTTGTCTGTGATGTGTATGCCGAGGAACTTAAAACTTGCTACCCTCTCCACTACTGTTCCATCGATGTGGATAGGGGGGTGTTCCCTCTGCTGTTTCCTGAAGTCCACAATCATCTCCTTAGTTTTGTTGACGTTGAGTGTGAGGTTATTTTCCTGACACCACACTCCGAGGGCCCTCACCTCCTCCCTGTAGGCAGTCTCGTCGTTGTTGGTAATCAAGCCTACCACTGTTGTGTCGTCCGCAAACTTGATGATTGAGTTGGAGGCGTGCGTGGCCACGCAGTCGTGGGTGAACAGGGAGTACAGGAGAGGGCTCAGAACGCACCCTTGTGGGGCCGCAGTGTTGAGGATCAGCGGGGTGGAGATGTTGTTGCCTACCCTCACCACTTGGGGGCGGCCCGTCAGGAAGTCCAGTACCCAGTTGCACAGGGCGGGGTCGAGACCCAGGGTCTCGAGCTTGATGACGAGCTTGGAGGGTACTATGGTGTTGAATGCCGAGCTGTAGTCGATGAACAGCATTCTCACATAGGTATTCCTCTTGTCCAGATGGGTTAGGGCAGTGTGCAGTGTGGTTGAGATTGCATCGTCTGTGGACCTATTTGGGCAGTAAGCAAATTGGAGTGGGTCTAGGGTGTCAAGTAGGGTGGAGGTGATATGGTCCTTGACTAGTCTCTCAAAGCACTTCATGATGACGGAAGTGAGTGCTACGGGGCGGTAGTCGTTTAGCTCAGTTACCTTAGCTTTCTTGGGAACAGGAACAATGGTGGCCCTCTTGAAGCATGTGGGAACAGCAGACTGGTATAGGGATTGATTGAATATGTCCGTAAACACACCGGCCAGCTGGTCTGCGCATGCTCTAAGGGCGCGGCTGGGGATGCCGTCTGGGCCTGCAGCCTTGCGAGGGTTAACACGTTTAAATGTCTTACTCACCTCGGGTGCAGTGAAGGAGAGTCCGCATGTTTTCGTTGCAGGCCATGTCAGTGGCACTGTATTGTCCTCAAAGCGGGCAAAAAAGTTATTTAGTCTGCCTGGGAGCAAGACATCCTGGTCCGTGACTGGGCTGGTTTTCTTCTTGTAGTCCGTGATTGACTGTAGACCCTGCCACATACCTCTTGTGTCTGAGCCGTTGAATTGAGATTCTACTTTGTCTCTGTACTGGCGCTTAGCTTGTTTGATAGCCTTGCGGAGGGAATAGCTGCACTGTTTGTATTCGGTCATGTTACCAGTCACCTTGCCCTGATTAAAAGCAGTGGTTCGCGCTTTCAGTTTCCCGCGAATGCTGCCATCAATCCACGGTTTCTGGTTAGGGAATGTTTTAATCGTTGCTATGGGAACGACATCTTCAACGCACGTTCTAATGAACTCGCACACCGAATCAGCGTATTCGTCAATGTTGTTATCTGACGCAATACGAAACATCTCCCAGTCCACGTGATGGAAGCAGTCTTGGAGTGTGGAGTCAGCTTGGTCAGACCAGCGTTGAACAGACCTCAGCGTGGGAGCTTCTTTTTTTAGTTTCTGTCTGTAGGCAGGGATCAACAAAATGGAGTTGTGGTCAGCTTTTCTGAAAGGAGGGTGGGGCAGGGCCTTATATGCGTCGCGGAAGTTAGAGTAACAATGATCCAAGGTTTTTCCACCCCTGGTTGCGCAATCGATATGCTGATAAAATTTAGGGTGACAATATTCTGACTCCAATCTTCTTGAGAGAAAAACATATTACTTAAACAAAATCTACTTCTCAGAACAATTGTATTAGTATAAAATAACGTTCTTTCCAATTTTTCTGAGCATACAATATAGCTCAGTATTGTATTATTCATTTTATAGTATTTTTTGCTCATGTGCCAATAACTTCAGACCTAACTGTACATTCTGTACATCTCTGCCTGACTCATCATGCTACCAGCTTTTCTGCCTCTCAAAGGACTTCGGAAATATTCCCCCCCTCAAAATCCAATCCAATGCCAACTTTAGGAAAGTTTTGCAAAGTTTTTTGTTCTGTTTTTCTGAATAACAGACAGGTTTCATTTATGTTCTTTCTCTCTTCTCAGTCTCCCTGAACTTGAAAGAACACGTTGCATGTGTTTTTATTTTTGGTTCGCATCACTCCTGAGAGAGAGAGAGGGAGAGAGAGTGGATGTGTTTTGGTTGCATAAACCAGGCATACTGTAGAACTGATTATATGTAGATGAACATTGTGAGGCAATTTAACTCACTGACGTTTAGCCATCACAATCAGATTGCATAATGTTGCAAAGTTCTTAGTTCCTGCCTTTACTCAACTGATTGTTTTGTCGTGTGTGCCTCACTGAACAACCTGTGAGTAGGCCTAATCCTTCTTAGTTTTAGAGCAATTCTACGCAAGACTGGCTGTGTCGGTTCATTTTTTCTGTGCATGTGTGGGCCAGAAATGTATCTCTCTCTTCAGTCTCAACCATTGTATTTCCTCTTTCTTTCAAGCCTATCTCATGATCCTTATACTGCACACAGTCCGTCATTTCAGAGTGGGTTGTAGTTTAGATAAGGAATACAACAAGGAAGGGATGATTCATCAAACGTGTTTTTCTTTGTTTTCAGACTGAAGCAAAACAAATCTGTTTATTTTATTTCCTTCTTCGTTTTTATTATAATTTCCACAGATTACCCATGCGTGGGCTAAGCGATCTGAGAATGTTTGTTCAGAGTGTAGCAGTCTGGAGAAGTGCTGTGTACAGCAAGCATAGTTTGCTACGGAGGTAGTGTGTGATCAGGGCATAGTGTGTATCACTGAATGTCAACTGGTGAGGTGAGTGTGAAACGATGCCCTCATTACTGCCATTTAGTCTCAGTTCATGTACTTGATGCATCTCTCTAGTATGGTATCACCTTGCAGGGTCAGGTGGTTGCTGAGTGGGTGGAGGGATAGCCTGTCAATAGGTAGAAAACAGCCAGTGAGGGTGAGGTGGAATAGGCTGAAGGCTCTGGCGCTCACCCCTTTTTGGAATTGTGTGCATAAATCTGATAAACTCACTCTCTCACTTAAGTCCCTGCCAGCCAGGTCATGTTTTTAGAAGGCTGAAATTTAGCCTGATAATGAGTAGTAACAGGGTAATTTGAAACTGACATGGTGTAGGGAATTTGAATTTGAATTTATTCACTTTTGTTTTTCTTATTAAGTTTTAAGTCTTTTAAGTCTTTTTTTAATATATATATTTTTTAATTTTACCCCTTTTTCTCCCCAATTTCGTGGTATCCAATTGTTTTAGTAGCTACTATCTTGTCTCAACGCTACAACTCCCGTACGTGCTCGGGAGAGACGAAGGTTGAAAGTCATGCGTCCTCCGATACACAAACCAACCAAGCCGCACTGCTTCTTAACACAGCGCGCATCCAACCCGGAAGCCAGCCGCACCAATGTGTCAGAGGAAACACAGTGCACCTGGCAACCTTGGTTAGCGCGCACTGTGCCTGGCCTGCCACAGGAGTCGCTGGTGCGCGATGAGACAAGGACATCCCTACCGGCCAAGCCCTCCCTAACCCGGATGACGCTAGGCCAATTGTGCGTCGCCACACAGACCTCCCGGTCACGGCCGGTTACGACAGAGCCTGGGCGCGACCTCAGAGTCTCTGATGGCACAGCTGGCGCTGCAGTACATCACCCTTAACCACTGCGCCACCCGGGAGGCCCCTGTTATTTTCAATGTCATGTAATATTTTCACTTTATTGACAGGCATGAACCATACATTTCTATCTATGTTTAGCAGCCAGTCTCACTTTGCAGGTTTCTGTTTTCAAACCGGGAGAGAGAGAGGGAGTCTGACAGATCCATGTGAAAGTTTCCAGGTCACTGGGTTCACAGTTTGATAGTCCTGAAACGCTACAGTTTGAAAGTCCTGAAACGCTACAGTTTGATAGTCCTGAAGCGCCTCAGTTTTATAGTCCTGAAACGCTACAGTTTTATAGTCCTGAAGCGCTACAGTTTGATAGTCCTGAAGCGCTACAGTTTGATAGTCCTGAAACGCTACAGTTTGATAGTCCTGAAACGCTACAGTTTGATAGTCCTGAAGCGCTACAGTTTGTTCCACAAAATCCTGTTTCCTTGATAGAGCAAAGCAATGAGGAGGGTGAGTGGAAAAGTAGGTGAATTATACATACTTGTGTTGTGGTTGCCTGAGCCAGTCTCATGGGAGCCAGTCTCATGGGAGCCAGTCTCATGGGGCCTCATAAGTGACCTAATGCCTTTCCGCCCCCTAACAGGCTCTGATTGACGGTTGTCATTTGTTTCCGAGACCCTGTGTTATTACAGCTGTGTACTGTGAAAATAGCCCTGCGCCCGTTTGAGTTAGAAGGGGCCATAATTGTTGCCATGGAAATGAAACACACACATCTGTGCTAAATAAGAAGCGAGGGATTCAACAACTTGGCCTCTGGGTAAATCTGCCTGTCTCCGTTTTCAGACAGTAAAGAGAGAGTCCAGATATTTCCAGGCGATAGAGCTCACTTCATTCACATTGTTAAACAAAATAATAGATGGTAGGCCAACATTGTAATCTCCATTGTTGTATAAAGCGATTAAACATTTTGTTCTGAATTATATGTGCTAAAAGCATTTTAATATATGAATGTTTAGAGAAGTGTTTAAGGCCTACTGTACACACCTCCAATGAGCATGAGTTGGTGTGTTAGATATCCACCAGGCTGGGCTAACTGCACAGTAAAGTTTAAAGACTACAAAGCCAAGGTCTTGTTTCAGTGACAGCTTCATTTGTTCCGTCCTCACTAGTTTACACTAGTGACCATATCCCCCGCACATCCCGCAAAGGCGGAGGTGTTGCTAATATTTATGCCAGCAAATTTGAAAAAAAATACTGTGTTTTCTTATTTTGATCTTCTAGTCATGAAATCTATGCAGCCTACTCAATCATGTGTTACTACTGTTTACAGGCCTCCTAAGTCGTATACAGCGTTCCTCACTGAGTTCCCGGAATTCCTACCGGACGTTGTAGACGTGGCAGATAAATACTCATATTTTTGGTGACTTTAATATTCACATGGAAAAGTCCACAGACCCACTCCAAAATACTTTCGGAGCCATCATCGACTCAGTGGGTTTTGACCAACATGTCTCCGGACCTACTCATTGCCACAGTACCCAATACCCTGGATCTAGTTTTGTCCCATGGAATAAATATTGTGGATCTAAATATTTTCCTCATAATCCTTGGTCTATCGGACCTCTTTGAATCTGCGTATTCCCCCAAAGCTCAGTTATCCTGAGTCTGCATAGAACTGCCAGGACCTAGGATCAATGGAGAAACTCACATTTTTTATTCCTGTATCTCTTGACACATTCGTGAAAATAGTCATTGTCTCTAAACCAATAAGCAGCATGCTGGACCCTATTCCAACTTAACTACTGAAAGAGCTATGCCCTCTTAGGTTGAACATAATAAATGGCTCCCTATCCACCGGATATGTACCAAACTCACTAAAAGTGGCAGTAATAAAGCCTCTCTTGAAAAAGCCAAACCTTGACCTGGAAAATTCTAATCTCCCGTTCCTTTCAAAAATTTCTGAAAAAGCTGTTGCATAGCAACTCACGGCCTTCCTGAAGACAAAATAACGTATACAAAATGCTTCAGTCTGTTTTTAGACCCCATCATAGCACTGAGACTGCACTTGTGAAGGTGGTAAATTACCCCTTAATGGCGTCAGACCAAGGCTCTGCATCTGTCCTCGTGCTCCTAGACCTTAGTGCTGCTTTTGACACCATCGATCACCACATTCCTTTGGAGAGATTAGAAACCCTAATTGGTCTACACTGACAAGCTCTTGCCTGGTTTAGATCTTACCTGTCAGCAAGACATCAGTTAGTCTCTGTAGATGGTTTGTTCTCTGACAAATCAGTTGTAAGCTTTGGCATTCCTCAATGTTCTGTTTTACTTAACACTGTTCTTTTCACTATATATTCTACTTCTAACAACTTTCACAGCTATGCAGATAACACACAGCTGTACACTTTGATGAAACATGGTGAAGCCCCAAAATTGCCTACACTGGAAGCCTGTGTTTCAGACATAAGGAAGTGGATGGCGGCAAATGTTTTACTTTTAAACTCGGACAAAACAGAGATGCTAGTTCTATGTCCCAAGAAACAAAGAGATCTGCTGTTGGATCTGACAATTGATCTTGATGGTTGTACAGTCGTTTAAAATAAAACTAACTTCAGTTAGTGCTCAACACGGCTGCTAGGATCCTGACTAGAACCAAAATGTTATCATGTTACTCCTGTGCTACCTCTCTACATTGGCTTCCTGTTAAGGCTAGAGCTGACTTCAAGGTTTTACTTGCGCCTACATATCTCTCCGATTTGGTCCTGTCGCACATACCTACGCGTACGCTACGGTCACAAGACCCCGGCCTCCTTATTGTCCCTAGAATTTCTAAGCAAACCATTTTTGTGGAATGGCCTGCCTATCCATGTGAGAGACGCAGACTCGGTCTCAACCTTTAAATTATTACTGAAAACTCATCTCTTCAGTAGGTCCAATGATTGAGTGTACTGTAGTCTGGCCCAGGCGTGCGAAGGTGAACGGCCTGGCCGGCTCTCCTGTCACCACTGGGATTCTCTACCTCTGACCCTATTACGGGGGCTTAGTCACTAGCTTACTAGCGCTCTTCCATACCATCCCTAGGAGGGGTGCGCCACCTCGGGCTCGTGCGGTGGAGGAGATCTTCGTGGGCTATACTCAGCCTTGTCTCAGGCTAGTAAGTTGGTGGTCTATTGATATCACTCTAGTGGTGTGGGGGCTGTGCTTTGGCAAAGTGGTTGTGATTATTTCCTGCCTGGTTGGCCCTGTCTGGAGGTATCGTCAGACAGGGCCACAGTGTCCCCTGACCTACCCCTGTCTCGGTCTTCAGTATCTATGCTGCAATATTCTATGTGCCGGGGGCTAGGGTCATTCTGTTATATTTGGTGCAATTCTCCTGTCTTCTCTGGTGTCCTGTGTGAATTTAAGTGTGCACCCTCTTATTCTCTCTCTCTCCCTCTCTCGCTCCCCTCCCGGAGGACCTGAGCCCTAGGATCATGCCTCAGGACTACCTGGCCTGATTACTCCTGGCTGTCCCCAGTCCACCTGGTCGTACTGCTGTTCCAGTTTCAACTGTTCTGCCTGCCGCTAGGGAACCCGGACCAGCACCAGATGTGCTGCCTTGTCCCGCACCTGCTGTCTTGACCTCTGAATGCTCAACTATGAAAAGACATCAGACATTTAACCCTGAGGTACTGACTTGTTGCACCCTCTACAACCACTGATTACTATTTGACCCTGTTGGTCATCTATGAACATCTTGAAGAACAGTCTGACCTTAAATGGCAATGTAGTCTTATAATCTCAACCCAGCACAGCCAGAAGAGGACTTGCCACCCCTCAGAGCCTGGTTCCTCTCTATCCTGCACAACCAGAAGAGGACTGGCCACCCCTCAGAGCCTGGTTCCTCTCTACCCAGCACAACCAGAAGAGGACTGGCCACCCACCAGAGCCTGGTTCCTCTCTACCCAGCACAGCCAGAAGAAGACTGGCCACTGCTCAGAGCCTTGTTCCTCTCTACCCAGCACAACCAGAAGAGGACTGGCCACCCACCAGAGCCTGGTTCCTCTCTACCCAGCACAGCCAGAAGAAGACTGGCCACTGCTCAGAGCCTTGTTCCTCTCCACCCAGCACAGCCAGAAGAAGACTGGCTACTGCTCAGAGCCTGGTTCCTCTCTACCCTGCACAACCAGAAGAGGACTGGCCACCCACCAGAGCCTGGTTCCTCTCTACCCAGCACAGCCAGAAGAAGACTGGCCACTGCTCAGAGCCTTGTTCCTCTCCACCCAGCACAGCCAGAAGCAGACTGGCCACTGCTCAGAGCCGTGTTCCTCTCTACCCAGCACAGCCAGAAGAGGACTGGTTACCCCTCAGAGCATGGTTCCTCTCTAGGTTTCTTCCTAGCCACACTGCTTCTACATCTGCATTGCTTGCCATTTGAAGGTTTAGGCTGGGATTCTGTAAAGAACTTTGTAACATCTGCTGATGTACAAGGGATTATAATATACAATACAGAACTAAGATTGAATCGTACTACACCGGCTCCGACGCTCGTCGGATGTGGCCGGGCCTGCAAACTATTACAGACTACAACGGGAAGCACAGCCATGAGCTGCCCAGTGACACAAGCCTACCAGACGTGCTAAATCACTTCTATGCTCGCTTCGAGGCAAGCAACACTGAGGCATGCATGAGAGCATCAGCTGTTCCGGATGACTGTGTGATCACGCTCTCCGTAGCCGACATGAGTAATACAACTTCTTGATGCACCCATCCTGTTAGCGGGATCATTTTCATCAACATCCGCTGAATTGCAAAGCGCCAAATACAAATTAAATTACTAAAAATATTTAATTTTCATGAAATCACAAGTGCAATATAGCAAAACACAGCTTAGCTTGTTGTTAATCCACCTGGCATGTCAGATTTCAAAAAATCCTTTCGGCGAAAGCATACCAAACGTTTATGTAAGGACATCTCTCTCAGCAGACAAAACATTACAAACAGCTAGCGGCCAAGTAGATTGGTCACGGAAGTCATAAAAGCAATAAAATGAATCGCTTACCTTTGATGATCTTCGGATGTTTGCACTCACAAGACTCCCAGTTACACATTAAATGTTCCTTTTGTTCCACAAAGATTATTTTTATATCCAAAATACCTCCATTTGGTTGGTGTGTTATGTTCAGAAATGCACAGGCTCGAGCGGTCACGACCGGGCAGACAAAAATTCCAAATAGTATCCGTAAAGTTCGTAGAAACATGTCAAACGTTTTTTATAATCAATCCTCAGGTTCCTTTTACAATATATAATCGATAATATTTCAACCGGACTGTAGCTTCTTCAATAGGAGAGAGAGAGAAAATGTCTGCTCCAAGCTGTTGCACATGCAAAATGCTGCTGGCACCCAGCGATGTGATCTTTCTCGCTCATTTTTTCAAAATAAAAGCCTGAAACTATGTCTAAAGACTGTTCACAACATGTTGAAGCCATAGGAAAAGGAATCTGGTTGATATCCCTTTAAATGGAGTGAAGGCAGGAAATGGAACAGAGAGCTTTCAGGAAAAACAGCACCTCCGGGTTGGATTATCCTCAGGTTTACGCCTGCAATATCAGTTTTGTTACACTCACAGACAATATTTTGACAGTTTTGGAAACTTTAGAGTGTTTTCCATCCTAATCTGACAATTATATGCATATTCTAGATTCTGGGCCCAAGAAATAGGCAGTTTTTCATCCAAACATATAATTACTTCCACCTACACTCAACAGGTTAAACAGGTCAACATTCACAAGGCCGCTGGGCCAGCCGGATTACCAGGACGTGTGCTCCGGGCATGTGCTGACCAACTGGCAGGTGTCTTCACTGACATTTTCAACATGTCCCTGATTAAGTCTGTAATACCAACATGTTTCAAGCAGACCACCATACTCCCTGTGCCCAAGAGCACTAAGGTAACCTGCCTAAAAAGGTAACCTGCCTAAATCACTACAGGCCCATAGCACTCATGTCTATAGACATTAAGTGCTGTGAAAGGCTGGTAATGGCTCATATTAACACTATTATCACAGAAAACCTAGACCCACTCCAATTTGCACACCACTTAAACAGATCCAGAAATGATGCAATCTCTATTGCACTCCACACTGCCCTTTCCCACCTGGACAAATGGAACACCTATGTGAGAATGCTATTAATTGACTACAGCTCAGCGTTCAACACCATAGTGCCCTCAAAGCTCGCTCTGCAACTGGATCCTGGACTTCCTGATGGGCCGCCCCCCAGGTAGTGAGGGTAGGTAGCAACACATCTGCCACGCTGATCCTCAACACTGGAGCCCCTCAGGGGTGCGAGCTCAATCCCCTCCTGTACTCCCTGTTCACCCACGACTGCATGGCCAGGCATGACTCCAACACCATCATGAAGTGTGCTGACGACACGACAGTCGTAGGCCTGATCAAAGACAACAATGAGACAGCCTACAGGGAGGAGGTCAGAGATCTGGCCGGGTGGTGCCAGAATAACAAATGACAAAGGCAGGGCCTCCCGGGTGGCGCAGTGGTTAAGGGGGCTGTACTGCAGCGCCTACTGTGCCATCAGAGACTCTGGGTTCGCGCCCAGGCTCTGTCGCAACCGGTCACGACCGGGAGGTCCATGGGGCGACGCACAATTGGCCTAGCGCCATCCGGGTTAGGGAGGGCTTGGTCGGTAGGGATGTCCTTGTCTCATTGCGCACCAGCGACTCCTGTGGCGGGCCGGGCACAGTGTGCGCTAACCAAGGTTGCCAGGTGCACTGTGTTTCCTCTGACACATTGGTGCGGTTGGTTTCCGGGTTGGATGCGCGCTGTGTTAAGAAGCAGTGCGGCTAGGTTGGGTTGTGTATCGGAGGACGCATGACCTTCAACCTTCGTCTCTCCCGAGCCCGTACGGGAGTTGTAGCGATGAGACAAGATAGTAGCTACTACAACAATTGGACACCATGAAATTGTGGAGAAAAAGGGCTATTTTTATTTATTTTTTATTAATTAAAAAAAATTATGACAAAGGAGATGATTGTGGACTAAAGGAAAAAGAGGACTGAGCACGCCCCCATTCTCATCGACAGGGCTGTCTGTAGTGGAGCAGGTTGAGAGCTTCAACTTCCTTGGTGTCCACATCACCAACAAACTAGAATGGTCCAAACACACCAAGACAGTCGTGAAGGGGGCACGACAAAACCTATTCCTCCTCAGGAAACGGAAAAATATTTGCCATGTGTCCTCAGATACTCAAAAGGTTCTACGGCTGCACCATTGAGAGCATCCTGACTGGTTGCATCACTACCTGGTACAACAACTGCTCAGCCTCCAACCGAAAGGCACTACAGAGGGTAGTGCATACGGTCCAGTTCGACACTGGGGCTAAGCTTACTGCCATCCAGGACCTCTACACCAGGCGGTGTCAGACGAAGGACCTAAAAAAGACCCCAGCCACCCTAGTCATAGACTGTTTTCTCTGCTACCGCATGGCAAGGGGTACCGGAGCGCCACGTTTAGGACCAAAAGTATTTTACCCCCAAGCCATAAGACTCCTGAACAGGTAATCAAATGGCTACCCGGACTATTTGCATTGCATTGCAAGTGCTCCTGGACCATTTTCCTCTATTCACATACTAATGTATTTGAGTACGATGTG
Organism: Oncorhynchus tshawytscha; assembly: GCF_018296145.1. Classification (NCBI taxonomy): domain Eukaryota; kingdom Metazoa; phylum Chordata; class Actinopteri; order Salmoniformes; family Salmonidae; genus Oncorhynchus; species Oncorhynchus tshawytscha. The sequence goes on along the minus strand of NC_056447.1, from coordinate 43,156,813 downwards.
ATTGTTATGTATGCTTTGTGGCAGTGTGGCAGTGGCACGGATCTTCTGATACTCATCTTCTGTCCCTATCATCACTCATCCGCAGGGACTTTCAGACGGAGAAAGAGTAATTCGGTCAGACCCCATGGAACAGAGCTATTAAGATAGTGATACAAATGAAAACTATGTCAAAAAAAATACTATTTCTATTATTTTTACAAAACAACAAAATGATTGTATTTACTGATGGAAAGCCAAGAGCCTCGATGTACCTTTACCTTAACAACTGTTGGAAGGGAATTTGTGAGCAGCTTTTAGAAATAGTGGATTGGAGACTTAGAGACATGCTTTACACAATCCTGGTGTGGAGCTACCTTAATTCCTTTCACATTAAAAAGCATGAATTTGCCATTTCATAAAACATTCTCTATTATGATGCAGTGTTGATCTGCTTAGATAGCTGATTTCAAATCAAATTGTATATGTCACATTTGTCATATTTGCATTGCCTTATTCTCCAGACCAAGCAATTATTGAGTCCCCCCCTCCACAGATTAGCTATAAAGCTACACATTTTTCTCTGTCTCATGGCAAAATGTGTAGAATAGCAGGAAATTACTTTTAAAAATGCAAAATTCTCTGCACTTCATTGCAAAATGTATAGAATAGCATTATATTAGCTATAAAACTGCACATTTGTCTCTGCCCCATGGCAATATGTGTAGAAGAATTGCAGAAAATGTTGGTTAAAACAGCAACATTTTCTCTCAGCCTGATAGCAAAATGTGTAGAATACCATGAGATCAGCTATAAAACTGCACATTTTTCTCTTTGTCCCATGGTAAAATGTGTAGAATTGTAGGAATTAGAAAGGGGCCCTTGCTCAGACCTTGCGCGGGGCCCCCGCGAATCTGCGTTACGCCACTGACAATAGTACAATTATAATAGAGTATTACTGTGGAATGTCCCTGTTTCAATATGTATATGAAGCATATATCAATGGTCACTAGTGGCAGAGCTCCATGCGAAGTGAGTTTTAAAAAAGTAGCTGAAAGGTCAGGCTGACACAAACAATTACTGCTGAGGCTGAGGCTGTCCTAATATGGACACCGTACACTCTGCCTGGGTCAATGCATCGCTAGATTATTGATCTCATAAAGTATTGATCTTGTCAATACCTGGGAATTGACATGGATCTGTAAACTTTCTCAAAGAGAACTGCTTTCCTTTGACTATATTTGCTCTCTACTCCACCTCTTATGAATCTAGCTCAATATAAGGAAATGGGTCCTCTGTGATTGGTCTGTCCGCACAAGGTGGGGGTTTGGGGGGGTGGGTAATCATTTCTTTATCGATTTATTAGGAAGAGTTTGGGACAGACTTGAAAATGCTGGCATTTCAGCGTTATAAGCCTTATGAATTTTTTAAACAATGGTGATTTTATCAGGGACTGGAATTCAATCAAATGTCAGAGCCACTCTCTCATAGCGAGATGTCAAAGTAATCAAAGGCAGGCAGGTTTTAAGTGAATGAACTTTTAGATTTGGTTTGGCTCAGGAAATAGCTGTAGTGAATACATGATGTGGACACTCAATTTCATAGTACTGAGCATGGTGTAGATTTGAGTGGGAGTCTGTGGATTTAGTCTGTGGATTTTCTCAAAAGCATATTAAATCACAATAGAATATGAATTAAAACCCTTTCCTGCAGTCAAATGACCAAATTGCCCTCCAGCGGCCTCATGGGTGGAATGTTATTCATATTTTCATCATGTACTCATGAAAAAACACGACTTCAAAAATCCTGCTTAAAATCCAGTGTTTCTATGTTAAAATAGATTTGTTTAAGACTACCAAGAAACGCTTAGTGTGACCTGATTTAGCCCACTGCAGTAAAAGGTTAATAGCACATTAATTCACAGGCACCCATTGAACTTTTATTCTTTATGTGACAGTAAAGAAGGCACTAGCTACCTACAATTTAATATCTATGCTTTTAATTTATTTATTTATTTGTACACTACCGGTCCAAAGTTTTAGAACACCTACTCATTCAAGGGTTTTCTTTCATTTTACTATTTTCAACATTGTAGAATATGAAATAACACATACGGAATTGTGTAGTAACCAAAAAAGTGTTAAACAAATCAAAATATATTCTTCAAATAGCCACCCTTTGCCTTGATAACAGCTTAGCACACCTCTAGGACTGTGATGCAGTGCCTTAGGCCGCTGTGCCACTCAGGAGTCCTTTCTTTGGAACTTTGGAAGTAAAAAACAGATGTGATGAATTGGCTATGTATGCATTTGATAGATTAACAGGTCAAGTCCTCTAGTGTGTGTGCATTCAAACGACTCATCAGAAGGCTCAGTTGTGTTCTCACCTTGATGCTGTCTTCTCCTCAGGCTATCATACATATACATACAGGCCACAGCATGGAGCAGGAACCGATGTGAACAGGATATGACATCAGCACCACAGGCCAGGAGACACAAATGATAACACATGTTTGATTTGTTTCTTTTAATACCATCCCCTACAAAAATATAGCAAATCTTTTCACCTATGCAAAGACCATGTGAAGTATAGCATTGTGGTGAGTTAGCCAATGTTTTTCAATTGAGAAGGAAGTTCACCTAAAACAACGATAGGCTGCATAAACATAGCTATGACAGGTTTGATTGAATATGGCAATGTGCCTTTCCTTGCTGTGATCTTTTACATTCATTGTGAACTTGTCAGGCTTTAATTATGTAATTTAGATAAACCAGAGCACACCCAGCAATTTCCCTGAAAGTTTAAAAAGCCTAAGGGTTCCAGATGTATCTGTGGGGTTTTGGGATTGTGGGTCAGCAATCTTTTATAGCTGACAGAAAGCACATACCCAGCCGCTAACCAAATCAACACATCATGACATTTACATTTCCCTTAATCAGTGGTGTAAAGTACTATCACAGGCGTTGTAAGAAGTGGACCAAAGTGCAGGGTGGTGAGCGTACATATTCCTTTTATTTATAGATGTAAAAATACTTTAAAGTACTACTTAAGTCGTTTTTTGGGGTATCTGTACTTAACCTTGTATATTTTCGGTGACTTTTACTTTTACTTCACTACATTCCTAAAGAAAATAATGCACTTTTTACTCCATACATTTTCCCTGAAACCCAAAAGTACTTGTTACATTTTGACAGGAAAATGGTCCAATTCACACACTTATCAAGTGAACATCCCTGGTCATCCCTACTGCCTCTGATCTGGCAGACTCACTAAACACAAATGATTCGTTTGTAAATTATGTCTGAGTGTTGGAAATGTGCCCTTGGCTATCTGTCAATTTTAAAAAAGCTAGAAAATTGTCATCTGGTTTGCTGAAGTAACTTGAAAGGATTTATACTTTTACTTTTGAGATTTAAGTATATTTCAAACCAAATAATTTTAGAGTTTTACTTAAGTATTATTTTACTGGGTGACTTTCACTTTTACTTGAGTCATTTTCTATTAAAGGTGTCTTTAGTTTTACTCAAGTATGACAATTGAGTACTTTTTCCACCACTGCCCATAATGATGCTTCACAGTGAACCCAAAATGGTTCTGTTATTGGACAAAAAAAGTATTTGGATAACTGGATGACTTTAGGGACCCTCCTTTATGATTTCCTGTTTAGGATGGTTTTCCTTTCAGAAGATGAATAATGGTTTCAGCCCATCTTTCTGACACTACCTCAAATCTCCTATCTGTCTGGATCTGTCTGAGCTGATGGCTGTGACAGACTAATACCAATTGGATGCAGCTCAAGATTCCCTGGTTCCTTCTTAGTATAGCTGACCTTTCCTCTGGGATGGCTTCTGAGAAGAGTTGACTATGGGTAATAGGTTCCAAAATGCTCTTAGTAAATGGCTCCTTGGATAGATGGAAGCGATATGTCGGAAAGTCCAATTAGCTATTGCATTTGCTATTGCATGCATTCAGTATCTAGCTAGTCCCCTCTTCTGAGTGGTCATAATTTAATGGAGACAAGGAATGGAAGCTGTTTGAAAGTACCGGTACCGCTTGCCGTGATGTAGCAGAAAGAACAGTCTATGACTAGATTGGCTGGAGTCTTTGTTAATGTTTAGGGCCTTCCTCTGACACCGCCTGGTATAGAGGTTCTGGATGGCAGGAAGCTTAGCAGTGACGTACGGGGCCATACGCACTACCCTCTGTAGCGCCTTGTGGTCAGAGGCCAAACAGTTGCCATACCAGGTGGTGATGCAACCAGTCAGGATGCTGTCGATGGTGCAGCTGTCAAACCTTTTCAGAATCTGAGAGCCCATGGCAAATCTTTTCAGTCTACTGAGGGGGAATAGACATTGTCGTGCCCTCTTCACGAATGTCTTGGTGTGTTTGGACCATGATAGTTTGTTGGTGATGTGGACACCAAGGAACTTGAAGCTCTTAACCTGCTCCACTACAGCTCTGTTGATGAGAATGGGGGTGTGCTCAGCCCTCCTTTTCCTGCAGACCACGATCATCTACTTTGTCTCGATCATGTTCAGGGAGAGGTTGTGGGGCTGGCACCACACTGCCAGGTCTCTGACCTCCTCTCTATAGGCTGTCACATCGTTGTTGGTGATCAGGCCTACCACCATTGTTTCGTCGGAAAACGTAATGTGTTGCCCTGCCACATCCGACGAGCGTCGGAGACGGTGTTGTAGGATTCAATCTTAGCCCTGTATTGACTCTTTGCCTGTTTTATAGTTTGTCACAGGGCATAGCGGGATTTCTTATAAGCGTCTGGGTTAGTGTCTCGCTCCTTGAAAGTGGCAGCTCTATCCTTTAGCTCAGTGCGGATGTTGCCTGTAGTCCATGGCTTCTGATCATTCCTCTGAGATGGCTGCTGAAAGTCTTTTTGTGCTTCTGTATGTAATGGGGTAGATACTACATCCATATAAACAGAAATCAAATTACTTCTATGACCATACCACCCTACTGTAGGCTTGACCAAAGAGCATAGAGCTCTGTGATACTCATTACTTTTAGGCTACTTGATTGTGATTTCATTAGGATCTCTTGTAGTCCTCATTTTTTCATTAGCATCTATTTTAGTCCTCATTTTTCATTAGGATCTCTTTAAGTCCTCTCTTTTAGTCCTCTTTGTCCTCATTACTTATTACAGATAGACTTCCATTCAGCATATCAGCACTTTTTTCTCAACTCTATGTTTCCATGATCGTTATGACAGCTCAGTTATGAATTCATAAGCATTCATTTTTAGGAACAAAATGTACAATCTATGAAAATATCTTCAACAATTTCCAAGTGAGATTAATAATTTATTGCCCTCAGCTTTTATAGTTTCCAATTTACTGGCTCTTCTGTTGCCTGATATCATTAGTTTTTTGAAGCCAGAGGAGCACCTGACTACGATGAATAGGATGAAAATGTGATAGGTTAACAAATGTCAGAGATTCTCTGTGAAAAAACTGTCAGGTTACAATTGATTTTCTATTTATTTAGAGCGCTCTGTGGCTATATGGTAATTTACTGCACTTTGAAGATCAACATAGAATATTTCAAAGCACTGCTAAAAGTGAGAATATTGCTGTGATATCTGGAAAATTAACAGAGTTCATCACTATTTGTCAAAGCAGCCTCGAGTGTTTGAAGGTAAAAGTGTTCTAAAAAAGCCTAAAACATTTTTTTATTTTAATTGCACTCAGGTACAAAGATGGTTCTTTCGATTCGTCATATCTTTGTCTACTTATGCTACTCCACATCGTGTAAAACTACAGACCTAATCCTAAATTCGGATTTCACCCATATGCAAATCAATATTTTCTAAATTTTCAATTTTAATATGGTCATTAACAGATAAAGATCCCTTTCAATGCTCCATGATGTCTGTTTGTTTGGCAGGCTCACATGATGCTGACTTGTGTTGTTGATTGTTCCTACAGATAGAAACATCTATGTATACTTTACCCCTACCTACAGTATATGTACATATTATCTCAGTTACCTTGACTAACCTGTACCCCCGCACATTGACTCTGTACTGCTAACCCCTGTATAGCCTCATTATTAATATTTTATTGTGTACATTTATTACTTACTTAAGTTTATTTTATTACTGGTATTTTTTTGCTAAATGTTTTTTACTTTCCAAAAAATTCTGCATTATTGGTTAAGGGCTTGTAATTAAAGATTTATTCTGTGCATGTGACAAATGAAATTGGATGAGATTTGAAACAGAGGGTTGGCTTGGGCAGACGAGCTGTTAGACATTTGCTCGCAGACTGTTCCTGCTGCACCTTTGCTTATCACTTCTCTTATTAATTAGTGTCCTAATGGACAGTTTCTCAGTTGTATTAGGTGCCAAAGAGCGTGGTAGACTAGCAGATAACAGTAGACGTTCTGGACTGTGTATCCTCCATCCCTATTCCTTATGGCGTACTCTCACTCACACAGTGGAAGCCAGTAATGCTTTTCTGATCTTAAATTTAATCACTTCAATTGGGATTCTCCCTATTCAAGTAGTGGGTGCTTTAGGAATGGGAGGTTCGGGAGGATGGGGTTTAGCGGGGCAGATGGATTAGAAAGCATGGAGAAATACATTCATTACTGATTGGAATTATTATACCCAATCGACCTTGGCAATGTTCAAGATGGTGAAGTGGCAATAATTAGAGCAGCGAACTATGGCGGATTCATCACAAGGATTATAAATCAAAATAGTGTATTTAATACATCCTGTAATAAAAGATGTTGGAGGCTTGGTGCGACACGCCCAGTGGCTCCAAGATTAAAACTAATGTCAGAGGGTTGCGCAGGAAATTTAAAAATCTGTGTCTGTTTCCTGTAACCTCTACCATACCAATTTAATTAGGTCGTTAAAAAAACTATTAGATGCAACCACTCTATAATTTGTATCGCTGCAATAGGCTTATGCTTCACTCAAATTGCTTTTCCAAAGTAGCTTGCATCGCTAAGGGAACTGTGAGCAGGTTCAAAGACTGTATTGATGTTATTGATTCCCGGCCTGTTAGCCCTTCTGTTAGGTAACTGTTCAAACAGCTGGCTCTGTTAGGTAACTGATCACCCAGCTGGCTCTGTTAGGTAACTGATCATCCAGCTGGCTCTGTTAGGTAACTGATCATCCAGCTGGCTCTGTTAGGTAACTGATCATCCAGCTGGCTCTGTTAGGTAACTGATCACCCAGCTGGCTCTGTTAGGTAACTGATCACCCAGCTGGCTCTGTTAGGTAACTGATCACCCAGCTGGCTCTGTTAGGTAACTGATCATCATCCAGCTGGCTCTGTTAGGTAACTGATCACCCAGCTGGCTCTGTTAGGTAACTGATCTGATCCAGCTGGCTTTGTTATCACTGTTCACAGCTGGCTCTGTTATCCAGCTGGCTCTGTTAGGTAACTGATCACCCAGCTGGCTCTGTTAGGTAACTGATCACCCAGCTGGCTCTGTTAGGTAACTGATCACCCAGCTGGCTCTGTTAGGTAACTGATCACCCAGCTGGCTCTGTTAGGTAACTGATCACACAGCTGGCTCTGTTAGGTAACTGATCACACAGCTGGCTCTGTTAGGTAACTGATCACACAACTGGCTCTGTTAGGTAACTGTTCACTGTGTGTGTCTCTGTTCTTTGTCTCTTAGTCTCAGGTAGTGGGAATGGAGCTGAAATGAGCAACAAGGCATCACGGCCTCATTTCAGTATTCAATGTTTGATGTGAAAGCTACTCTTCCTGTGGTCCACTTAAAACATGAAACATGACATAATACAGAACATTAATAGACAAGAACATCTTAAGGGTAGAACTACATGAATGTAAAAACTGCACACATAGCCTACATATCGATACACAAAATATCTAGGTCAAATAGAGGAGAGGCGTTGTGCAGTGTGGTGTTGCTTTATCTGTTTTTTTTAAACCAGGTTTGCTGTTCATTTGAGCAACATGAGATGGAAGGGAGTTCCATGCAATAATGGCTCTATATAATACTCTACGTTTTCTTGAATTTGTTCAGGATATAGGGACTGTGAAAAGACCCCTGGTGGCATGTCTGGTGGGGTAAGTGTGTGTCAGAGCTGTGTGTTAGTTGATTATGCAAACATCTTGGAATTTTAAACACAATGTTTCTCATTAGAAGAAGAAGTGGGCCTCCCGGGTGGTGCAGTGGTTTAAGGGCACTGTATTGCAGCGCCAGCTGTGCCATCAGAGACCCTGGGTTCGCGCCCAGGCTCTGTCGCAACCGGCCGCGACAGGGAGGTCCATGGGGCGACGCACAATTGGCCTAGCGTCGTCCGGGTTAGGGAGGTCTTGGCCGGTAGGGATGTCCTTGTTTCATCGCGCACCAGCGACTCCTGTGGCGGGCCGGGCGCAGTGCGCGCTAACCAAGGTTGCCAGGTAAACAGTGTTTCTTCTGACACATTGGTGCGGCTGGCTTCCGGGTTGGATGCGTGCTGTGTTAAGAAGCAGTGCGGCTTGGTTGGGTTGTGTATCGGGGACGCATGACTTTCAACCTCTCCGAGCCCGTACGGGAGTTGTAGCGATGAGACAAGATAGTAGCTACTAAAACAATTGGATACCATGAAATTGGGGAGAAAAAGGGGTAAAATTTAATTAAATTTCTTTTTAAAAGAAGAAGTGGTACAGTCTCTCTCCACAACTCTTAGTCAAGAGAGACTGGCAGCATAGTATTTATATCAGCCCTCTGATTACAATGAAGAGCAAGACGTGCCAATCTGTTCTGGGCCAGCTGCAGCTTAACTAGGTCTTGCTTGCAAAACTTGACCACATGACTGGACAATAATGAAGACAGGACAAAACTACAGCTTGCAGGACATGCTTTGTGGAGTGTGGTGTCAAAAAAGCAGAGCATCTCTTTATTATGGACAGACCTCTCCTGATCTTTACAACCAATTGCATCTATATGTTTTGACCATGACAGTTTACGATCTAAGGCAACAAGTAATTTAGTCTCCTGAACTTGTTTAACAGCCACACCAGAACCAGATTCAGGTGAGGTCTAGAGCTTAGGGAATTATGTGTGCCAAATGCAATGCTCTTCGTTTTTAGAGATGTTCAGGACCCGTTTCACCCATTCCAAAACTGACCACAACTGATTGTTAAGGGTTTCAGTGACTTGATTAGCTGTGGTTGCTGACACGTACGGTACAGGTCAACGGTTTTAGAACGCCTACTGAGTCAAGGGTTTTTCTTTATTTTTACTATTTTCTACATTGTAGAATAATACTGAAGACAGCACAACTATGAAATAACACGTATGAAATCATGTAGTATCCCAAAAAGTGTCAAACAAATCAAAATATATTTATATTTGAGATTCTTCAAATAGCCACACTTTGCCTTGATGACAGCTTTGCACAAGCTTGAGTCCAATGGCTGCGAGCTTTACACCCCTCCAGCCGATGCTTGGCATTGCACATGGTGATCTTAGGCTTGTGTGCAGCTGCTCGGCCATGGAAACCCCTCATTTCATGAAGCTCCCGACAAACAGTTATTGTGCTGACGTTGCTTCCAGAGACCGTTTGGAATTTGGTAATAAGTGTTGCAACCACTTCAGCTATGCGTTTCAGCACTTGGCGTTCCCATTCTGTGAGCTTGTGTGGCTTACGACTTCGCAGCTGAGTCGTTACGACTTCACAATAACAGCATTTAAAGTTGACCAGGGCAGCTCTAGCAGGGCAAAAATTTGACCAACTGACTTGTTGGAAAGGTGGCATCCTATGACGGTGCCATGTTGAAAGTCACTGAGCTCTTCAGTAAGACCATTCTTCTGACAATGTTTGTCTATGGAGATTGCATGGCTGTGTGCTGCCCGAGCCGCCCGTCAGTGAGGAGCTGCCAGAGCCGCCCGTCAGTCAGGAGCTGCCAGGTTTTCGGCCGGAGTCCGCACCTTTGGGGGTGGGGGTACTGTCACGTCCTGACCTTAGTTCCTTTTTTTATGTCTCTGTTTTGTTCTATGTTTGTATTTCTATGTGTTTGGCCTGGTATGGTTCCCAATCAGAGGCAGCTGTCAATCGTTGTCTCTGATTGAGAACCATACTTAGGCAGCCTGTTTTCCCACTATGATTTGTGGGTAGTTGTTTTCTGTCTCTGTGTCTGCACCAGACAGAACTGTTTCATGTTGGTCTATTTTTGTTATTTTGGTCTTAGTGTTCTGAGTTATAATAAATATGAACATGCAAAGTTACCACGCTGCAAATTGGTCCGATCCTTCCTACTCCTCCTCAGACGAAGACGACAGCCGTTACAGTTCCCCTTTCGTTTGCTCAGCTCTTTGTCTGTACTATGTTTTCTAATAAATGTTTTTGACTATGAGTCCATATAAACTGAACTCTCCCAGCATGAAGCATTAACATTCATTAATAAGCAGTCCTCCTAATGCAAACAAATGGATACATCATGGTCATGGAGTTTAAGTGGGGAATATGTCGTACAGCTCTTTTCCAATTCCAACAGTTTATCAAGGACTACACTAGTGAGGATACTAAAGGTGTTGTCGATGATAAAAGTGGTGGTGATGATGACATAGGATGTTACTCTGTCCATTGATAAAAGCACACTTTCTATGTCATCCCAGAGAGGGAAAGTTGGAGCCAGGCAGATGTTGACTTACTGCTCAGCATCTCCTGCCAGGGTGGCCCATTGCCAGAGAGAGGGATCAATCCCACATTCAATGTCTGTCTCTTCAGTAATAAAAAAAGGGAAATATGATGAGGTTGATTAATTAACATGAGTCCGTGCACTGCAACTCCTTTCATCCAACCTTTCTACAAGTCTTCCAGCAAACTTCATCAAAGTATAAGGATGTTCAGTGTCAACTTCAAAAGTTTTTATTCATTTTGGGATGTGTGTGTGTATGTGAGTGCATGTGTGTGTGCGGTACGTGCGTTTGTGCGTTTGCATGTGTGTATGTGTGTGACCGTACTTGTACAACAGTCGTTTGTCCGACGCACACACGCACAGACACACACACACACACATGCACACAAACACACACACTGCAAAGAGGATTAAACCATACCAGACATTTTCAAAGTGAGCCTGTGGGATTTCCATAGAAGCTTACTGCAATTCTTAAGATAAAGAGAGAATTTAATTGCCCTATTGGTTTCTAAGCTGGGAACCTGCTGGATTAGGAGAAGATACTCATAGCAGTGTTGAAATGTAGCGTCACTACAAAAACACAGACAACGCAGCTGAATCACGAAGCATGCTATCTGTCTCAACTTCGAATTTCACTGAATACCTCCCACCGGCTATAGAATTACAGAAAGATCTTCTTTGAAAAGTGATGACAATTACTCCAGGGAAAGTGAAATTTCCCTTTACAAATAGGAAGTATCCCCAAGTTCTTTTTTTGGAAAGGTCCTTTAAATTGTATTACTTATTACTTTGGAAGTTGTTTTTGGTTTAGCCTTGTCACAGCCGGGCTGAAGCCTCAGACTGTGATCATGCTGGCCAAAGCTGCCAGAGCACAGTATTTACCCAACCAGGTGCTGCAAAGACACTCAGCCATCAACCAAGGTGGAGTTATCACCAATCACATGAGTAATGCCTGTTGGCACTACCTGAGAGGTGCTTTCAGACGAACCGTGTTCAGCTGCTTACAACAACCATCAATGTGCTGACTGTGCTCCCAAGCTGCAGGAGACTTAGGCTTATCAGGCCAGAACAACCCCCACTGGTTCACAGTGGCGTGATCAGGCACTCAGGGCTGGTTACTGCTACTTATCATTGTTTATACAGCCAGTTCATTCAATATTGACTTCGAAATTGGACGTCTGTCCATGTCTTGAGGACGTCGGGAAATGTATTTAAAACTGGCCACTAGGTGCAACAGTAAGCACTCTTAAATCAAATCATACATTATTTGGTACATGCGCCGAATACAACAGGTGTAGACCTTACAGTGAAACCTTACAAGCCCTTAACAACAATGCAGTTTCAAGAAAATCCCTAAAAAAAGTAAGAGAGAAGAATAACAACTAATTAAAGAGCAGCAGTAAATAACAGTAGTGGGGCTAAATACAGGGGGTACTGGTACAGAGTCAATGTGACAATGTGCGGGGGGCACCAGTGTCGAGGTAATTATGTACATGTAGGTAGGGTTATTAAAGTGATTATGCATAGATAATAACAGAGAGTAGCAGCAGTGGGGGGGGGGGTGGTAGCCATTTGATTAGCTGTTCAGGAGTCTTATGGCTTGGGGTAGAGGCCGGGCAGTTGCCATACCAGGTAGTGATGCAACCCATCAGAATTTTCTCAATGGTGCAGCTGCAGAACCTTTTGAGTATATGAGGACCTATGCCAAATATTTTCAGTCTCCTGAGGGTGAATAGGTTTTGTCATGCCCTCATCACAACTGTCTTGGTGTGCTTGGACCATGTTAGTTTGTTGGGGATGTGGATGCCAAGGAACTTGAAGCTCTCAACCTGCTCCACTACAGCCCCATGGGGGTGTGCTCGGTCTTCCTTTTCCTGTAGTCCACAATCATCTCCTTTGTCTCGATCACGTTGAGGGAGAGGTTGTTGTCCTGGTACCACACTGTCAGGTCTAAGACCTCCTCCCTATAGGCTGTCTCATCGTTGTCGGTGATCAGGCCTACCACTGTTGTGTCGTCTGCAAACTTAATGATGATGTTGGAGTCGTGCCTGGCCGTGCAGTCATGAGTGAACAGGGAGTACAGGAGGGAACTGAGCACACACCCCAGAGGGGCCCCAGTGTTGAGGATCAGCGTGGCAGTTGTGTTGTTGCCTACCCTTACCACCTGGGCCCGTCAGGAAGTCCAGGATCCAGTTGCAGAGGGAGGTGTTTAGTGCCAGGGTCCTTAACTTAGTGATGAGCTTTAAGGGAACTATGGTGTTGAACGCTGAGCTGCAGTCAATGAATAGCAATCTCACATAAGTGTTCCTATTGTCCAGGTGGGAAAAGGCAGTGTGGAGTGCAACAGAGATTGCATCATCTGTGGATCTGTTGGTGCGGTATGCAAATTGGAGTAGGTCAAGTGTTTCTGTGATAATGGTGTTGATGTGAGCCATGAACAGCATTTCAAAGCATTTCATGGCTACAGACGTGAGTGCTACAGGTCGGTAGTCATTTTGCCGGGTTACGGGTTAGTGAAAGTGGCAGCTCTACCTCAGTGCGAATGTTGCCTGTAATCAATGGCTTCTGGTTGGAGTATGTCACTGTGCGGACAATGTCCTCGATGCGCTTATTGATGAAGCCAGTGACTGATGTGGTGTACTCCTCAATGCCACCGGAGGAATCCTGGATCGTATTCCAGTCTGTGCTAGCAAAACAGTCATGTAGCTTAGCATCTGCTTCAGAGCAGGAATCAGGAAGATAGAATTATGGTCAGATTTGCCAAATGGGGGGCGAGGGAGAGCTTTGTACACGTCTCTGTGTATGGAGTAAAAGTGGTCTAGAATTTCTTCCCCTCTGGTTGCACATTTAACATGCTGATAGAAATGAGGCAAAGCGTATTTAAATTTCCCTTCATTAAAGTCCCCGGCCACTAGGAACGCCGCCTCTGGATGAGTGTTTTCCTGTTTGATTATGGTGGAATACAGCTCATTGAGTGCTGTTTTTACTGCCAGCTTCGTTCTGTGGTGGTATGTGGACAGCTACGAGAAATATAGATGAGAACTCTCTCGTTAGATAGTGTTGTCTACAGCTTATCATGAGATACTCTGAGACATCCTTAGATATCCTGCACCAGCTATTGTTTACAAATATGCATAGGCCCCCGCCCCGTGTCTTACCAGAGGCTGCTGTTCTATCCTGTCGATACAGTGTATAACCCACCAGCTGTATGTTATTAATGTCATTGTTCAGCCACGACTCAGTGAAACATAAGATATTACAGTTTCTAATGTCCCGTTGGTAGGATATGCGTGCTTTTGGTTCGTCCCACAGCAATTGAACGTTAGCTAGCAGTTCGGAAGGCAAAGGCAGATTAGCTACTTGTCGCCTGATCCTCACAAGGCATCCTGATCTATTTCCGTGAAACCTATGTTTCCTTTTTCAGTGAATCATGGGGATCTGGGCCTGTCCAGGTGTCCTTAGTATATCCCTCGCATCTGACTCACTGAAGAAGAGCACCTCATCCAATTTGAAGTGAGTAATCCCAGTTCTGATGTCCAGAAGCTCTTTTCAGTCATAAGAGACGGTAGCAGCAACATTATGTACAAAACAAGTTACAAACCACGCAAAAAAACACAAAAAAATTGCGCTAAATTGCACAAAAAAAGATCCAATAAGATGGTAGGCCTACCCATCTTAGGCCATCTTCTTACCATCGAGTAGACTTGGGTTTTGCTAGGGAGTTGTGGACATGGGTGGCGGATGGGTGTAATGTTGCATGTACTTGCATTTTTTTACCCCTTTTTTCTCCCCAATATCGATTTTGTCTCGTCGCTGCAACAGGCTCGGGAGGTGAAGGTCAAGAGATGCGTCCTCCGAAACATAACACACCAAACAGTGCATTTTAACACCCGCCCATTTAACCCGGAAGCCAGCCACACCAATGTGTTGGAGGAAACAGGCTGACGACCAAGGTCAGCCTGCAGGTCCCCAGCCCGCCACAAAGAGTCACTAGAGCGCAATGAGCCAAGTAAATCTCCCCTGGCGAAACCCTCCCTTAACCCAGACGACGCTGGGCCAATTGCGCGCCTCCCTATGGGACACCCAGACACGGCCGGTTTTGGTACAGCCTGGAATCGAACCAGGGTCTGTAGTGACGCCTCTAGCACTGCCTCTAGCACCACTTGGGAGGCCCTAGTTGTTTTGTTTTAACCCTTAACTTAACCATTTGTAATGAATGCCTAAACTACATTGTTTAACACTATCCAAAACCTTAAACCAGAATTTTCCTATTTCTTAAGTAAATCATTTGTTTTTGATGTAAATGTATTTTTTATTTTACCTTTATTTAACTTGGCAAGTCAGTTAAGAACAAATTCTTATTTACAATGACAGCTTACCCCAGCCAAACCCTAATCTGGATGACGCTGGGCCAATTGTGAGCAGCCCTATCGGACTCCCAATCATGGCTGGTTTTAATACAGCCTGGAATCGAACCAGGGTCTGTAATGATGCCTCCAGTACTGAGATGCAGTGCCTTAGACCAATGCGCCACTCGGTCTAGAATGGTCCAGACACTTTGTGATTTGTCTTGGCTTTGTGATTTGTCTTGGATTTGTCTTGGCCACGATTCGATTCCTCATTGCTCGTTCTGCAGTATCAGGGCACTCAAAAGAAATGAACAAAAGCTTTAATAAACACCCAAATACGTACTTTAAAGAAGAAAAGCACTTAGTATAGTGATGTAGGTCTTTAGATGTTGTAGACATAGGAAAATTCTCATTTAACCCTTAAGCTTGTATGGTTGTGTAATATGTTCACTCTCTTTTGTCAATCGACTAACAAAGCTCTGTATCACTGCCACACTTTTCCACTCTCAATTAAATAACCAGTTCTCTCTCTCTGTCTCTCTCTCTCTCCTCCTCTTTCTCATAAACACTGCAAGTGCATTGAGCAGTAGTTTCAAATGTTATCATTACCAAATGCAATAAGGGTGAAATGCCCTACTAATGCACTCTCTCCATCTCTCCCTCGTCCCCTTCCTCCCCTCTCTGACATCTCTCTTGCTCTGTATAGAACTCACACACAACACATAAATACTCTCTCACAAACATACACAGATGGTTGGTTTAGATATGCTCTAAGTGAATTGGAAAGCATCAGCTGTAAGCAGAGTCATGTTGTATGAATCCTTGTAACAGGAAATGGCTGTGTGTGTGTGTGTGTGTGTGTGTGTGTGTGTGTGTGTGTGTGTGTGTGTGTGTGTGTGTGTGTGTGTGTGTGTGTGTGTGTGTGTGTGTGTGTGTGTGTGTGTGTGTGTGTGTGTGTGTGTGTGTGTGAGAATGGAGCAGGAACAACCCGGGTGTAAAAAGCACTTCGAAATTTGACATTTGGAGCAACTTCGAAATTTGATGTTTTGACAAAAGTGCAAAAACGTATAATTCTGCAGTGTGACTGTGAGAGCTTGTGTGTATGTTTAGAACAATTCATGTACTGAGTGGATCATTACATACCAGACTGGTGATTCCACACGACTGGTGCTTCCACATCCCAATTTGTGTCTAACAGACTCTCTGTAGAGGATTGTCATTTTGGTAAAGAGGCTGGGCAAACAAATGCTTGGCTATGAGGTGTGCATGCAGCCAGCCTCCATCTGGTGGGTGTTTGCTTAGAGCCTCAGACACGCTGGTGTGGGACTCATTGGGGAACATGTGCTGCTGGAGTAGAGTGGGATGGATGGTCAGAGAACCAGGAGAGAGTCTTCCTCCATACATGTATCAATGATACAACATTTTGTTTCTTTTGTCTTCAGAATTAATTTGATCAAGTGCATATTACAGAGATAATGTTTGATTAAAGATAATAAAATAAAATTGTATTGGTCATGTTAATCATGTATACATATTTTGCAGATTTTATCGCAGGTGCAGTGGAATGCTTATGCTTCATGCTCCACCATTGCAGTAATACCGAACATTACAAAATAATTCACAGAAAACCCCCAAAAAATGTAAAAGAAAGAAATCAAGAAATACTAGAACGAGCAATGTCAGAGTCTGGAATGTAAATATATGTGTATATGATGGTGTGTATACACAGTATGGACAGTATATGAATAGAAAAGGTGTGTACAGCAATAGTTATATAGGATGAGGAACTTGAAATACAGTATACAGCATGTCTAGAATACAGTATATACATATGATCAGTGGTGGGAAAAGCACTCAATTGTCCTACTTGAGTAAAAGTAAAGATACCTTTATAGAAACGACTCAAGTAAAAGTGAAAGTCACCCAGTAAAATATTACCTGAGTAAAAGTATAAAAGCATTTGGCTTTGAATATACTTATTAAGTATCAAAAGTCAAAGTCAAAGTATAAGTAACAAGTACTTTTGGGTGTCAGGGAAAATGTATGGAGTAAAAAGTGCATTATTTTCTTTAGGAATGTAGTGAAGTAATAGTAAAAGTTGACAAAAATAGAAAGTAAAGTACAGTAAATTAAAGTACAGATACCCCCCAAAAAACTACTTAAGTAGTACTTTAAAGTATGTTTTACTTAAGTACTTTACACCACAGCATATGATGTGGGTAAACCAGTAAGGCATCAACATTATAAAGATAATGTGTACCTGGTAAAGAAAATGCATCAACATTACAGAGATAATGTGTACCTGGTAAAGATAATGTATCATCATTTCAGAGATAATGTTTACCCGGTAAAGATAATGTATCATGATGTCAGAGATAATGTGTACCCGGTAAAGATAATGTATCATCATTTCAGAGATAATGTTTTCAAGGTAAGGATAATGTATCATCATTTTAGAGATAATGCGTACCCGGTAAAGATAATGTATCAATATTTCAGAGATAATGTTTACCCGGTAAAAATAATGTATCAATATTTTAGAGATAATGTTTACCTGGTAAAGATCACGTATCAACATTTCAGAGATAATGTTTACCCGGTAAAGATAATGTATCAATATTTTGGAGATAATGTTTACCTGGTAAAGATAATGTATCAACATTTCAGAGATAATGTTTACCTGGTAAAGATCATGTAACAATATTTTTTTCTGTATGAATACTTTCCTGTAATTTTCATCAAGGGATGAGTTAATGAAAGTTCATGATCCAAAAAAGCACTTTGTAATACTTTGTTGATTTACACCACCATTACATACTCTAAGCAGTAGACTCCATCATATCAAAATGAGACAATTCCCCCTCACCACAAAAAAAAGAAAAAGGAATGAGATAAATGGTTTATTACAATCAATAACTGTTCCCTCAATCTTCATTATAACTCCCTTTGAGATGAGGAGGTGCCATATTAACTTCATAAATTGCCTTGATTGTGGCCTTGATGTTCTTGCTGGTGAAATAGGCTTGCAGCTGCGAGTGTAGAAAATGAGCCCATTTTGGATAGTGATATAATAATTGTGAAACTGAGACTTGGTGGAATAATGGAGGAGCTAATCAGTCTGTATTCTGTTGCAAGATGAGGAATATTGACAGCCACCTTTCAGACAGACAATATAAGATCATAATGTCTTAGCCTCAGTTCCTGGGTGGACACATTGCAAGTGATGGAGATTGCAGTGCTGTTGTCATGCAAAGATGTTGGGGAAGAAGATGAGTGGTCACACTGTCTCGGAGAAAACATGTTTTCCACCCAGATATTCCACTCTTTCTACCAAGATATTCCACTCACAGCCTGAGCCCAAAATATCCTGCATTATACATGCAAATGTATTGTTTGTGTTTATAGACAACAACAAGCCTGGGAAGTAATGATAAAGTCTCCAAATACTCAAGTACTTTTTTCCTATTTGAGATGTGTTCTTTTATTTCCATTATTCCACACCACTCTCTGGAGTCCCAGTGGCTGACTGTTCCCACTGAATGGAAAGGCTGAGGTCATTCTGGCTCTAGTGGCAATTAAGTAAAATACCTATTTCAAACTAACACTTACTGGCATTTAATTTTAAGGTATATTGATCGGTTTCTTTGTCATTTCCCCTGAAATTCATTAAATGCAAAGTCACGTCTCTAGATTCCCTTTATGTTCCTGTTGTCAGCTCTGACAACAGACACCCATACATTCTTCACAGCAATGAGAGTTGTTTAAAACAAATCCACTGCTTGAATTGCTGTTCACAGTGAACGCATACTGAGCTGTGACCATAATTATGATGATATTACTGTAGTCAGGAGAGTATAAAACCATAACTTTAACTTTTCTCTGACCCCAATCATCATCTTTTATTGATATAGCTTAGTGTGGCAACACTTTCACCTTTTAAGGTTTGTGAACAAACAGTATACTGGCTCTGATTAGTAATTTAAATGACTTTAATTGGCAATGAGATACTTTTTAACCTGGTAAAGCTTTGTAGCACCTTTTTATTTTATTTATTTATTTCACCTTTATTTAACCAGGTAGGCTAGTTGAGAACACCTTTATTTAACCAGGTAGGCTAGTTGAGAACAAGTTCTCATTTACAACTGCGACCTGGCCAAGATAAAGCATAGCAGTGTGAACAGACAACACAGAGTTACACATGGAGTAAACAATTAACAAGTCAGTAACACAGTAGAAAAAAAGAAAAAAAAGGGGGGTCTATGTACATTGTGTGCAAAAGGCATGAGGAGGTAGGCAAATAATTACAATTTAGCAGATTAACACTGGAGTGATAAATGATCAGTTGGTCATGTACAGGTAGAGATACTGGTATGCAGAAGAGCAAAAAAGTAAATAAATATAAACAGTATGGGGATGAGGTAGGTAAAATTCGGTGGGCTATTTACCGATAGACTATGTACAGCTGCAGCGATCGGTTAGCTGCTCAGATAGCAGATGTTTGAAGTTGGTGAGGGAGATAAAAGTCTCCAACTTCAGCGATTTTTGCAATTCGTTCCAGTCACAGGCAGCAGAGAACTGGAACCTTGAGGTGTTGGCTTTAGGGATGATCAGTGAGATACACCTGCTGGAGCGCGTGCTACGGGTGGGTGTTGCCATCGTGACCAGTGAACTGAGATAAGGCGGAGCTTTACCTAGCATGGACTTGTAGATGACCTGGAGCCAGTGGGTCTGGCGACGAATATGTAGCGAGGGCCAGCCGACTAGAGCATACAGGTCGCAGTGGTGGGTGGTATAAGGTGCTTTAGTAACAAAACGGATGGCACTGTGATAAACTGTATCCAGTTTGCTGAGTAGAGTATTGGAAGCTATTTTGTAGATGACATCGCCGAAGTCGAGGATCGGTAGGATAGTCAGTTTTACTAGGGTAAGTTTGGCGGCGTGAGTGAAGGAGGCTTTGTTGCGGAATAGAAAGCCGACTCTAGATTTGATTTTAGATTGGAGATGTTTGATATGAGTCTGGAAGGAGAGTTTACAGTCTAGCCAGACACCTAGGTACTTATAGATGTCCACATATTCTAGGTCGGAACCATCCAGGGTGGTGATGCTAGTCGGGCGTGCGGTGCAGGCAACGAACGGTTGAAAAGCATGCATTAGGTATTACTAGCGTTTAAGAGCAGTTGGAGGCCACGGAAGGAGTGTTGTATGGCACTGAAGCTCATTTGGAGGTTAGATAGCACAGTGTCCAAGGAAGGGCCGGAAGTATACAGAATGGTGTCGTCTGCGTAGAGGTGGATCAGGGAATCGCCCGCAGCAAGAGCAACATCATTGATATATATAGAGAAAATAGTCAGCCCGAGAATTGAACCCCGTGGCACCCCCATAGAGACTGCCAGAGGACCGGACAACATGCCCTCCGATTTGACACACTGAACTCTGTCTGCAAAGTAGTTGGTGAACCAGGCAAGGCAGTCATTAGAGAACCGAGGCTACTGAGTCTGCCGATAAGAATATGGTGATTGACAGAGTCGAAAGCCTTGGCCAGGTCGATGAAGACGGCTGCACAGTACTGTCTTTTAACGATGGCGGTTATGAAATCGTTTAGTACCTTGAGCGTGGCTGAGGTGCACCCGTGACCGGCTCAGAAACCAGATTGCACAGCGGAGAAGGTACGGTGGGGTGTATAGAAAATGAATGAATGATGTATAGAAAAAGTGGGTACTTGTATATGAAAATACCACTTTAACTGTCTTGAAAATAACAAACCTCTTCTTCACTTTACATCAGTCTTTCTTGATGTACAAATAATTTAGGACATTTCTTTATTCAGAAAGATGCTGTTATCCCCCCTGTTACATTTACCTTTTACTTTTAATTTGTCACCATTCGTCCATCACATGATCAGTCTAATTGTAACCATATTGTAGTGTATAGCAGGAGTCTTCCTTTACTTCTTAATGTGTTACACAGCCACCCCGCAGGGGACCAGATTATCTCCCATGAGAGGCCAGCTAACGCTGTCAGCTGAGAAGGCCTAATTATGCCGAATGATAATGATTACATTTCTCTTTTTTTTCTCCCTGTCTCCACATACTGTACTGTAGTTACAGGCTACTGTCCCATAGCTAGGTAGGCATACTGACAGAGCCTCCTGTGACTGTCTGTGTGTGTGTTTTTGGTTTTACTATCCTTGTGTGGAACATAAGTCCTTACTAGGAAAGTAGAACAAGGAAGTGGGGACATTTTACAGGTCCCCATAAAGAAAGAGGCTTTTTAGGCTTACATGCTGACTAAACCGTCTGCTTTGCGTCCGCAAGTGTTGCAAAATAAATGTACACATACAGTGGGGAGAACAAGTATTTGATACACTGACGATTTTGCAGGTTTTCCTACTTACAAAGCATGTAGAGGTCTGTAATTTTTATCATAGGTACACTTCAACTGTGAGAGACGGAATCTAAAACAAAAATCCAGAAAATCACATTGTATGATTTTTAAGTAAGTAATTTGCATTTTATTGCATGACATAATTATTTAATACATCAGAAAAGCAGAACTTAATATTTGTTACAGAAACCTTTGTTTGCAATTACAGAGATCATACGTTTCCTGTAGTTCTTGACCAGGTTTGCACACACTGCAGCAGGGATTTTAGCCCACTCCTCCATACAGACCTTCTCCAGATCCTTCAGGTTTCGGGGCTGTCGCTGGGCAATACGGACTTTCAGCTCCCTCCAAAGATTTTCTATTGGGTTCAGGTCTGGAGACTGGCTAGGCCACTCCAGGACCTTGAGATGCTTCTTACGGAGCCACTCCTTAATTGCCCTGGCTGTGTGTTTTGGGTTGTTGTCATGCTGGAAGACCCAGCCACGACCCATCTTCAATGCTCTTACTGAGGGAAGGAGGTTGTTGGCCAAGATATTGCGATACATGGCCCCATCCATCCTCCCCTCAATACGGTGCAGTCGTCCTGTCCCCTTTGCAGAAAAGCATCCCCAAAGAATGATGTTTCTACCTCCATGCTTCACGGTTGGGATGGTGTTCTTGGGGTTGTACTCATCCTTTTTCTTCCTCCAAACACGGCGAGTGGAGTTTAGACGAAAAAGCTCTATTTTTGTCTCATCAGACCACATGACCTTCTCCCATTCCTCCTCTGGATCATCCAGATGGTCATTGGCAAACTTCAGACGGGCCTGGACATGCGCTGGCTTGAGCAGGGGGACCTTGCGTGCGCTACAGGATTTTAATCCATGATGGCGTAGTGTGTTACTAATGGTTTTCTTTGAGACTGTGGTCCCAGCTCTCTTCAGGTCATTGACGAGGTCCTGCTGTGTAGTTCTGGGCTGATCCCTCACCTTCCTCATGATCATTGATGCCCCACGAGATCTTGCATGGAGCCCCAGACCGAGGGTGATTGACCGTTATCTTGAACTTCTTCCATTTTCTAATAATTGCGCCAACAGTTGTTGTGCTCTCACCAAGCTGCTTGCCTATTGTCCTGTAGCCCATCCCAGCCCTGTGCAGGTCTACAATTTTATCCCTGATGTCCTTACACAGCTCTCTGGTCTTGGACATTGTGGAGAGGTTGGAGTCTGTTTGATTGAGTGTGTGGACAGGTGTCTTATATACAGGTAACGAGTTCTAACAGGTTCAGTTAATACAGGTAATGAGTGGAGAACAGGGGGCTTCTTAAAGAAAAACTAACAGGTCTGTGAGAGACGGAATTCTTACTGGTTGGTAGATGATCAAATACTTATGTCATGCAATAAAATGCAATTGAATGACTTAAAATAGGGTTAGTGTTATAGGGCTGGTGTTAGAATTAGGGTTAGGGGTTTGGTTTGGAGTTAGGGATTTGGGGTTAGGGTTAAGTTAAGGGTTACAGGCTAGGGAAAATAGGGTTTTGAATGGGATATACACTGAACAAAAATATAAATGCAACATGCAACGTTACAATTCATATAGACCCTAATGTATGAATTTCACATGACTGGGAATACCGATATATCGGTTGGTCACAGAAACATTCATAGAAAGGTAGGGGTGTGGATCAGAAAATCAGTCAGTATCTGGTGTGACCCCCATTTGCCTCATGCAATGCAACACATGTCCTTCGAATGGAGTTGACCAGGCTGTTGTTTGTGGCCTGTGAAATGTTGTCCCACTCCTCTTCAATGGCTGTGCGAAGTTGCTGGATATTGGTGGGAACTGGCGACGAGTACGCAAATGAGCTTCCCTAAAACAATTTCTGACAGTTTGTGCAGAAATTCTTCGGTTGTTCTAACCCACAATTTCATCAGTAGTCCAGGTTGCTAGTCTCAGACAATTGGGTGAAGAAGCCGGATGAGGAAGTCCTGGGCTGGTCTGCGGTTGTGCGGCCGGTTGGCCGTACAGCCAAATTCTCTAAAACAACGTTGGAGGTGGCTTATGCAGATACATTTAAATTCCATTCTCTGGCAACAGCTCTGGTGGACATTCCTGCAGTCAGCATGCTAATTGTGTGTGTCTTGTGTGACAAAATGGCACATTCTAGAGTGGCAATTGCCATACCAGGCAGTGATTCAACCAGTCAGGATGCTCTCGATGTTGCAGCTGTAGATCCTTTTGAGGATCTGAGGACACATGGCAAATCTTTTTAGTTTCCTTAGGGGGAATAGGCTTTGTCGTGTCCTCTTCACGACTGTCTTGGTGTGTTTGGACCATGATAGTTTGATGGTGATGTGGACACCAAGGAACTTGAAGCTCTCAACCTGCTCCACTACAGCCCCTTCAATGAGAATAGGGGCGTGCGCGGTCCTCCTTTTCCTGTAATCCACAATCATGTTATTCTGGCACCACCCGGCCAGGTCTCTGACCTCCTCCCTATAGGCTGTCTCGTCGTTGTCGGTGATCAGGCCTACCACTGTTGTGTTGTCTGCAAACTTAATGATGGTGTTGGAGTCATGCCTGGCCATGCAGTCGTGGGTGAACAGGGAGTACAGGAGGGGACTGAGCACACACCCCTGTGGAGCTCCAGTGTTAAGCATCAGTGTGGCAGATGTGTTGCTACCTACCCTCACCACCTGGGGGCGTCCTGTCAGGAAGTCCAGGATCCAGTTGCAGAGGGAAGTGTTTAGTCCCAGGATCCTTAGCTTAGTGATGAGCTTTGAGGGTACTATTGTGTTGAACGCTGAGCTGTAGTCAATGAATAGCAATCTCACATAAATGTCCCTTTTGTCCAGGTGGGAAAGTGTGGAGTGCAATAGAGATTGCATCAATCAATCAGGGACAAATGTCAGTGAAGACACCTGCCAGTTGGTCAACACGTGACCGGAGCACACGTCCTGGTAAACTGTCTGGCCTCGCAGCCTTATATATGTTGACCTGTTTAAAGGTCTTACTCACATCGGCTATGGAGAGTGTGGTCACAAAGTCGTCCGGAACAGCTGATGCTCTCATGCATGTCTCAGTGTTGCTTGCCTCGAAGCGAGCATAGAAATGATTTAGCTCGTCTGGAAGGCTCGTGTCACTGGGCAGCTCGCGGCTGTGCTTCCCTTAGTAGTCTGTAATAGTTTGCAAGCCCTGCCACATTAGACGAGCGTCGGAGCCAGTGTAGTATGATTCAATCTTAGTCCTGTATTGGCGCTTTGCCTGTTTGATGGTTCTTCGCAGGGCCTAGCAGGATTTCTTGTAAGCTTCCGGGTTACAGTCCCGCACCTTGAAAGCAGCAGCTCTACCCTTTAGCTCAGTGCGAATGTTGCCTGTAATCCATGGCTTGTGGTCTGTGATAGCAAAACAGTCCTGTAGTTTAGTATCTGCTTCATCTGATCACTTTTTTATAGACCGAGTCACTGGTGCTTCCTGCTTTAATTTTTGCTTGTAAGCAGGAATCAGGAGGATAGAGTTGTGGTCGGATTTACCAAATGAAGGGCGAGGGAGAGCTTTGTACACGTCTCTGTGTGGAATACAGGTAATCTAGATTTTTTTTCCCCTCTGGTTGCACATTTAACTTCTTGCGTCGAGCCATCCCGGATCCGGGATCGTGAATACAGCCTCAAGCTCATTACCATAACGCAATGTTAACTATTCATGAAAATCGCAAATGAAATGAAATTAACATGCTAGCTCTCAAGCTTAGCCTTTTGTTAACAACACTGTCATCTCAGATTTTCAAAATATGCTTCTCAACCATAGCAAAACAAGCATTTGTGTAACAGCTAGCGCAACTAGCATAGCATTTAGCGTTAGCATCAGCAGGCAACATTTTCACAAAAAACAGAAAATCATTCAAATAAAATCATTTACCTTTGAAGAACTTCAGATGTTTTCAATGAGGAGACTCTCAGTTAGATAGCAAATGCTCAGTTTTTCCTGAAAAATTATTTGTTTAGGAGAAATCGCTCCGTTTGGTGCGTCCAAAAAAAAACGAAAAATCAGTCATCAAAACTCAGAACTTTTTTCCAAATTAACTCCATAATATCGACTGAAACATGGTAAACGTTGTTTAGAATCAATCCTCAAGGTGTTTTTCACATATCTCTTCATGATATATCGTTCGTTGAAAGCCTCCTCTCTCCTCTCTATCACTGGATGACTGCGTGCAGCTTGTAGATTACGCACCAATTTAGACAAAGGACACCGGGCGGACCCCTGGTAAATGTAGTCTCTTATGGCCAATCTTCCAATGATATGCCTACAAATACGTCACAATGCTGCAGACACCTTGGAGAAACAATAGAAAGGGCAGGCTCATTCCCGGCGCATTCACAGCCATATAAGGAGACAATGGAAAACAGAGCCTCAAAAATTCTGCCCATTTCCTGGTTGAAGTTTCATCTTGGTTTCGCCTGTAGCATGAGTTCTGTGGCACTCACAGATAATATCTTTGCAGTTTTGGAAACGTTAGAGGGTTTTCTTTCCAAAGCTGCCAATTATATGCATAGTCGAGCATCTTTTCGTGACAAAATATTGCGCTTAAAACGGGCATGTTTAAAAGAGCGCCCCCTATATCCAAGAAGTTAACATGTTGATAGAAATTTGGTAGAACTGATTTAAGTTTCCCTGCATTAAAGTCTCCGGTCACTAGGAGCTCCGCCTCTGCACGAGAGGTTTCCTGTTTGCTTATTTCCTTATACAGCTGACTGAGTGCGGTCTTAGTGCCAGCATCTGTCTGTGGTGGTAAATAAACAGCCACGAAAAGTATAGCTGAAAACTCTCTAGGCAAATAGTGTGGCCTGCAATTTATCACCATATACTCTACTTCAGGCAAGCAAAATCTAGAGACTTCCTTAGATTTCGTACACCAGCTGTTGTTTACAAATACGCACAGACCATCCCCACCCTCGTCTTACCGGAGTGCGCTGTTCTATCTTGCCGATGCAGCGTATATCTCCCTAGCTAAATATCCATGTCGTCATTCAGCCACGATTCCGTGAAACGTAAGATATTGCAGTTTTTGATGTCCCGTTGGTAGGATATTTGTGATCGTACCTCATCTAGTTTATTGTCCATTGACTGCACGTTGGCAAGTAGTATTGATGGTAACGGCAGCTTTCCCACTCACCTTTTCCGGGACCTAACCAGGCATCTGGCTCTTTGTCCTCTGTACCTGTGTCGCTTCCTCTTGCAAATAACGGGGATGTTGGCCCTGTCGGGTGTTTGGAGAATGTCCTGTGCGTCTTGCTTGTTGAATAAAAAATCTTTGTCTAATCCGAGGTGAGTGATCGCTGTCCTGATATCCAGAAGCTCTTTTTTGCCATAAGGTACTGTTGCAGAAACATTATGGTAAAAATAAGTTACAAATAACGCAACAAAAACACATAATAGCACAACAATTGGTTGGGCGCCCGTAAAACTGCTGCCATTTCTTCCGGCGCCAATTTGTGAACAAAATATGAGGGAAAGAAGCTTTTTGTGCGTATGGAACATTTCTGGGATCTTTTATTTCAGCTCATGTTACATGGGACCAACACTTTATATTTTGCGTTCATATTTTTGTTCACTATTACTAGATATAGCCTTTATATACGTCCTGAGTTAGATGATGTGTTAGCCTTCAAACAGACTAAAACGAGTTCCCCACGAGGCACCAGCCATAGCCAATGTGTTTGCACGAGCAGTGGTGAGTTCGTTTCTGCTGCAACGTTCGCATGAAAATATAACGAGTTGCAGTATTGCTTCGCTGTGTGTGTGAGTGCGTGCCTGTCTACACCATGTGTTATTTAGCCTCCCGATCCAGGTGGTCTACAAACATAGGAGTCACTAAACACACCAGAGTCATGTCTCATAGATCTGCAACATGCTGTGTCTGCCAGTGCCATGGGGCTACAAGCTTATAGAGAATCTGTTTTGGCTGGACTGGGTCTGACCTGCACACATCATGTCACAATCTCCCATTGACTTCCCTTCACCCCTGGCATCTGTGATGGAGAGTCTGCCAGGGACTCCAACCGCCCAACCATTTAGAAAAGACATCACTAGCTAGTCATCGCTATGGATTCGCTTTCTCTTTTGTTACAAACCTGAATAGAGCTGAAACAGATTCAGGGGCCTGTTCAAAATGTTATAGTGATAGTCACATTTTTCTGTGGATAATTGCATAAGCCTTTAAAAATCACATCTATAATTACTGTTTCAATGAAAGGGCTTTGACAGTGTATATATGTAAACAAATTACAGATCAGCATTGTGGTGTGAGAGAGAGAGAGAGAGGGGGCGAGAGAGAGAGAGCCCTGGACTGTGATCCTGTATGAGCAGGACTGTGAGATTGCCTTGCCGATGGATGATGTCATAAAGCACTGGCCTCCATACGCAGCAATGCCACGCAGCACCACAATACATGTCTCTTTTGTTGGGTTGTTGGTTGGATTGAGCTCTCACACAGATACGGCCCAGGCCAGATAACTATTTCTCACCATGTCAGCACTTTCAAACCTGCTAATCTTCCTCCCAAAAACACAGCAAAGAGATAGTATTTTATTATAGATGAAATACTCTGTCGATTAATATTTGTGGCGCTATCCCTTTTATTGAGCGGCTCCCATCTCAATATAATGGGAATTTCTGCTATTCCAGCACTAATGTACAGTGTAAATCAAAGCCATGGCAGTCCCATTATTTTGGACAGAGTACATCATAGCTGGGAACTAAAGAGTCGAGGCTGGCCCAGACCATAAAGAACAAGGCCCATTAGACTTCTATTAGAGTGGATGTGTTCATCATCTCACTGTGTTCAATCAGTGATGTGTTTAACCTGGGAACTTGGTCAGGGTTAACTCATTGAACAGTTTGTCTGTCCAATCAGCATCAGGCACCCTCAAAGCAGGCTAGGAAATATGGACCTATTTAGAATAATTACATTGGATTTATGGGCCTTGCAAATTGCTTGCAGCTGGTACATTGTGATCTGCAGTTCCGTAAAAAGCATCGTCAAAGAATAACAAAAATAACATTGGACAGGAAGTCACATTTGCTGCTGTTTTTATTTCCTGATAGGAGCAGCTAATTGAATGTCTTAACTAGGCAGATGTGATTTCGTTATTCGTGGAAGAGTTTACATGTCAGTAATAGCACCACACACTGTATATGTTTTTCTATTTATTTGTTCTGAAGGATGATGTCATAGTCTCAGCAAAGCATGGTCTTTCTTTCTTTCACTTCACTGTTTCCTTTCTATAACACAGTTTGACCTTCTACACATTAAGGATGCTTGCAAGCATGTCTAGAGCTAATCGCTGGAAGATGTGTTGATAGCTGTTCCCAACGTGCCCTCAATAAACAGTCCAAAACAACATGTTGCATATAACATGGCCTACATAAACAAGTTAACAAGAAACAAGAAGTTTTACAACATGATCTATTTAATAACTGATTTAAATGAAATAACACTAATAAAATTGCACAAGAGTTCTTATTGCCCTCTTTATTGCACAAGAGTTTTTCCAGCACCTCTTCTAACGTCAGGTCTTCAACTTGAAAACATTTGGCAGTGGAAGACCTCATTCCTCTTTGCTATTTAACTAATTGGAATGACCTTATCTAGTGCCCACATTGTGCCTCTAGAAACCACTACTCACGTACTGTCTGAGTGCTATATTCATTAAAACATTCCTGTCAAACACTTAAGAAAAACTAAAAAAATGACAAATGCATGCATCACCCTCTCTCGTAGTTGAGTGGAGAACTATTTTGGAAGCTTGGTGTGACCTCAACCTGTGAGAGGAGATGACACCTGCAGATGTAGAATCTTAATTTGACCTTTATTGTCACATCAAAATAATCCTGCAGCAACAGGATTTTAATGTTTAGTCCATAATGTTGCTTGATCAGTGGTTATGGCTATTAGCTGGGTAAAAGTAGGATTCATGAAAAGTGCAATACTGTTAATATAACCGTGGGTTAGTGTGGGTTTTCACTGAATTTATGTAAATCACGATGCTCCTCTGCATTTCCTGCGATGCGGGAAACCTCTCAGCAACAAAAGAGTGATCAAATTAAGATATTACACATGTATGATGATATCGCTGTTTCCATGTCAGAAAGCGTTAGTCGAGGCCTCTCATACAGTTGAATGTGAAATAATTAGCCCTTTTTTACAAGCTGTAGGCAGAGGATAACAAGTAGGTATTCATTCATTACGGTCCCTTGTCCCTGCTACCATCCATATTCACTTATCAATCAGAAGACTATAACAGGCTACTGGGCTTGTTGATTGACTGAATTGCTTGTCTTGATCTGTTTGTCTTTGACATCCCTCGCTGAGAGGTACACAAAGAAACAATCAGTCATCGTTCTCCACAGCCAATTTTGCTGGTATGAATCACCAGCGAAAACATATGCACATGAAAGAACCTACACATGCAGCAAGGGTGTGGTCACACAAAACAATTATATTCTATTGAGTGTTTTTCATGGCTCATAAACAATCATTAATCAAGCTGTTTTTCAAAGGTAATTTCCTGTCACAGAGAGGGGCAAATTCCTTTGCTGTGTGGAGCATTCTTCTCTCTTAAGCACATGCACAGTCTCACATTGGAAGGAGTTTTCGATGTCCAATTATGAAATAGGTTCGACATGGATTTGTTTGCTTTGCTTGTCAGATCTCATCTCTGCTGAAGCTGGACCCTGCATGATTCAACAGGCACTGAAGGTAGAGTGGAATATATTTTACACATCCTACTACGTCATCATGATCACACAATACTACAGACACCTCTACACCATGTTTTAGATCTATAACATCTTGTTAACCTGCTCATTCTTGCCCAGACAGTGTGTGTGAATAGGAGAGTTGACTCAACTGTTTCAAGATCAATATCTGGATTTGTCCAGATACACCGCTGTAGTGTCTATTTGGTCTCAAACAAACAACAAGTACAGATATGAGCCAGTCTCTGCAAGGTTTCCACATCATTTCAACCGAAGACATCTATGTGATGATGTTAAATCAAAACTGATTGGATTGCAAAAAGTCATCAACTTAAAGGGGCAATCAGCAGTTGCTACATCCATTTTCAGACTTATAAATTAATGATATATATACCTATTGAAGAATATTACTTATTTATTTTATTTCATTTTTATTTCACCTTTATTTAACCAGGTAGGCCAGTTGAGAACAAGTTCTCATTTGCAACTGCGACCTGGCCAAGATAAAGCATAGCAGTGTGAGCAGACAACACAGAGTTACACATGGAATAAACAATTAACAAGTCAATAACACAGTAGAAAACAAAGGGGGGGAGTCTATATACAATGTGTGCAAAAGGCATGAGGAGGTAGGCGAATAATTACAATTTTGCAGATTAACACTGGAGTGATAAATGATCAGATGGTCATGTACAGGTAGAGATATTGGTGTGCAAAAGAGCAAGTAAATAAATAAAAACAGTATGGGGATGAGGTAGGTGAAAATGGGTGGGCTATTTACCAATAGACTATGTACAGCAGCAGCGATCGGTTAGCTGCTCAGATAGCTGATGTTTGAAGTTGGTGAGGGAGATAAAAGTCTCCAACTTCAGCGATTTTTGCAATTCGTTCCAGTCACAGGCAGCAGAGTACTGGAACGAAAGGCGGCCAAATGAGGTGTTGGCTTTAGGGATGATCAGTGAGATACACCTGCTGGAGCGCGTGCTACGGATGGGTGTTGCCATCGTGACCAGTGAACTGAGATAAGGCGGAGCTTTACCTAGCATGGACTTGTAGATGACCTGGAGCCAGTGGGTCTGGCGTCGAATATGTAACGAGGGCCAGCCGACCAGAGCATACAGGTCGCAGTGGTGGGTGGTATAAGGTGCTTTAGTGACAAAACGGATGGCACTGTGATAGACTGCATCCAGTTTGCTGAGTAGAGTGTTGGAAGCCATTTTGTAGATGACATCGCCGAAGTCGAGGATCGGAAGGATAGTCAGTTTTACTAGGGTAAGCTTGGCGGCGTGAGTGAAGGAGGCTTTGTTGCGGAATAGAAAGCCGACTCTTGATTTGATTTTCGATTGGAGATGTTTGATATGAGTCTGGAAGGAGAGTTTGCAGTCTAGCCAGACACCTAGGTACTTATAGATGTCCACATATTCAAGGTCGGAACCATCCAGGGTGGTGATGCTAGTCGGGCATGCGGGTGCAGGCAGCGATCGGTTGAAAAGCATGCATTTGGTTTTACTAGCGTTTAAGAGCAGTTGGAGGCCACGGAAGGAGTGTTGTATGGCATTGAAGCTTGTTTGGAGGTTAGATAGCACAGTGTCCAATGACGGGCCGAAAGTATATAGAATGGTGTCGTCTGCGTAGAGGTGGATCAGGGAATCGCCCGCAGCAAGAGCAACGTCATTGATATATACAGAGAAAAGAGTCGGCCCGAGAATTGAACCCTGTGGCACCCCCATAGAGACTGCCAGAGGACCGGACAGCATGCCCTCCGATTTGACACACTGAACTCTGTCTGCAAAGTAATTGGTGAACCAGGCAAGGCAGTCATCCGAAAAACCGAGGCTACTGAGTCTGCCGATAAGAATATGGTGATTGACAGAGTCGAAAGCCTTGGCAAGGTCAATGAAGACGGCTGCACAGTACTGTCTTTTATCGATGGCGGTTATGATATCGTTTAGTACCTTGAGTGTTGCTGAGGTGCACCCGTGACCGGCTCGGAAACCAGATTGCACAGCGGAGAAGGTACGGTGGGATTCGAGATGGTCAGTGACCTGTTTGTTGACTTGGCTTTCGAAGACCTTAGATAGGCAGGGCAGGATGGATATAGGTCTGTAACAGTTTGGGTCCAGGGTGTCTCCCCCTTTGAAGAGGGGATGACTGCGGCAGCTTTCCAATCCTTGGGGATCTCAGACGATATGAAAGAGAGGTTGAACAGGCTGGTAATAGGGGTTGCGACAATGGCGGCGGAAAGTTTCAGAAATAGGGGTCCAGATTGTCAAGCCCAGCTGATTTGTACGGGTCCAGGTTTTGCAGCTCTTTCAGAACATCTGCTATCTGGATTTGGGTAAAGGAGAACCTGGAGAGGCTTGGGCGAGGAGCTGCCGGGGGCAGAGCTGTTGGCCGAGGTTGGAGTAGCCAGGCGGAAGGCATGGCCAGCCGTTGAGAAATGCTTATTGAAGTCTTCGATAATCATGGATTTATCGGTGGTGACCGTGTTACCTAGCCTCAGTGCAGTGGGCAGCTGGGAGGAGGTGCTCTTGTTCTCCATGGACTTCACAGTGTCCCAGAACTTTTTGGAGTTGGAGCTACAGGATGCAAACTTCTGCCTGAAGAAGCTGGCCTTAGCTTTCCTGACTGACTGCGTGTATTGGTTCCGGACTTCCCTGAACAGTTGCATATCCCGGGGACTATTCGATGCTATTGCAGTCCGCCACAGGATGTTTTTGTGCTGGTCGAGGGCAGTCAGGTCTGGGGTGAACCAAGGACTGTATCTGTTCTTAGTTCTGCATTTTTGAACGGAGCATGCTTATCTAAAATGGTAAGGAAGTTACTTTTAAAGAATGACCAGGCATCCTCAACTGACGGGATGAGGTCAATGTCCTTCCAGGATACCCGGGCCAGGTCGATTAGAAAGGCCTGCTCACAGAAGTGTTTTAGGGAGCGTTTGACAGTGATGAGGGGTGGTCGTTTGACTGCGGCTCCGTAGCGGATACAGGCAATGAGGCAGTGATCGCTGAGATCCTGGTTGAAGACAGCGGAGGTGTATTTGGAGGGCCAGTTGGTCAGGATGACGTCTATGAGGGTGCCCTTGTTTACAGAGTTAGGGTTGTACCTGGTGGGTTCCTTGATGATTTGTGTGAGATTGAGGGCATCTAGCTTAGATTGTAGGACTGGTGGGGTGTTAAGCATATCCCAGTTTAGGTCACCTAACAGAAATGAATGACTCATAAGCTTAGTTCAACTGTTGTACCCCATCAGAACCCAAAATACAAGCTTGTTTTACTCCAATGTTTGTAAAGGAAGTACATGTAAACAAACAAAGGTATTGCATATTAAACATGCTTAAAACTACAATTTTGATATCTTGGATGTTCAGTCCTAGCATCCATAGCTCTGTCTATGAATTTGAGTGTTTACATTTCTCCAGCCCCATCCCTTTGCTATATACCGAAACAGAGGTGAGGAAGACGCGTTGTTAATGTTTATACTGCAGATTGACACTTTAAGGACATTTATTTTCTTTCCACCCAACATTTAACCTAAATCCAATGACATGGTGAAATGTTGCATTGAATTCACGTTAGCTGACAACTCAACAAAATATAAATGAAAACTATACGCTGAACTGATGTCGGTGTCCAGTGGGTACAGTCAGTGGACTGCACCATGAGAAAGAGATTGCAAGAGTAAGATGTATGACTCATCTACATTGAAAAACTGTTATTATTACATGCTATAGTGATTGTTATGTCCTCTCACTAGCCACACACACTCAACCTTTATAAGAGAGGGCAGAGATGAGATGAGATGGGATGAGGAATGGAGGGATAGATGGGAAGAGGAGGGAGGAGGATAGAAACTTGAAGGAGAGGCTGATTTAAAAGAGTTGGAGGAGGTCAGGCAGAGAAAGGCTATTACAGGAGAAGGACAAGGGACTCTTCTATTCCTCTATATTTCATCTCTCTCTCTCTCACGTTCTCACTCTCTCACTCTCGCTTTCTCAGTGGTGTGAAGTACTTAAGCAAAAAATACTTTAAAGTACTACTCTTGAGTGTAGGGGGCAGTATTTTGATGTTTGGATGAAAAACGTACCCAAATGAAACTGCCTATTTCTCAGGACCAGAATCTAGAATATGCATATAAGTTGAAGATTAGGAAAGAAAACACTCTAAAAGTTTCCAAAAATGTCAAAATATTGTCTATAACAGAACTGGTATTGCAGGCGAAAACCTGAGAAAAACACAACCAGGAAGTGCTGTTTTTCCTGAAACCTCTCTGTTCCATTGCATGCCTTCCCTCCATTTAAAGGGATATCAACCATATTCCTTTTTCCTATGGCTTCCACATGGTGTGAACAGTCTTTAGACATAGTTTCATTTATTTATTTATTTTATTCAGAAAAATTAGCGAGAAAGATCACATCGCGTCAGTGGATGGCTGGGTGCCAGCAGAGTTTTGCATGCACGAGCAGCTTGGAGCAGACATTTTCTCTCTCACTCCTATTGAAAAAGCTACGGTACGGTTGAAATATTATTGATTATTTACTGTAAAAACAACCTGAGGATTGATTGTAAAAAAACTTTTGACATGTTTCTACGAACTTTATGGATACTATTTGGAATTTTGCCCCGTCGTGACCGCTTGAGCCTGTGGATTTCTGAACATAACGCGCCAACCAAATGGAGGTATTTTGGATTTTAAAATAATCTTTATGGAACAAAAGGAACATTTATTGTGTAACTGGGAGTCTCGTGAGTGCAAACATCCAAAGATCATCAAAGGTAAGCGATTCATATTGTTGCTTTTCTGACTTTCGTGACCAATCTACTTTGCTACTAGCTGTTTGTAATGTTTTGTCTGCTGAGAGAGATGTCCTAACGTAAACGCTTGGATAGCTTTCGCCGAAAAGCTTTTCGTAATCTGTGAATTAACAACAAGCTAAGCTGTGTTTTGCTATATTGCACTTGTGATTTCATGAAAATTAAATATTTTTAGTAATTTAATTTGAATGTGGCGCTCTGCCATTCAGCAGATGTTGACGAAAATGATCCCGCTAACGGGATGGGTGCGCCAAGAAGTTAAGTCTTTTTTGGGGTATCTGTACTTTACTTTGCTATTTATATTTTTTACAACTTTTACTTTTACTCCACTACTTTCCTAATGAAAATAATGTACTTTTTCCTCCTTACATTTGACCTGACACCCAAAAGTACTAGCTACATTTTGAATGCTTTGCAGGACAGGAAAATAGTCTAATTCATGCACTTATCAAGAGAACATCCTCGGTCATCCCCACTGCAGACTCGCTAAACACAAATGCTTAGTTTGTAAATTAGTCTGATCGTTGAAGTGTGCCCCTGGCTATCCGTAAATTTAAAAATCAAGAATATCGTGCCGTCTGATTTGCTTAATTAAAGGAATTTGAAATTATTTATACTTTTCCTTTTGATACTGAAGTATATTTGTGATTACATTTACTTTTGATACTTAAGTACATTTAAAACCAAATACTTGTATACTTTTACTCAAGTATGACTATTGGGTACTTTTTTACACCACTGATCTCTCTCTCCCCCCCCCCTCTCTCTGTCTCAATCTCTCTGTCTCTCTCTCTCTTTCTCTCTCTCTCTCTCCTCTCTCTCCCCCTCTCTCTCCCCCTCTCTCGCTCTCTCTCTCTCTCTCACTCACACTCTCACTCTCACTCTCTCTCACTCTTACTTTTGAAAAAACCAAATACTTTTATACTTTTACTCAGGTATGACTATTGGATACTTTTTACACCAATGACCTCTCTCTCTGTCTCTGTCTCTCTCTGTCTCTCTCTGTCTCTCTCTCGCTCACAGGCTCTCTCTCTCTGTCTCTCAATTCAATTCAATTTGCTTTATTGGCATGATGTAACAATGTACATATTGCCAGGGCTTATTTTGGATATTTACAATATAAAAATAAATAAAAATGAGAATCAAAATTGTCAACGGAACAACAGTAACAACAATAACCAAGGGTCTGGGGGGGAGATAAACAACGAATCTCAACGTCGCCGACCCACGAGGAGTTAGCTGAAGAGGCTAGCTTCCAAGAGTACCCCATAGAGCCTACTCAAAGTGACATACTGGCTGCCATAAACTCACTAAGCAAGAAGGTGGACACAAGGTTGACTGATATCTCAAAGAGTATTGGGACTTTGGCCAAAACTGTGAAGGCAACTAAGGGAAGGGTGCATGAGGTTGAGCAGACGACCGTTGATCACGAGCCAAGGCTACAGGACATAGAGAACCAGTGCGCAACATTAAAAAATGACAACAAAACACTGAAAGCCCGACTGGAAATGCTCGAGTCGCATTCAAGACGCCAGAACTTCCGAATATGTGGGATCCAGGAGGACACTGAGAAAGGGAAACCCACTGAATTTGTGTCGGAGCTGATACTGGCATTGCTGGGGAGAGAACACTTCAAAACGGCCATCCTGATCGACCGCGCACACAGATCTCAGGCAACGAGGCCGGCCAAGGGCGGGCCACCAAGGCCATTCATTGTACGGCTGCACTATCCCCAGACCAGGGATCTCATCCTCAAGCTGGCTAGTCAAAGGTTCCCCCTTAACTTCAAAGGAGCCAGGGTGTCTTTCTACCCAGATCTTACCTTGGAGGTGAGGAACCAACGGAAAGAGTATGATGAGGTACGCAACAAATGCAGGGTGGCCAACATCTGATTCGGATTCCTCTTCCCAGCCCGGTTTAAGGTGACAGTCGAGGGATCAACACGTAGGTTTGACAACCCAAAAGAGGTCGATCTGTTCTTGACAAGCAAGCTCTCTGGCTGAGGATACAAGAACGGCTGTGTCAGCCAGCTAAATGGCCAAATACAGGCCAGGAATGTGTTTGAATTTCCGGCCTATGTCTTTTCGATCAGAAGATCAGAATTTGGGACTTATATGATAGGTGAGATGTTGTGGCTAATAGAGCATTATTTAGCCTATCATGTTTTAGCACCACTCACCCCCTAACGTGAGTGTTAAGTGTTATTTAATATTACTTTATATGTGGAGCATCTATAGATGACGAGTTAGTTCAAGCTGTATGTCTAGACACCCTAAGGTTTGTGTGTTAGCCAAGGAGTGCTTCATTTGGGGAAGTCACTCAGTAAAGGGACGGGAGGGGGGATGGGGTCTGTGTTTTATGTTCACGTTTATTATTAGTACAGGTGGCATGACAAGCTCCCGCACGGCGGGACGTTCTTCTTCTGGGTTTTGTATGACAGCAACAATTTGCTCTAAAATAAGAAATGCCACATAGTGACAGTGCACAGAGTAGACCAGGTGGAATAAAGATAGTCAGCTGGAACTGTAATGGCTTAGGGCATGTGGTGAAATGAGGTAAGGTTTTTTCTCATCTTAAATCACTGGGGGCTGACATAGTGCTTCTTCAAGAAACTCATGTTAAACGCTCAGCTCAGGCCAAGCTACGAGTCGGCTGGATCGGTCAGATATACCAGTCTAACTTTGATGCAAAAGCGAGAGGGGTAGCAATCCTGATAAGGAAAAACATTCCTTTTGTTTACTCATCCTCCATTTCAGATCCTAATGGTCGGTATATTATTGTGGCTGGTACACTGAATTCGAAACCAGTAACCTTGGTAAATTTATATGGACCCAACTTCGATGATCCATTATTTTTTCAAAGGGTATTTAAGGCCATACCAAATATCTCGGATACAAGTGTTATTGTGGGAGGTGACTTTAACTGTACATTAGATCCTATTTTAGATAAACAGCTATCAAGGTCACTTCAACAATCAAATGCCAGAGTCTGTCTAAATACATTGATGACAAACCTTAACATTGTCGATATTTGGAGACTGACGCACCCAACAGACAGGGATTATTCTTTCTTTTCATCAGTTCATAAATCATATTCCAGAATGGACTATTTTTTGTTGGACTCCAAACTAATTTCAGCAGCTGAGTCGGTTACCTATCACCCTATTCTAATTACGGACCACTCTCCTCTGTCCAGGGTGCTGAAACTCAACAATATGTCGACAGGTTGGCGACCGTGGCGCTTAGACGCATACCTGTTGAAAGATGAGGTTTTTTGTCAGTATTTGAAGGAGCAGATTGCCTTTTTTCTCGGAACTAACGACACGGGGGATGTTGACGACTCCACGCTTTGGGAATCTCTAAAGGCTGTGATTAGAGGTTACATTATTTGTTATACATCAGAGAGGAAGAAACGCGCCAGGACGAATTCCTCATATACAGTCACAAAGTTAAAAGTTAAAATATGAATACAATACCATCCTTTCGAAATTGGTGGGCTCTTTACTTGCTAGAACGCAACAAAGTTATTTTGAACTGGGTGACAAAAATTATTAGCAAGACAGCTAAGGCATGTACAGGCATCTAGAGCTATTCACAAAATAAAAGACAAGGAGGGTAAAATAGTAACAGATCCGCAGGATATTAATAAATGCTTTGCACAGTTTTAGTCAGAGCTATACCAATCAAAATGCGATGCTACTGATCCACAAACTATGGGACGCTTTCTCGCTGAATGTGAACTTCCTAAACTAGACAGGGGGGCAGCTTCTGCACTCGATGCAGGGATAACTTTAGAGGAAATTAACACAGCGATAGCACAATTTCCAAACAGCAAGGCCCCTGGGCCCGATGGATATGTAATAGAATTCTATAAGAAGTACTGCGCCAGTCTAGCTCCACTTGTGTTGCGAATGTTTAAATAATCCAAAGAAAATGCCAAACTCCCGCAAACACTGTATGAGGCTACAATAGCACTGATCTTGAAAAAAGATAGAGATTCCATGGAGATGTCGTCTTATCGCCCTGTGTCGTTACTCCCCATAGAAAACAAGGTGTTGACAAAGATATTGGCAAACCGATTGAAAACATATATTTCGACATCATACACCCTGACCAGACAGGTTTTATCCCGGGTCGACATATATACTACAATTTGCCTTTTCAACGTAATGTATCACGATCACAAGGTTGAGGCAGTGGTAATAGCTCTTGATGCAGAGAAGGCGTTTGATCAGATTGAGTGGAAGTATATGATATGTCGGTTCTGGAGCACTTCGGGTTCAGAAAGGAATTTATTCATTGGATAAGAATTATTTATGCACACCCAATGGCGTCCGTGGTAACCAATCAGGAAATGTCGCAGTCATTCCGCCTGTTCAAGGGGTGCCGACAGGGGTGCCCTATTTTGCCTGCTCTCTTCGCTATAGCGATGGAACCCCTTGCTACTCGCATTCGGGCATGTGCCGATATAGCTTCTGTTAAAATTAAAGACACACAGCACAAAATTTCCCTATATGCAGACGATGTTCTTTTGTTTTTGTCCAAGCCTAAAACTTCTATTCCACCCTTACTTAACTTGATAAACACATTTGGCTCCTTCTCTGGCTACAAGATAAACTGGCAAAAAAGTGAGTTGATGCCAATATCACGGCCTGTAGATATGCAATTTCTGCAATCTACCCCGTTTAGAACAGTGAGGGACAAGTTCACAAGCCTTGGCATTGTAGTGACAAGAGACCTTGATCAGCTATTGAAAGCGAATTGGGACAAGAAAATATATCAGCTTTAACAAAATATAGATTTTTGGAAAACTCTGCCTATTTCCTTGGTTGGTCGTATAAACGCTATTAACATGGTTGTCCTACCCAGGTTTCTTTACCTCTTCCAATGTCTACCCAATTTCATACCACAAAGCTATTTTAAGAAACTGGATTCAATAGTAACACCATTTTTATGGGATAACAAGGCAGCCAGAATTTCAAAGAAGCATTTATGCAAGTACAAGATAGAGGGGGGCTTTGGCCTTCCTCACTTCAAACTGTATTATTGGGCTGCTAATCTGAACATTGTCTTTCTGGAGGGAAAGTTTACCTGCGATGAGACAGAAGGATATGCCTTCATGGCTTTTGATTGAGCAGGCCTCCTGTTAACGTTCCTCACTCCCTGCACTTGTTAATAGCCCATCATATGTGAAGAAATCCACTTATGACTCTAACCCAGTCATTTGTCATACGCTTAGGATCTGGAACAGATTAGGTGTTTTCTTAACATACCTACTGTTTACATAGACAGCCCA
Organism: Oncorhynchus tshawytscha; assembly: GCF_018296145.1. Classification (NCBI taxonomy): domain Eukaryota; kingdom Metazoa; phylum Chordata; class Actinopteri; order Salmoniformes; family Salmonidae; genus Oncorhynchus; species Oncorhynchus tshawytscha. The sequence continues at coordinate 43,116,628 of NC_056447.1, read as the reverse complement.
ATTTGCCTGAATCATGCATTCCACCCTGCATTGGATGATGTGGTGTTTTCACAGTGGAGGGAGAAGGGGCTCACAACAATTGGTAATCTATACATAGATGGTCAGTTAGCTTCATTTCAACAATTACAGGGAAAGTTCAACATGCCAACAACACATTTTTTCAGATACCTTCAAATCAAGAATTTCGTAAGGACACATATCCCACAGTATGGCATGAAGCCAAATAGTCCTACATAAGATAGCTTGATCCTAGTCAAACCCCATTCAAAAGGGTCGGTCTCTAGACTGTATGATGTGCTACAGGCCCACATATAGGTATCCACAGACACTATTAAAAGGGCTTGGGAACAAGAACTTGGTTCAGAAATCTCAGATGAGGACTGGGTAGAAGCTCTCAGGAATATAAACCACAGTTCAGTGAATGCCAGACACAACCTTGTACAGTTTAAGGTGATACACAGGTTACATTACTCAAAAGTAAAACTGTATAAAATATTCCCGGACACCTCACCACTGTGTGAGAGGTGCAAGCAGGATGAGGGGGCGTTGACCCACTTATTCTGGACATTCCCTAAGTTACATGCTTACTGGGCTCTCATTTTTGATTACTTATCTAAAACCTTTGATAGAGTTCTAGCCCCAGACCCATTGATCGCTCTGTTTGGTACAGTTGATGGGAATAACCAGGAAGGGAAGGCTGTCTCTCTTTGTACTCTATTAGCCAAAAGGCTCGTATTGCAATTTTGGAAACTGGAGACTGTACCTACCTTTGAAATGTGGTTACGAGATTTAGGGAATGTAATACATATGGAAAAGATTCGATACAATACCTCCAATAGAAGTCCAGTGTTTTACAAAATATGGCAGCCGATACTGGATAAATGGTCTAGTCCCGCTTCATAACTGGGTTGACGATCTGATGCTACTCTGTGTTGTACTCCACTCAATATTTATTTTTAGCTTAACTACACTGCTTATAATGACTATATGCTGTCTTCTATTACATGTGCCACCTAATAGGATTTTGTTTTATTTTGTGTATGTGTGAGTTAGGTTTTGTTTTGTCCTCTAAATTGGCCATCCCATTCAACATTACAATGAATGTCATTGTTAGTATTGCTGTCTTTTTTTATTTGTTTTTTTATTGGAAAATAATAAACATATTATTTATAAAAAACAATAACCAAGGGTCAAAATAACAATACATTCAACAATAACAATAAGCATACAGTAGAGTACATGTGCAGGTTGATTGGTCTGTCTCTCATCAGAGAGGTCTTTGAAACCTTGAATAAGGGTTTCAAATTTGGGGAAATGACACTCTCTAATTGTTTTATATTTTTTACATTTTGTCAGGAAATGCAGGTCAGTTTCAGGTTCTGCTGTTGTGCAGCGGTTGCACAGCCTTTCCTCTACAGGGAGCCAGGTTTTCCTGCGTCTACCTTTCTCAATGGCAAGGCTGTGCTCACTGAGCCTGTACTTTGTCAAGGTTTTTCTAAGGTTTTGATCAGTAACCGTGGTCAAATATTTAGCCACGGTGTACAGTCGATTTAGGGCCTGATAGCACTGCATTTTGCTTTGTGCTTGTGTTTCCCAATAAGCAATATAGCTTTGTTTTGACTGTGTTGTAATTTGGTTTATCCTGATTGATTGGATGTTCTGGTCCTGAGGTTTCTGTGTGTTAGTAGAAAAAGTATGTGAACTCAGCCCCGGGACCAGCTGGATGAGGGGACTCTTTTCTTTGCTCAGCTCTTGGCCTTGCAATGGCCTCTTGGCCTTGGGCTTGGTAATGATATGAGAGGGGGTCACTGTATTTTAAATGCTCTTTTTTTGAGTTTTTATTATTAGTGGATATTGGCCTAATTCTGCCCTGCATGGCCTAATTCTGCCCTGCATTCTTGCCCTGCATTGGCCTAATTCTGCCCTGCATGTAGTTTTCCTCTGGACATGTAGGCAAATCTTACAGAACTCTGCATGCAGGGTTTCAATGGGGTGTTTGTCCCATTTGATGAAATCTTGTTTTGCAAGTGGACCCCACACCTCGCTGCCATAAAATGCAATCGGTTCAATGACATATTCAATTAGTTTTAGCTCAATTTCAGTAGGTATTTCAATTTGAATTTGCTTTTTAATGGCATAGAATGCCCTGCGTGCTTTCTCTCTCAGTTCATTCACTGCCTCATTAAGGTCTCCAGTTGAGCTTATTTTTAAACCTACATAATTGTAGTGTGTACAGTACTCTATATATGTTGTACCAATTGAGAACTTTGGTCTAGTTTCCTGAGATCTGGATCTTCTCTGGAAAATCATTATTTTAGTCTTTTTGGGGTTTACTGCCAGGGCCCAGGTCTGGCAGTACTGCTCTAGCAGGTCCAGGCTCTGCTGTAGGCCATGTGACAGCAGGCATAGGTCATCTGCAAAGAGTAGTCACTGAGTAGGCAAAGAGTAGGAACTTCTGAATTGTGGAGACTAACACCAGGGGCTGAGGATTTTTCTAGAATAGTGGCCAATTCGTTAATGTAAATATTGAAGAGTGTAGGGCTCAGATTGCAACCCTGGCGAAGGCCCCACCCCTGGTTAAAGAATTCTGCTCTTTTCTTACCAATTTTAACGCTGCACGTATTGCCAGTATACATTGATTTAATTATGTCATATGTTTTACCCCCTACACCACTTTCAATAACTTTGTAGAACAGTCCTATATGCCAAATAGAATCAAATGCTTTTTGGAAGTCGATAAGGCAAGCGTATATTTTGGTATTATTTTGGTGGACATGTTTATCTATCAGGGTGTATGGTGTAAATATGATCAGTTGTGCAATGTTTTGGTATGAATCCAATTTGGCTTTTACTCAAAACATTGTGCTTATTAAGGAAGTTTAGAACTCTAATACTACAGAAAACCTTCCCCAGGTTATTTTTCACACAAATGCCTCTGTAATTGTTAGGGTCAAATTATTCTCCGTTCTTAAAGATTGGGGTTATGAGTCCTTGATTCCAGATGTCAGGGAAATAACCCACACTCAGGATCAAATTAAACAGTTTTAATATAGCCAATTGAAATTTTGCACTAGTGAGTATGAGTATCTCATTTAGGATGCCATCAGGTCTGCATGCCTTTTTAAATTTGAGAGCCTGAAGTTTCTTATAGAGCTCCTGGTCAGTATTGGGGAGTCCAGTGGATTTTGATTGTCCTTTATAGCATTTTCTAATCCATTCAACTTCTCATGAATTTGGCGTTGTTCTGCGTTTGTGTCAATTTGAACGGTGTTTTAAAATGGGTTGTCCATATGTCACCATTTTGTATCGCTAATTCCTCTTGTTTAGATTTTTTAAAGGTTTTTTCCAATTTTGCCAGAAGTTGTGTGTGTTTATGGACTCCTCAATTAGTGTCAGCTGCTTGCTGTTGTACTGTGCTTTTTTTTGGTTCTGAGTGTACGTTTATAGAGTTTTAAAGTCTCACAGTAATGAAGGTGTAATTCACCATTATTTGGGTCTCTGTGCTTTTGGTTGGATAGTGTTTTAATTTTTTTCCTTATAATTTTACAATCTGCATCAAACCAGTTGTCATCTGTGGTGTTTTTTATTTTGTTTTTTATCAATTTCGATTGTGCTTCTTTTGCCATTTGCCTGAATATATAGTTGATGTTTTGTACTGCCAGATTGATGCAGTCTTTACTGTGAGTGAATGTGGTATCCAGAATGTTATCTAAGAGTGTTTGGATATTTTGGTTCCAGGTTGCTTTCTGTGCTGTTTTGGGCGAATCTGTATGAATTTCTGATGTTGTACAGCTTACTGGGCTGTGAATGTGTGGTTGTTTCCATGTCGTGCAGATGCTCTGGGGTGATTGTTGGGTGGTGAGCAACGTGTACGTTCGGGAGTAGGCCACACCCTCTGGTGATGTCAGCGTTGACGTTCTGAATGGTACGGGGATGAAAGTCTTTGCGGGGCAGCAGAGTGGAGATGGTGATGTGGGAGTTGAGGAACCGCTCAGAGGCCCTCTCTGCTACTCTGTTGACCAGGCTGCCTACTCTCTCCTGCTCCTCTCGCAGGTTGTTGGTGCCGGTGTGAATAATAATGTGGCCTGGTGTGCCAAAGTCAGGCTGGAACAGGATGTGGAGTGCATCTTGTGTTGGGGGAAGAGTTTATCGTCTTGGATGAATTTCCCAATCCCAATGTTTCTGTCGATATTATGGATATAATTAGAATGATTTTTCGGCGTTGTCGTGATCGCTATAAACAGAGGTATTTTGGGTATAAAAATTATCTTTATGGAACAAAAGGAACATTTGCTGTCTAACTGGGAGTCTCGTCAGTGAAAACATCTGAAGATCATCAAAGGTAAACTGTTAATTTGATTGCTTTTCTGATTTTTCGTGACCAAGCTTCCTGCTGCTAGCTGGACATAATGCTATGCTAGGCTATCGATAAACTTACACAAGCACTTGTCTTGCAATGGCTGTAAAGCATAATTTCTAAATCTGAGATGACAGGGTGATTAACAAAAGGCTAAGCTGTGTTTCACTATATATCACTTGTGATTTCATGAATCTGAATATTTTCTAGTAATATTTTTTGACCGTTGCGCTATGCTAATTAGTGTAATTGATGACAATTCTCCTGGATCCGGGATGGGTAGTTCCAAGTTAACAGGAGAAAAGATATGCAGCAGCACAGCATTTCAGGTTTCAATGAATTAACAGTTTCCCAGCCCTCTCCAGAAACTCTGACATTTCTAGTTAATGTATGCAACTTAATGTATGCTACTGGATTTTAACTTAAATGCAGCTAATTTGACTTATGCTTTGAATGATGACTTGTTGTCATATTGCATATTTATCATCCTAATGCATGCTTTACCTGCATGGAGCTGCATCTCCCATAGGACAGCTGTGGTTCTCCGGAGGGTGGAGGCCGGTTGGCTTCCCTCCTAGCCCTCTCAGCAGACCTCCACCCCAGGCCCCTGGAAACCCACCCTGGCCTCCATCACGGGCCCCTGGGACCCACACTGGCAGACTGCGAATGTCCCTCCACGGCCTCAGCCTTGAATTATAAATGAGTGAGCTCACCAGCACCCAGCACCCCGCGACACGATGACACCAACCGTTTGTCAGAGCTTTGGATCCAGCAACGATTAGAAAACCATTCAAATTTGACAAATCACATCGGACATTATCAGGTACAGAACAAACCCCAAGGACCTGCAGATTTCCCCTGCTTTATCATTGTCTAATTTGTCACCTTACCATTAGTGTATTATTCCCTATGTTTCGATCTGCTGTCTCTAATAGACTTTGGGGCTGGGTGAAGTGAGGTAAAGTGGGGTTGGGTATCTTGTACATTACCTGGCAATGTTACCATTGTCATTTATTAATCATTGGTTCTGATAATTATTTATTTACTTTAACTTTGAAATCCCTGGTTGTTGTCTTTAATCAGGACGGCACTACTTTGCTTTTATCCTTCTGTTTTCATCTCTCTCTGACGTCTCTCCTGTTGAGATGGTGCTCGTCAGAGAGAGCCTCTGGAACTGACCCTGAGGGAGCAACCCAATGTTTGGCATTCCTCAGCAGGCCTGTAAGACACATCCTGTTGAGGTTGGACTATCTGAAGTCGAAATGAAGTGTCCATTAAAGAGAGGAGGAGGAGATTCAGTCTATTTGCTTCAGCTGCTTCTCTCTCTCTCCTTGCTCTCTCTTGTTTCTCTCTCTCTCTCTCTCCTTGCTCTCTCTTGTTTCTCTCTTTCTCTCGTCTCTCGTCTCTCGTTTGCCTTAGGGGTTAACAGAATTCACATCACTGTCCAACCATCACAGCAGCATATGGTTCTGTCTTACTAGTTCAGCTGATGTAATGCATGTTCTCATTAGAGTCCATGTAATCTCCTGTCCAGCCCAACAATGATTTACAGACATGCTATCCTCTTTCTTTGACCGACCCAGCTATCAGCAATCTTAATTTATTGTGAATCCTCCGAGAGAATGTGAGATTGATGATCAAAGAAACTCTATCAGGTCCATGTCTTTGCAGATCATCAGCTGGCACACATCATAACCTTACGGTGCATACAACTTTTCGGCTCACTTGTTTCATTGCTAAAAGAGCCATGAGGTATAAACATACCTTTATGTTCATATCGAGTGAGAATGGTGATGGTGAAAAGAAGTTCATCTGGAATTACCCCCACTGCTTTCAACTGACAAATCTTTACTTGGTCAGCAAAAAAGTCCCTACCTTCTCTGTCAGATGTCAGTCAGGTTGGGGATTCACTAATCTCTGTGTGCTTCAACTCACATCCACCGCCTTAAGCAGCCAGCACAGGGAGCTGACAGTGGGTTGTTGCAAATGCTGAGCAGAAAATAAAAAGCCTGTAAAAATGGACATGTAAGAAACTTAGCTTAAATAATCTTCTTGGGCCCTCGGGTCCTCTAAGGTCCCGGACTTCATGTTCAGAGAAGTCTGCTGATGCTACAATACATTAACATATATATGAGACCGTTTTCCCACCTGAGATTCCAAAGTGGGTTCGAGTAAACTCGTAAAGGGAGACCATGGTAATGGGTTACTGAAATTAGATGTGGTGCCTCCTGTTTGTCTTCATTGTATTAGGGACAGAGATCCATTACTGCACAATCATCACTCACAATAGGAAAATAAATGCAACAAAAGGTGTTGCTCAGAGTGAACAGTCAGCTGTTAGGACATTTAATTGGATAAAAATGGCGTTATGTAAAATAATTGTAACCATGTTTTTAACCAAAATCATTTTATGGCCAGATCTAAAGTTGTTCCCTCATGTTCTATACATCCCAGTACTCCAAAAGGTTACCTGAAACTGATGAGCACACTATCTGTACCAAAGGTAGGCCAACGTGTAGCCAAACACACTGGGAATAGAGACAGAGCCAAGGGAAAGGAGAGTGCCCATTCAGCTGATAGTCAGCACAGTAAGAGGGAGCCAGCCTCTGAGATTGTATAACACACAACCTAAGGCAACTATGAGATTGGTTCATTTAAAGAGATTGAACAGGATCTTAAGCACTTACAAATTCGTAACATATTGTACGAATATGAACTCATAATATATACTATATATATATATATATATATATATATATATATATATAATATATATATATATATATATATATATATAATATATACTATATATATATATATATATATAATATATACTATATATATATATATATAATATATACTATATATATATATATATATATATAATAGCAGGAACATGTATTTTGCTTTTTTTGCAGTAAGTTCCATACGAAATGGATAACATTGCGCACAATTTTCACTGACTTGTTTTGGCTCGTGGGCGCTACTTTCAAAACGACTGGCTGCAATTATACAAAACCTTTAAAACACATCTTTAAGTCTTCACCGCAGCCTAGACTTAAAGTGCTTTTTAGGTACTGATTTGTCTTTGTATCTACTGTAGGCCTATACCAGAGCACTGTGTGGGAACTATTTATTTATTCACCTTTATTCAACCAGGTAGGCCAGTTGAGAACAAGTTCTGATTTACATCTGTGATCTGACCAAGGTAAAGCAAAGCGGTGTGACAAAAACAACAACACAGAGTTACACATGGAATAAACAAACGTACAGTCAATAACACAATAGAAACATCTGTATACAGTGTGAGCAAATGAAGTAAGGAGGTAAGGCAATAAATAGGCCATAGTGGCGAAGTAATTACAATTTAGCAATTAACACTATAGTGATAGATGTGCAGTTGAGGATGTGCAAGTAGAAATACTTGTGTGCAAAAGAGCAGAAAAACAAATATGCCAATTCTGCCAATGAAAAACATCCCCAGAGCATGATGCTGCCACCGCCATGCTTCATTGTGGGGATGGTGTTCTTGGGGTGATGCGAGGTGTTGAGTTTGCACCAGACAGTGTTTTCCTTGATGGCCAAAAAGCTACATTTTAGTCTCATCTGACCAGAGTACCGTCTTCCATATGTTTGGGGAGTCTCCCACATGCCTTTTTTTCTTTAAGCAATGGCTTTTTTCTGGCCACTCTTCCGTAAAACCCAGCTCTCTGGAGTGTATGGCTTTAAGTGGTCCTATGGACAGATACTCCAATCTCCGCTGTGGAGATTTGCAGCTCCTTCAGGGTTATCTTTGGTCTCTTTGTTGCCTCTCTGATTAATGCCCTCCTTGCCTGGTCCATTAGTGTTGGTGGGTGGCCCTCTTTTGGCATGTTTGTTGTGGTGCCATATTCTTTCCATTTTTTAATAATGGATTTAATGGTGCTCCGTGGGATGTTCAAAGTTTTGGAATGTTTTTTCTAACCCAACCTTGATCTGTACTTCTCCACAACTTTGTCCCTGACCTTATACAAACGTAAAACAAGAAGGGGTCTAGTCTCCCTTGAGGTTCTTGAGAGAGCAGCCAAGGAAGTGAGAGAAGGGAAAAGTCCATTAAGCAGCAGCAAGAGATGAAGAAATGGACTGAATGACACATGTACGTGTGTGAAAGAGAGGCTATGATACAGTAGCTTTCTAAACATATGCAGACTTTCTCCGACCAGTTTCATGGGCATAGTAGCCTCAAATGCAGAGAACTTGGCTACGAATTGGTACATCGAAACATCATCCCTTTCCCAGACAACTGGCCAAGAAATGGAAGGGAAAGTGATATTGAACAGATACTGAAGATATACAGTATATGTGAATGTAGGCATCCATAACCCACTGTAACCCACCCCATACCCAGAGTAAGTTCATCAAAATTTGATTGTACCGCATCAGCAAAACAACAGTACAGTAACATTTTGGACCCCATGATTTGCATTTTTGTGTCCTGGCCTTCAACTGAATGCCAAGTTACATAATTTTTGCAAAGTCATAACTTTGTATTCTATATTTCACAAGAATACAGCACATCATAGGTTTATGTGATTTTTAAATAATTGAACACCTTACTGTTACTGCGATTCTACAGTGCCTTGCAAAAGTATTCATCTCCCTTGGCGTTTTTCCTATTTTGTTGCATTACAACCTGTAATTTAAATGGATCTTTATTTGGATTTCATGTAAAATAGTCCAAATTGGTGAAGTGAAATGAAAAAAATTACTTTTAAATTTTAAAAATTTAAATTTAAATTTAAAAAACGGAAAAGTAGTGCGTGCATAGGTATTCACCCCCTTTACTATGAAGCCCCTAAATAAGATCTGGTGCAACCAATTACCTTCAGAAGTCACATAATTAGTTAGATTGCACACAGGTGGACTTTATATAAGTGTCACATGATCTCAGTATATATACACCTGCTCCGAAAGGCCCCAGAGTCTGCAACACCACCAAGCAAGCGGCACCATGAAGACAAAGGAGCTCTCCAAACAGACAGTGCATGATGATCTACTCTATGTCTGCTCTGTAACAATAAAAATGCACTATCTTGAGTACATACGCATAACACATTGCAAAAAACTATGCATAAAACTGACTAAATGTAATCATCATTTGTATGGGGTATTGTGGACATTGGCTCAACTCACAGTACCCCAAGGCAAACATTTTGACTATATTAGCCCACACAGCTACAAGGATGCACTTTCATGCTAGGTTTAGGACCTCATATTGTAGCTTATAGAGACCCCGACTGATGTATACTGAACAAAAATATAAAACACAACATGCAACAATTTCAAAGATTTTACTGAGTTACAGTTCATAAAGAAATCAGTCTATTGAAATAAATTCATCAGGCTCTAATCTATGGATTTGACATGACTGGGAATACAGATATGCATCTAGTGGCCACAGATACCTTTATAAAGTAGGGGCGTGACACATCTCCTTCGCATACAGTTGCTCAGCCTGTTGATTGTGGCCAGTGTAATGTTGTCCCACTCCTCTTCAATGGCTGTGCGAAGTTGCTGGACATTGGCGGGAACTGGAACAAGCTGTCATACACGTCAATCCAGATCATCCCAAACATGCTCAATGGGTGACATGTCTGGTGAGTATGCACACCATGGAAGAACTGAGACATTTTCAGCTTCCAGGAATTGTGTACAGATCGTTGTGACATGGGGCCGTGCATTATCATGCTGAAATATGAGGTGATGGCGGTGGATGAATGGCACGACAATGGGCCTCAGGATCTCATCACGGTATCTCTGTGCATTCAAATTGCCATCGATAAAAGGCAACTGTGTTCGTTGTTCAAAGCTTATACCTGCCCATACCATAACCCCACCGTCCCCATGGGGCACTCTGGTAACAACATTGACATCAGCAAACCGCTAAGCCCACATGACACCATACACATGGTCTGTGGTTGTGAGGCCGGTTGGTCATACTGCCAAATTATGTAAAAGAATGTTGGAGAGGTAGAGAAATTACATTCAATTCTCTGGCAAAAGCTCTGGTGGACATTCTTGCAGTCAGCATGCCAATTGCACGCTCCCTCAACTTGATACATCTGTGGCATTGTGTTGTGTGACAGAACTGCGCATTTTAAAGTGGTCATTTATTGTCCTCAGCACAAGATGCACATGTGTAATGACCATGCTGTTTAATCAGCTTCTTGATATGCCACATCTGTCAGGTGGATGGATTATCTTGGCAAAGGAAAAATGATCGCTAACAGGGATGTAAACAGATTTGTGCACAAAATTAGACAGAAATAAGCTTTTTGAGCTTTTATTTGAGCTTATGTAACATGGGACCAACAATTTACATTTATATTTTTTATTTTTTATTTTTGTTCAGTGTATAAAACAATCTGGACCTAACTTGCTTACCACTTTTTCCATGTGGTTTCTTCCTTCCCACACTCCATGAAATGATGACCTCTTCCTAAATATTCGGTCACATTGATTCATTTTGTGTATTCTTTTTTAGAAACAAAAGATGGCTCAACTAACCCTTTGGCTCAATTTACCCCACTCTCTCCTACTTCCCCTACTTTATCTCTCACTCAAATCTTAGAGACAGAATACCTGCTATACAAGACAACCATTAAGAAGAATTTCAAGACATTGTCCATATTTGAATACCTTCGTCACTGACAAACAGTAACACTTTGGTGCACCCAAGTCCATCCATAAAGCTCTGACTATGATGCTTTGCTATAGAGCTTATGTTAGTGCTTGCATGTCCTCACAATCAGGATAGAATTGTACTCACCACCCACCACGCTACATTCACACACACACACACTTCCTCCTCCTACCTAGGAGTGTGTTCTGATTATGTTTGATGTGAAGTGTTGATAGGCACATGTCAGATGCCGCTCCCCTTATCTACTCCCTGATAAGATAACTTCCGTTGGCTCCTGTGTTTGACAATGATGTCCTCAGGAAAGACATGACCACAATAGTTGGATTTCACCTACAGATAACAAATGAAACAGTGTTCAAGGAATGTAACAGAATTGGGTTATTCACACATGGTTACAGGCTTTTAGAAATCAATAATCAACATATTTCTCCTACCTTATTTACTGGAGCTATGGGTAGCTACAGTAATTTTTTACCATTATCTATGACAGAAGCATCACTACAGGCTGCATCACACCCGGCTGTGATAGACCCTGGTTCGATTCCAGGCTGTATCACAACCGGCTGTGATTGGGAGTCCAATTGTGATTGGGATGCACAATTGGCCCAGCGGGGTGGGCCGTCATTGTAAATAAGAATTTGTTCTTAACTGACTTGCCAGTTAAATAAAGGTTAAAGAAAAATAAAGAAAATTAAATTAAATCAGCTAAGCATCACTGCATTAACATGGAGTATAATTGAAGGGTTATTTGGGGTATGATATCCTCTCAGTCAGTGAGAAATACCGCAACTACCTGGGGAAGCACATTTCGATTCAGAGTTGTCTGTCTTGACTCACTGTAATTGCATCTGATGGCCTCCAAATGTTCACGATATTTCAGCAGGGTGTTTAAATGGACGATCTGAACCGATTACCTCCCAACTTCCATCAAGGTGCACAAAGTACAGTTCCCGGGAAGCGGGTCAGACTGACACAACACATGCCTGCTGAGAGATAAACACTTTCTAGTCTACTACACATTATAAATAGATGTATATAAATAGTTGTATACAGAACATGGTTTATGATATTATTAATATGCTTATCTTATACCATTTTCACACTATCGTCCCGACCCAAATCAAGCTGCACAGGCTCAGATTTATTTTCAAATGGTCCTCTTCAGCACGGTTCCAGCGCCCATGGTGGATAGGTATCCAGGCCAGCTCACTACAGCTTGGTTTAGCTTGGCTAGGCTCACTAGTGTGAACCACCATTTATTATTGTTTATGTCCGGCACAACAGGTAGGTTTGAAGGTTGAGACGTCCATGTAGACATCTGTGTGTTTATGAAGCAGTAAAATATAAATGTACCATTGGGAAATAGTATTGCAAGTAGTAAACAGCCAAGCAGGCCGCTAGATGGGAAACAGCCACCACTCATACATACACATGGGACCGAAGTACAGCGGTGGGCTTCCTCAGACAACGTCATGGTGGATGCAGAGTAACCACCTCCAGCCTCAGGTACTGTTCTCCTCTATGTGTTGTTAACACTGCCACATGGGTCTCACTCCCAGGTCCACACCACCACACCTTTCCCCGCCATTCAGACCAAGCAACCACCATTATTCAATAATGCATGTGTAGTGATGTTTATTTGATCTTGCTAGGGGAAATGTTTTCATAGCAGCGCATAGATTGGTTTGCTTCAATGGAGGTTTTAGTGAATGGCAGCTAGGAAGCATTATGGCAGACATCCACACAGCTAATACACTCCTGTTGTCTTCAATACAGACCAGACCACTACTAACTCACATTGGCGGGCACAGTGTCCATACGATACAGAAGGATTTGCGTAGATGGAAGACAGTGGATGGAGAGTGGTAGTATGGAGAGTTTCAAATTCTATCCTTTCGAGCGGCTCATAAAAAAAGCTAGAATAAGTGAGACACTTTTCAGATGATGAAAGGATATGCCAATTGGTCTCAGATATGTTTATGCAAATACTTGAGGCACATTTACATAAAACAAATAAAACTGTTAGAAGATGACACAGTGAAACATCACAGTAGGCTGTCTCAATCAAAAGTGAGATTTCCTATAGTTTGTAATACTTTATTATACAATTTCATCAGTGTTTTAATGTATTGGATATGGACCTTATAGACTTTATGTGCTACTGCATAGCCATTAGTAAATATTTATTGATATGAAATGGAAGTCTGCCTAAATGATTTATTACAGCTACCTCCATTGATTCACTTCCAGATCTCACATGTGCTTTTTATGCATGAGGTGAATGTAATTCAATTACATCCCAGTACCCCAAAAAATCCTCCCATTTGCTATTTTCCACGTTCCTACGCCCAAGGCTATACATTCCTACCGCCAGCGGTGGAGTGGAGTTTGCCGTTCAAGACGTGATTTGCATCTCTGGCAGGTGTGACCCCCACTCATAGGAACCTATAAACCCTTGGCAGGCACTTTTGTATCTCTGGCATTTAGGCTCCACTCAGAGGACAGCTATAAGCCCTAGGCAAGCCATCTAGACATGAATTAATTTGAAAGACAATAGCAAGGAATTTCTCTCATCTCAAATTCATCCTGCCACCTTCTAGCTAACCACAGCCAGCCAGAGGCTGCAAGCTGTTTTTGCTGTTTCTATAAATACCTTACATTTGTTGTGATTTGATTTACCAATGCAATAGTTGTCACCTTACTCCACTACTAATGTATATGTTTCATATAATTATATGCTGCTTCTGCACTTTATTCCACTCACTATGCACATGGCAAATAAGGTCCATACTATATCCTTATAGGCTATGTTTAAAAATCTTATTTTCATTTATATTTTATTTTATCTGCATGCCTATTTTACTTGATTTAGTTTATTTAGTATTTGTATTAGTGCGTTGTACTGTATATTTACAATGTTACTTATTTGATTGCTTTCCTTTGTTACTTATTTGTCACTTTTGTCACCATTGCACTGTGTGAGAAGCCTGCAAGTACATGACAATACAATTTGCTTAATTTACTTACAAAAATATGCATATTTTTCTGAATATCTAATACCTATAGAGCTGGTTGTATCCTCCTGACTGGTCGTTCTTTTTTTAAAGAAACAAATTATGCTTCTCTGCACCTCTGCTAAAATCTGGGTAAGTACATTTAGTTATTGCTTGCTTTTCTAAAGTCTACTAACCTTGCCAGCAGGCATGCCAGCTAAAATGGTTAGACAAGCTAGGTACTCAAACTTGATTGATGGTCTGAAATGGCTTCTTGGTAGCTCTTGAAAACTCTAGGCGTAATTCTGTTTCTCCATCCGAAGAAACTACATTTCCACTCCACTTCCTGAGTTACGCTTACACACAGGTGTTCAGAGCATGCTAGATCGCTAATTAGCACACGTGGTTGCCTCATCTTCCGTCTGTTTTCTGTAAACAAGCGTTGTAGCATGGAGATATTGCTGTGTGGGGGAACTAACCTTAACCCTATCAATTTAACATTTAGCTTTTTGAAAAGGATTTCTCGCTGATATGAATCAAATCAAACTTTATCAAAATCTGGGATTCAACAAAATAAGGTCCTTATGCTTCCAATACCATATGGCAAGCGATGCATGTTAATGAGCAGCTTGAGCGTCAGGGATCTTAACAAAACTCACCACTACAGATACGCATTCGTCCAATGACCTAGCAAATATATGAAGGTGGCTTTAGCCGAGATAGGTTATCAATCTCCCAACCTCATAACTAGCTACCAAGAAGCTAACCTTTGATCATGACTCTCAGTTCCATTACATGATCATGACTCTCAGTTCCATTACATGATCATGACACTCAGTTCCATTACATGATCATGACACTCAGTTCCATTACATGATCATGACACTCAGTTCCTTTACATGATCATGACACTCAGTTCCATTACATGATCATGACACTCAGTTCCATTACATGATCATGACACTCAGTTCCATTACATGATCATGACACTCAGTTCCATTACATGATCATGACACTCAGTTCCATTACATGATCATGACACTCAGTTCCATTACATGATCATGACACTCAGTTCCATTACATGATCATGACACTCAGTTCCATTACATGATCATGACACTCAGTTCCATTACATGATCATGACACTCCATTACATGTCATCCATTCCATTACATGATCATGACACTCAGTTCCATTACATGATCATGACACTCAGTTCCATTACATGATCATGACACTCAGTTCCATTACATGATCATGACACTCAGTTCCATTACATGATCATGACACTCAGTTCCATTACATGATCATGACACTCAGTTCCATTACATGATCATGACACTCAGTTCCATTACATGATCATGACTCTCAGTTCCATTACATGATCATGACTCTCAGTTCCATTACATGATCATGACTCTCAGTTCCATTACATGATCATTACACTCAGTTCCATTACATGATCATTACACTCAGTTCCATTACATGATCATGACTCTCAGTTCCATTATGCTACATAATGGAACTGAGAGTCATGATCAAGGGCTAGCTTGTTGGCAGCTAGTTATGAGGTTGGGAGATCAAATCGTATGAATCACATGCACTGAATAAAACAGGTGTAGACCTTACTGACGAGCCCCTAACCAACAATGCAGTGAACAAAATGTTTAAATACAAATAAGAATAATAAATAAAAGTAACAAGTAATTAAAGAGCAGCAGTAAAATAACAATAGCGAGACTATATACAGGGGGGTACCGGTACAGCGTCAATGTGCGGGGGCACCGGTTAGTTGAGGTAATATGTACAAATGTACAGAGTTATTAAAGTGACTATGCATAGATGATAACAACAGAGAGAGGCAGAGTAGCAGCGGTGTAAAGAAGGGGGGGGCAATGCAAATAGTCTGGGTAGCCATTTGATTGGATGTTCAGGAGTCTTATGGCTTGGGGGTAGAAGCTGTTTAGATTGGGAACCTATCTGGGCTAAAGACACCTTCATAAAATTGGTAGGTGGTTAGTAATATTACAGAGAAAAAACAACTACGAAAATTACATTAAAATATATATATATATTTTTTAAACAGGACAAATCTAAGGGGACAAGTGCCCCTGTGCCCCCAATGGGCATGAAGACTGACAGGACTGACCCTCATTATCTGATATATTTTGCACACATAATAATTTACAATACTTTTCCACAAACCTTTTTCAATGCCATCCAATGTATATTAAATAATAAAAATCAATAAACATATATTTTTTTAAAGTGGCGACAGGGAGTAGGCATGCCGCTGCCTTGACACAGAAAAATATTATTGCTTCCAATTGGCAGCTGTAGTGTCACAGGTCAGGAGAAGGACGAGTGGGCTGTGAGAGGAAAACGCCATGTGAGAACCACGGTTGCGGGAGTCCGGTGAATGCAGCCGGTGGGCAAAAAAGCTATCGCACGGCACTCCACCACTCTGGAGGGACGCCGGTCACTCATTGTTAATCGGGAAGAAAACGTCACGCAAATAATTGTGCACTATATAAACGGTAAAATTGTAAAATCGTCAAAAGTAAATCATTGAGCACACACCAAACATTTGCCTTGCCATTATCATCAATACAAGAAAAGGCGCATGATTGTTATGAGCGCCCTGCTATATTCTAATTGACTTGTGAGATCCACCGCTGTGTAAACATTGGCCGACAGTTTTCCTGCGTCTCACCAAGAATGTCAAATGCACCTCTCGGTCACAGGGGTGATTAGGAATGTCTGGGTTTTGTTTATACTCTGCTGCCTTCATCGCTACAATCTAGTTATTCCCTAGTTGTCGGGGACAGCTGTGCTGCTGCGCTTCGCTATTTCCCGGACCCTGAGAATTACTCCGTTAACTCAACACTCAAGCTACCTATCACCGCTTTCCTCTCAGATCAGTGTAACTGTATGCTGAAGCAGTGCCATCGAACTTCGAAACCCGCTCTGTCTGGGATGGATTCACCGCGGTTTCTCTCACCATTTATTACCAAGTGTCAGGGCTAATAGTTTGCAGGAATTCCGTAGTTGGGGACTGTGGGGAGATAATACATCCTCTATTTTGTTTCCTTTGTAGAGGTGGAATAAAGAACTTCCCACCACACCATCAATAATGGGAATATATTTGAATTTGCTGCTTTTGCAGTATTTTGTCTCCAATTGTGTGTGCAATGCTCTCACGTTCGTCGAGGAACCAACAGATAAGCAAGCGAAGTCGGATGGATATTGCGGCAGGATTTTACGGGCACAGACACAGGGTACACGGAGAGATGGCTACAATGAGTTTCGGCTAAGAGTCGAGGGGGACCCAGAAAATTACCAACCTGCAAGCACATACAGAGGTATACAACAATAAGAGCACATTTTACGTATCGTTGCTTGCTTGGCTTTGCATATATCCACCAAATTGGAGTGACTTTGAAAAGGACAACTCTCAGAAAGTATAACCTACTTCAGTTGTCTAACACACTAATAAGATAAGTTTATAGATTCCGTGCGCAAGTCACTTCCATTGCGTAATTGTGACAAATGTAGCTAACGAGAGCTACTAATCACACCTCAATATGACACCTGAAGACAAGTGCAATACTTGTATGAAAACAATTAAATCTGCACTGAACAAACATATTAGTGAAAGTAACACATATTATGCGTTTGGCACTCTCAGGAAAGATGTCAATATGCCATGCACTCTTGGAAAAAAAGGTGCTATCTGGGGCCTAAAAGGGTTATTTGGCTGTCCCCAGAGAATACCCCTTTGAAGAACCTTTTTAGGTTCCAGGTAGAACCTTTTGGGGTTAGAATCATTTCCACAGAGGGTTCTACATGGAAACCAGAAGGGTTCTACCTGGAACCAAAAAGGGTGCTCCTATGGGGACAGCGAAGAACCATTTTGGAACCCTTTTTCTGAGAGAGAGAGAGAGGGGGGGATTTATGCTGGTAAAGTCATACGTCACAACACGTTCTAAACCGCTTTGGTGACAAACATTGATTTCCTTGTTTCCATTCGTCCACATGGCTGTGCTTTGCTTACACCGAAAATATCGTGAAGATTGCCCATTTATTTTATTTTTGTAAGGACCCAAAAAACAGAGGCAGTGGAATTACCTATTCAAGTAAGTAAATACATGTTTAAATGTTTTTTTTAAACTGTCTTATTAGCTAGCTAGCTATGTGGCTACAGTTCGCCACTTTGAAGGCAAACTCAACTGAGCTGCTAGCCAAATGGCCAACATTGCACACCGTTTAGCTAAGTGAATTAAATGGCACCAGCTAGCTAATTTTCTATTAGCTAGATATCTTGGTGTAATCATTCTAAATTAAAAACAGTCTCCAAATACATTTGTAGATAACAGCCATGGAAAAGGGTGAAATTGCAGCTCTAGCTGTCAGTAAAGGGAGATTGTAGGCTACTAGATTGGGCAGGTAATTTTGTGGGAGGACATTATGAAAATATTCTCCAGTTCCAGACCCAAGAGGGAAAAACCATAAGGCCAGAGATAATAGCAACATAATATTCAGTGCTGTCTAATTGTATTATAATGAAGTCTGTTTCTTTGACGTTTTCTGTCCTCAGATATCGAAAACTGAAAGCCTGTTTGCAGATTAAAAGAGGTCCCAATGAATGTCACATAAGACTAAGGGTATATCCTATATGCCATGGGTCATATGTGTAGGCCTGCCTATGTTGCCAAATACACAATACAGTTAAACATCACACACAATGTATAAACCTATTACAATCTGAGCAGGCCAACCTTGCTGGAAGTCTGCTGGGTGTGCAGGGTTCTGTTTTAGCCCAGCAATAACACACTTCATTGAACTTATCAAATATAATGAGTTGATAATCAAGTGTGCTATTGTTGGGCTGGAATAGAAGTCTGCTCACCCAGTAGATCAGGGATCACTGGAGAAAGTTTGGTCACTGCTAGTATGGAGTTGTTTTTGTTCCCCTGAAATGATGCTTTAGTAATAATAGCGTACAATTATCGATTGTTGTTTCGACTAAGATGTCTAATCTTTACATACAGGTAATCTTATTTGTACATTTTGAAGTGACAAAGTGTTGATTCTTTGAAGTGAAGTTTTTAAACTTATTTGAATTATTAAACTATTTTTCAAAATGAACTAGATTCAATGTTGATTAATCATATCACAATCCTGCAATAAAGAGGAGAAGGGGTTCCGTGTCTATGTTTCTGTGTTTCTGTGTATTCTCAAATTAACATTGCATTTTTGTGTAGTTGTAAGATCCCAAGTCAGTTTTATTTGATTTTCACTCTCTCTCAGTATATCAGCTATGTGAATACATTTAGCAGCTTATCATATGGCATGCATTGCCAATGGAGTCACAGGCCTACAGTAGGATGGCATTACTGGCCTTATGGGCATCTGAAGCAGAGCGTAGCTCAACTCAGACATTGTTTAAATGTTGAGCTATATGTTCTCAATTTAAAATGATACCAGTAGACAATGTATGAGGGAAACCATATACCAGATTTTGTACATGCCTTTTGAGTGCTGACATAAAATGTTTAGTGCAAATCCACTCCTTGTAATTTAGGTACAGTATAAAAATAGGTAGACCACAATTAGGCTACAGGAGATGAGCATTACAGGTAACAATTAGGCTACAGGAGTTGGGGCAATACAGATAACATTTTAAGAGGTTCATTAGAATGTTCTTCATTTTAGCAACGTTGCTTGCAAAATGACTGCAGTTGTCCCCATAGATAAACAGTACATGGTTGCCGTAAAATATTGACATGGCCAGCATTGTAGACCATTTCTGCAGCTTTTGCTCACCTTGAAATAACAGAAATGCTGTGAAAACCAGCGTGTTGCAAACGTTGTCATATGTTTTGTCACCAGTGCATGTTTTGATGATATTTTTAGTCCTCACACACTGTTGCTCCCATGGCACTAATCTGGTGAACTTCTTTGTAGCTCCGCCCAAGTAAGGCATTTGATTGGTTTGATGTGTCGTGAGGTGTCAAATTCCACTCCTATTTAGTTGATTTCTGCCATGGAACTTTCCCAGGCTTCCCGTTAGCCTGTTCTGCAACGAGGCTTGGTATGCCATACCCCACCTCTAGACCAAACATTTTAAGTAGTCAAAAAAGTGGTTGAAAACGTACTCAATTGTTATACTTGAGTAAATGTAAAAATACCTTAATAGAAAATGACTCAAGTAAAAGTGAAAGTCACCCAGTAAAATACTACAAGTGAAAGTCTAAAAGTATTTGGTTTTAAATATACTTAAATATACTTAAAAGTAAGTGGAATTGCAATTGTCTTCTTTTTTTTTTTACATTTACAGATAGTCAGGGCATACTCCAAAACTCAGTCATAATGTATTGTAACGGTTTTCTTCCTGGGAAGGAGAGGAGGACCAAAATGCAGCGTGGTTATTGTTAAGCATCTTTAATAAAGATGAAAAAGTAAACACTATACAAATACAAAATAAGAAAACGTGGCAAAACCGAAACAGTCCTAACTGGTGCAGAGAACACAGAGACAGGAAACAACCACCCACAAAATACTCAAAGAATATGGCTGCCTAAACATGGTTCCCAATCAGAGACAACGATAAACACCTGCCTCTCATTGAGATCCACTCTAGGCAACCATAGACTTACCTAGACAACTACACTGAACACAACCCCATAAATCTAATAAACCCCTAGACAAGTCAAAACACAAAAAAAAAAAAAATCACCCATGTCACACCCTGGCCTAACCAAAATAATAAAGAAAACACAGATAACTAAGACCAGGGCGTGACATGTATAAACAAAGAATTTGTGTTTAGTGAGTCCTCCGGATCAGATGCAGTAGGAATGACCAGGGATGTTCTCTTGAGAAGTCTGTCAATTGGACCACTTTCTTGTCAAAATGTAAGGAGTGCTTTTGGGTGTCAGGGAAAATGTGTGGAGTAAAATTATTTAATCTAGGAATATAGTGAAGTGAAAGTAAACGTTGGCAAAAAATATAGTAAAGTACAGAAACACCAAAAACTACTTAAGTAGTAGACTACTTTAAAGTATTTTGACTGAAGTACTTTACACCACTGGTAAAAAATAATAAAACAGACTAAATAATTCCAATCCCGATTAAAATACAACAGCTGTTTAGCGTACAGAGAGGGTGGTTTTAGGACCATGCGGAGCATCCCTCAGAGAGCAGCTGCCCACCTGCGTGCCTTTTGTCTCATTTTAGAAAGCAGAGTGCAGACAGTGCCAGTTTGCTTTGATGGTCAGAGAATCAGGCATTGAGTGGATTGCTTTGAACTTGATGTAGGCATTTGAACTCGGCCTTGATTTCCTTGTTGTAATCTGATAACCAGGGGTTAATTGAATTGGGAAGTGGGGGAGCCTGCTTTTTTGGTGACCATTCTAAACCAAAAGCTGTTTTATTGCTATTAAAATATAGGTTGTGATAGCTGTATGCCTAATTTAAATGTTCATTCATTCGCCCAGTAGGCTAGCGCAATTTTCGTTTCATGTATTGGTATGAAAATAAACACAACTGAACAACTTGCTATTTATTTTTTTATTTCACCTTTATTTAACCAGGTAGGCCAGTTGAGAACAAGTTCTCATTTACAACTGCAAATGTAGAAGATTAGGGAGGCAAGGCAATAAATATGCCATAGAGGTGAAATAATTTCAATTTAGCATTATCACTGGAGTGATACATGTGCAGATGATGTGCAAGTAGATACTGGGGTGCAAAAAGATAAATAACAATATGGGGATGAGGTTGTTGAGTGTGCTATTTACAGATTGGCTGTGTACAGGTACAGTGATCGGTAAGCTGCAGCTTACAGCTGATGCTTAAAGTTAGAGAGGGAGATATAAGTCTCCAGCTTCAGTGATTTTTGCAATTCGTTCCAGTCATTGGCAGCAGAGAACTGGAAGGAAAGGCGGTCAAAGGGGTGCTGGCTTTGGGGATGACCAGTGAAATATACCTGCTGGAGCGTGTGATACGGGTAGGTGTTGCTATGGTGACCAGTGAGCTGAGATAAGGCGGGGCTTTACCTAGCAAAGACTTATAGATGACCTGGAGCCAGTGGGTTTGGCGATGAATATGTAGCGAGGGCCAGCCAACGAGATCATACAGGTCGCAGTGGTGGGTAGTATATGGAGCTTTGGTGACAAAACGGATGGCACTGTGATAGACTAATTCCAATTCGAGTAGAGTATTGGAGGATATTTTGTAAATGACAAAGTCAAGAGACGTCAAGGATCGGTAGGATAGTCAGTTTTACGAGGGTATGTTTGGCAGCATGAGTGAATGAGGCTTTGTTGCGAAATTCTAGATTTAATTAATGAAGCCGATTCTAGATTTAATTTTGGATTGGAGATGCTTAATGTGAGTCTGGAAGGAGAGTCTACAGTCTAAACAGACACCGAGGTATTTGTAGTTGTCCACATATTCTAAGTCAGAACTGTCTAGAGTATTGATGCTAGTCGGGCAGGCTGGTGCAGGCAGCAATCAGTTGAAGAGCATGCATTTAGTTTTACTAGCATTTAAAAGCAGATGGGGGCCACAGAAGGAGTGTTGTATGGCATTGAAGCTCGTTTGGATGTTTGTTAACACAGTGTCCAAAGAAGGGCCAGATGTATACAGAATGGTGTCGTCTGCGTGGAGGTGGGTCAGAGAATCACCAGCAGCAAGAGCGACATCATTGATGTATACAGAGAAAAGAGTTGTCCAGAGAATTGAACTCTGTGGCACCCCCATAGAGACTTCCAGAGGTCTGGACAACAGGCCCTCCGATTTGACACACTGAACTCTATCTGGGAAGTAGTTGGTGAAACAGGTGAGGCAGTCATTTGAGAAACCAAGGCTATCGAGTCTGCCGATAAGAATACGGTGATTGACAGAGTCAAAAGCCTTGGCCAGGTCGATGAAGACGGCTGCACAGTACTGTCTTTTATTGATGGTGGTTATGATATCGTTTAGGACCTTGAGCGTGGCTGAGGTGCACCCATGACCAGCTTGGGAAACCAGATTGCGTAGTGGAGAAGTTACGGTGGGATTCGAAATGGTCGGTGATCTGTTTGTTAACTTGGCTTTCAAAGATTTTTAGAAAGGCAGGGCAGGAGGGATATAGGTCTATAACAGTTTGAGTCTAGAGTGTCTCCACCTTTGTAGAGGGGGATGACTGCGGCAGGGCAAGTTGCTGCAGGGTGTGCAGAGCTGTTGGCCAGGGTAGGGGTAGCCAGGTGGAAAGCATGGCCAGCTGTAGAAAGATACTTTATTTATTGGTGGTGACAGTGTTTCCTAGCCTCAGTGCAGTGGGCAGCTGGGAGGCAGCTGGGCAGCTCAGTGCAGTGGGCAGCTGTTCAATGACTTTACAGTGTCCAAAAACTTTTTGGAATCCCGGGGGCTATTCGATGCTAATGCAGAACGCCACAGGATGTTTTTGTGCTGGTCAGGGGCAGTTTGGACTGCAGAGAACCAAGGGCTATATCTGTTCTTAGTTTTACATTTTTTGAATGGGGCATGCTTATTTAAGTTGGTGAGGAAAGCACTTTTAAAGAGCAACCAGGCATCCTCTACTGACGGGATGAGGTCAATATCCTTCCAGGGGACCTGGGCCAGGTAGATTAAAAAGGCCGGTTGAAGACAGCAGAGGTGTATTTAGAGGGAAAGTTGGTCAGGATCATATCTAAGAGGGTGCCCATGGCTACGGATTTAGGGTTGTACCTGGTATAATTTGTGTGAGATTGAGGGCATCTATCTTAGATTGTAGGACAGCTGGGGTGTTAATAAGCATATCCCAGTTTAGGTCACCTAACAGTACGAACTCTGAAGATAGATGGCTGGCAATCAATTCACATATGGAGCCCAGGGCACAGCTGGGGGCTGAGGGGGGTGTATAACAAGTGGCAACGTTGAGAGACTTGTTTCTGGAATTATGGATTTTTAAAAGTAGATGCCCAAATTGTTTGGGCACAGACCTGGATAGTGTAACAGAACTCTGCAGGCTATCTCTGCAGTAGATTGCAACTCCGCCCCCTTTGGCAGTTCTATCTTGTTAGAAAATGTTGTAGTTGGGGATGGAAATTTCCGAATTTTTGGTGGCCTTCCTAAGCCAGGATTCAGACACGGCTAGGACATCAGGGTTGGGGGAGTGTGCTAAACCAGTGAATAAAACAAGCTAAGGGAGGAGGGTTCTGATGTATACATGCATGAAACCAAGGCTTTTACAGTTACAGAAGTCATCAAAAGAGAGCGCCTGGGGAATAGGAGTGGTGCTGGGGGCTGCAGGGCCTGGGTTAACCTCTACATCACCAGAGGAACAGAGGAGGAGTAGGATAAGGGTACGGCTAAAGGCTATAAGAACTGGTCGTCTAGTGCGTATGGAACAGAGAGTAAAAGGAGCAGTTTTCTGGGCGTGGTAGAATCGATTCAAGGCATAATGTACAGACAAGGGTATGGTAGGATGTGAGTAGAGTGGAGGTAAACCTAGGCAATGAGTGACGATGAGAGGTTTTGTTTTTAGAGGCACCAGTTAAGCCAGGTGAGTTAACCACGTGTGTGTGTGTGTGTGGGGGGGGGACAAAAGGCCTATCTAAGGCATGTAGGGCAGGGCTGGGGTTTCTACAGTGAAATAAGACAATAGTAACTAATAACTAACCAAACCAGCAATAGACAAGTCATATTTACATTAGGGAGAGGCATGTGTAGTCGAGTGATATTGGGGTCCAATGAGCAGCAATAGGTGAGTCAGGGAGCCGTTCAGTAGTTGCTACTACGCTAGGCGAGCTGGAGACACGCCGATTCAGACAGCTAGCAGATGGGCCTTAGGCAACTTTGCAATGGAAGAGCCTGTTGAAACCTCCTCAGAAGATTACGTCGGCAGACCAGTCGTGATGGATCGGTATGGCTCCGTGTCGGCAATAAAGGGGCCAGGCCAATTGGAAAAAGAGGTATTGTAGCCCAAGAATTAGCTGGTAGACCTCTTCGGATAGCCCGGAGATGGGCGCAGCTCAAGGCTAACTGGTGCTCTCTTCGTGACAGAGGTGTTAGCCAGCAGTAGCCACTCGACTGCAGCTAGCTAGGTGCGATGATCCAGTGTAATGGACCAGGACTTGCGGCAGGAATCCGGTGATGAGGTAGAGAAAAAGCAGTCTGATATGCTCTGGGTTAATATCGCACTGTGCAGACTGGCAGGTATTGACCGAGCTGAAGCTGGCTGGAGTCCGAGTTAATGGTGAAGACCGCTAGCAGTGGCTAACTGACTACTAGCTAGTTAGCTGGCTAGCTCCTGATGGGGTTCCGATTCTAAAGTATAAAAATAGCATATCCGTACCACATTGGGTGAGGCTGGTTGCAGGAAAGTATATTCAGTTCGTGGATGGAAAGTGAGAATTAAATATATCAGAAAAAAATGAGGAAAATGACTGTCTACAAGATATGACAAGTGTCACAACTCCGACCGAAGGTGGCTCCCCTTCCTGTTCAGGTGGTGCTCGGCGGTCGTCGTCACCAGCCTACTAGCTGCCACTGATCCTTTCTCCCCTTTCTGTTTATTGGTTTCACCTGTTTGTGTTTTAGGCTGATTAGTCAGGCTTTATTTACCGGTAGGCCCGCCTGCTCTGTGTGTGGGATTGGTTTTGTGGTACTTCTGTGGGTTACCTGTTTCCCATTTTTGTGGGGTTTGCTGGACAGTTTTAGTCCCTGTGTTTGGGGCATTTGTTTTGTTGTGCGCCCTGTGTTTTCGTGGGGTTGCTTATGTTCGCCATTTTGTGCATTAAAGTAGCACTACCCTGAACTCTCTACTTCCTGCGCCTGACTTCTCACCCACTACACCAAGAACGTTACAACAAGGCAAAGACACGTCCGACTGCTATGCCATCTTGGAAAACCTTTAGAGCATTTACCCAAAAAACATGTCCTGTTTTTGGCTTCAAAGACAATAACAGTTTTAGGTTATAATAAACGTGCATTGTAATGCAGTGACAGAATGATAGGCCTACTTGTATGCCAGCAGCATTCCACCCTGCAACCCACTGCCAGTTTGCTTCTGAAGCTAAGTGGTGTTAGCCTTGGTTAGTTTCTGGATGGGAGACCAGCTGCTGTTGGAGGTCCAGTAAGAGGCACCATTCCCTCTGGTTTAAAAATTATACCTATGCCGTAGGGTGGTGTCTTTTAGATGGGACGTTAAACAGGTGTCCTGACTCTCTATGGTCCCAGGGCACTTATCGTAAGAGCAGGGGTGTTAACCCTGGTGTCCTGGCTAAATTCCGAATCTCCCCTGTAACTATTCCCCAGTTCGTTGTTGTAAATGAGGATGTGTTCGCAGTCAATTTACCTGGTAAAATAAGGGAGATAATGCAAATCATTAATCATTACTTTGTTGGGTTAACTTTTTTTTAATGTATTGCTGTAGGCCTACGTCATCATTATTCTCTGCCTGAATCCCTAATCCCTACATGTAGCCTACCGGCCTATGATATAATGCATTTCCACCTTGATTGTCCATCTTCCTCAATTAAAATGAGAAATTCTTACTGATCAATTTGGCTGGCAAAACGTCATTAAATAGGCTATTGCTAAATTATTTAGCTATACTGTAGACGTAGGGCTGTGCAACTACTAATATCAGACAGAGGCAAACTGGACAGGGGAAAAAATGGTTCTCTATGTTACAATGAATATTCTCGGAGCCGGTTTGGTGATACTAATTGTTTCAATATTCTCTGGTCCTCTTCGTTTGTTGATGCAATGTTTCAATGGTATCAGAGCCACTTTGTTGATACAATGCTTCAGTATTTGCAGAATGTTTCCCTTCCCTGGCGAATAATTGCAGACAGGCAAATGCAACAATGTGCAGGAAGTGCAGGAGACAATTTTGGTGGGAAGCGCATGATACAATGATACTGTCATAGTAAACTGTTTGCACCGTTCCACAAGGGTGGCTTCATATAGCCTATAGAAGGGAATCGGCAACCTTTTTTTCTACAATTCTACAATTGATCCTACCATTTCTAAAGATCTGCATGCCAGTTATGATTTTCATATACGCATAACTGTGCCCAACCAATGTCAAACTGCACACAACCAAAATAATTCTATAGCTGGCTGCTAGACAGGTGCTGTCTATTCAGCACCATGCCACGGAGCTCCACTATGCTTACCTGTACTGAGGCGCTGTCCATGTGGCAGTGCTGAATCACGGGCGGGGCCTTAGCTCCCTTTAAAAAGGTATGTGTATGTTTACCTTTTGTATTTTGTGTTTTCGCCGTTCTTTAGTCGAGTTTGTTTGTCTTCTTGCGTACCTGTCGAGGCCTACGTAAATCCTTTGATGTGTGCATTTTATTTCAATGCATGTGTAGGATTTATCTGGAATAGTTTGCATTCACGATCAGCTGTTTTATGCTCTGGAAACTTTCACATTGATGTCGGCATTTGAAGTCGGCCTTGTTGTGACTTGATAGATGCATGTATGCACTGTTCTACAAGTAAATTAGTCCATTTATGATATGGTTGAGTAGTGGTTGACATTGTACACACGGTCCACAGACCTTTAAACCTAATATTGTGGTGATAATTAATGGCAGGGGTCATTTTTTGTATTTTTAAAAAGAGAAAATTGCCCACCCCACTTTGCTTAAAACAATGTTTATTAAAAACGTTTTTTTTTTCACATTTTACAAACATAATAGATGAATATAAATACAAATCTGTTTTAACACCCATACCCTAGGTTTAGCTGAACTGACACGCCTAGGGGGATGCAAGGTTATAACCTTCAGGTGTTCATTGGTCTGTGATAAGTGGCTCATTATCACATTATAATTCACTGTTGTGTGATTGTAAGCAGCATTTTTTCCCTTGGAAAAATAAACCAGGTGTGCTTTTGACTGAGCTATGCTGGTCAGTAGTGTGCAATTAGTAAATACAATTATATTATTACATTCTTCATAACTGTCTCAAAGTTTCCGATACAGGTGTCTGAATATCATATAACTGCTCCCAGTGACCCTACATTAATAATACTAATTATGTTCACTTAAAAATGAATTACATTATTATCGAACGAATGTGTAAATACATCTAACAATGTTTATCTTTTATAATGTACCCGATACAGCCCAAGGAGGATGCATTGTGTGTTGTCAGTTTTCAGGGAAACCATAAGCTAATATTGTTAGTAAAGCTGACTTTTCAAAGATCTTTTACCACCGCAACACACGTTACATTTGACCCTGTTGAAATCACTGACTGGAAAACAGTTAAACAGCAGGCAACTAATGAGCTGCTAGCAGCGCATACCTTTATCCCACATTCTGTAGTAGGCTCCTCCAGCTGAGTTTGTTGCTCTCTCAACAGTGCCTGGGATGGGGCGACAATACATTATCTTTCATCTTTGATAGGATCTTCATTTGATCACTTGTTTGTTGCTGAGTATTTTCTGTAGTAGGCTCCTCCAGCTGAGTTTGTTGCTCTCTCAACAGTGCCTGGGATGGGGCGACATTACATTATCTTTCATCTTTGATAGGATCTTCATTTGATCACTCGTTTGTTGCTCTCTCAACAGTGCCTGGGATGGGGCGACATTACATTATCTTTCATCTTTGATAGGATCTTCATTTGATCACTCGTTTGTTGCTCTCTCAACAGTGCCTGGGATGGGGCGACATTACATTATCTTTCATCTTTGATAGGATCTTCATTTGATCACTCGTTTGTTGCTCTCTCAACAGTGCCTGGGATGGGGCGACATTACATTATCTTTCATCTTTGATAGGATCTTCGTTTGATGACTCGTTTGTTGCTGAGTATTTTCTTGCACCACAGGAAATTCAGATGAGCTTCACGATTTACATAAATTCTCAGAATCGCCTAGAATGTGTAACGGCGTTGGTCTGTTGCAGGAGAGTCAGACCGAAATGCAGCGTGGTGGTTACTCATGTCTTTTAATGAAGAATAGCGATACATGAAAATACTATATATAAACAAAACAACAAACGGAACGCCAAAACCTATTACAGCCTATCTGGTGAAACTACACAGAGACAGGAACAATCACCCACAAAATACACAGTGAAACCCCGGCTACCTAAATATGGTTCCCAATCAGAGACAACGAGAATCACCTGACTCTGATTGAGAACCGCCTCAGGCAGCCAAACCTATGCTAGACACACCCCTAATCAGCCACAATCCCAATGCCTACAAAAAACCCAATACGACGACACAATAAACCCATGTCACACCCTGGCCTGAACAAATAATTAAAGAAAACACAAAATACTAAGACCAAGGCGTGACAGAATGTCATTGTATGCTGTAGCATTAAGATTTAAGTGGCTAGCCTGAACCATGAAAAACATCCCCAGACCATTATGCCGCCTCCACCAAACTTTACAGGTGGCACTATGCATTGGGGCAGGTAGCGTTCTTCTGGCATTTATCTGTCGGACTGCCAAATGGTCCGTGGGACAGCCAGATTGCCAGAATGCGTTTCCACTGCTCCAGAGTCCAATGGCGGTGAGCTTTACACCACTCCATTCTACACTTGGCATTGCACATGGTGATCTTAGGCTTGTGTGCGTGAGGCTGCTCTGCCATGGAAACCCATTTCATGATGCTCCCGAAGAACAGTCATTGTGCTGACGTTGCTTCCAGAGGCAGTTTGGAACTTGGTAGTTGGTGTTGCAACCGAAGACAGACGATTTTTACACGCTTCAGCACTAGGCGGTGCCGTTCTGTGAGCTTGTGTGGCCTACCACTTACAGTTGACCGGGGCAGCTCTAGCATGGCAGACATTTAACGGACTGACTTGTTAGAAAGGTGGCATCCTATGACGAAGCCATGTTGAAAGTCACTGAGCTCTTCAGTAAGGGCATTCTACTACCAATATTTGTCTATGGAGATTGCATGGCTGTCAGCAACGGGCGTGGCTCAAATAGCCGAATCTACTAATTTGAAGGCGTGTCCACATACTTTTGTATTCATAGTGTATATTAACAGTATTGTACTTTTCATGTAGCCTAATTTTGGCCAGGTAATAGCCTAACTACAGATCAAGCAACATTAACATTCAAATCCTGTTGAGCAGGATTATTTTGCCCGCGACAATACTGGTCAAATTAAGATCTAACATCTGTATATTCCCTAAACTCCCCTCCTGTCCTGTTTCCAGTGACTCTGCACGCCTCCAGTCCCTCCTATTTCAGAGGCTTTACCCTTATCGCTCTGAAGGAGGGGAAGGAAGGAACCACAGATGACCACTACGCTGGCAAATTCCAGGTAATGTACTATGCATGTATATTGTGGCCATATTTCAGTAATTGTCTTCAAAATCACTTTCCTCAAGACTAAATGCGTATTCCCTAACGTCTCCATAAGAGCAGCTAAAAGCAAGTAAATAGTTGTCTCCTTTGCTCAGCTCATGATAATAATACACAACCTACTGTGTGAGAGTGCTCTACAGCAGTGAGAACACACTTCCTTACCTGGCAATTACCTGACAACATAAAAAGGAATAAACACTCCCACAACCTGCCTGCTCAGCCTCAGCCCACACTTCGCGCTCTGCATCCTTCGGTTCCCAGAGTGTGTAACCCTTTTTTAGTCTCAAGATTCTAATCCTGTTTTCATTTGGCCTCTTCAAATTACCATTGTGTCACCCATAATAGATAATCAAACACATTCAATATGCATTATGGTTCTGTTGTTAAGAACATGGTTATATTACAATGTCATTACTACTGTAGGTCTTTGTATTGTAAAGAGGGACTGATTGTCATCACTTAATTGGACAAATAATTGACAAATGATTCAATGAGATCAGAATGATACAGCTAAATTAAGAGAAAGAGATGGAGATATCGGGAATGTGGGTCAGGGTGCCTTGTAAGGATCCAACAGCGAGTGGGTATTCTGCCTTTACCATCAGTCCTATTAGCCAATGTACAATCATTGGATAACAATATAGATGAACTATGATCACATACAGTTGAAGTCGGAAGTTTACATACACTTAGGTTGGAGTCATTAAGACTCGTTTTTCAACCACTCCACAAATTTCTTGTTAACAAACTATAGTTTTGGCAAGTCGGTTAGGACATCTACTTTGTGCATGACACAGTAATTTTTCCAACAATTGTTTACAGACAGATTATTTCACTTACAGTATAATTCACCGTATCACAATTCCAATGGGTCAGAAGTTTACATACACTAAGTTGACTGTGCCTTTAAACAGCCTGGAAAATTCCATAAAATGATGTCATGGCTTTAGAAGCTTCTGATAGGCTAATTGATAGACTAATTTGAGTCAATTGGAGGTGTACCTGTGGATGTATTTCAAGGCCTAC
Organism: Oncorhynchus tshawytscha; assembly: GCF_018296145.1. NCBI lineage: Eukaryota > Metazoa > Chordata > Actinopteri > Salmoniformes > Salmonidae > Oncorhynchus > Oncorhynchus tshawytscha. Next base: position 43,085,236 of record NC_056447.1, on the reverse strand, counting down.
CTTCAAACTCAGTGCCTCTTTGCTTGACATCATGGGAAAATCAAAAGAAATAAGCCAAGACCTCAGAAAACAAATTGTAGACCTCCTCAGGTCTGGTTCATTCTTGGGAGCAATTTCCAAAAGCCTGAACGTACCACATTCATCTGTACAAACAATAGTACGCAAGTATAAACACCATGGGACCACGCAGCCGTCATACCGCTCAGGAAGGAGGCGCATTCTGTCTCCTAGAGATTAACGTACTTTGGTGCAAAAAAGTGCAAATCAATTCCAGAACAACAGCAAAGGATCTTGTGAAGATGCTGGAGGAAAGAGGTACAAAAGTAACTATATCTTTTGTACCTGTAAAACGAGTCCTATATCGACATAACCTGAAAGGCCGCTCAGCAAGGAAGAAGCCACTGCTCCAAAAAACCCATAACAAAGCCTGACTACGGTTTGCAACTGCACACGGGGACAAAGATTGTACTTTTTTGAGAAATGTCCTCTGGTCTGATGAAACAAAAATAGAACTGTTTGGCCATAATGACCATCGTTATGTTTGGAGGAAAAAGGGGAGGCTTGCAAGCCGAAGAACTCAATCAAAACCGTGAAGCACAGGGATGGCAGCGTCATGTTGTGGGGGTGGCAGCATCATGTTGTGGGGGTGGCAGCATCATGTTGTGGGGGTGCTTTGCTGCAGGAGGGCCCGGTGCACTTCACAAAATAGATGGCATCATGAGGATGAAAATTAAGGTATTTGAGTGGTCATTATAAGCCCTGACCTCAATCCTATAGAAAATTAGTGAACAGAACTGAAAAAGCATGTGCGTGCAAGGACTCAGTTACACGAGCTCTTTCAGGAGGAATGGGCCAAAATTCACCCAACTTATTGTGGGAAGCTTGTGGAAGGGTACCCTTTAAACAATTTAAAGACAATGCTACCAAATACTAATTGAATGTATGTAAACTTCTGACCCACTGGGAATGTGATGAAAGAAATAAAAGCTGAAATAAATAATTCTCTCTACTATTATTCTGACATATCACATTCTTAAAATAAAGTGGTGATCCTAACTGACCTAAGACAGGGAATTTTTACTAGGATTAAGTGTTTGAAATTGTGAAAAACTGAGTATTTGGCTAAGGTGTATGTAAACTTCCGACTTCAACTGTATATTCTTCGTAGCTGTCTATTTACCACCACACACCGATGCTGGTACTAAGACCACACTCAATGAGCTGCATACGGCCATAAGCAAACAGGAAGACGCTCATCCAGAGGTGGAGCTCCTAGTGGCCGGGGAATTTAATGCAGGGAAACTTAAATCCATTTGACGTCATTTCTACCAGCATGTTAAATGTGCACCCAGAGGGAGAAAAAACTCTAGACCACTTTTACTCCATACACAGAGACGTGAACAAAGCTCTCCCTCACCCTCCATTTGGCAAATCAGACAACAATTCTATCATCCTGATTCCTGCTTACAAGCAAAACCTGAGGCAGAAAGCACCAGTGACTTGTTCAGTAAAGAAGTGGTCAGATGACGTATATGCTAAGCTACAGGACGGTTTTGCTAACGCAGACTGGAATATGTTCCGGGATTCTTCCGATGGCATTGAGGAATACACCACATCAGTCATTGGCTTTATCAATAAGTGCATTAATGATGTCCCCCCCCCCCAGTGACTGTATGTACACACCCCAACCAGAAGCCATGGATTACAGGCAACATTCGCACTGAGCTAAAGGGCAGAGCTGCCACTTTCAAGGAGTGGGACTCTAACCCGGAAGCTTATAAGAAATCCCACTCTGTCCTCCGACGAAACCATCAAACAGACAAATGTCAATACAACTCTAAGATTGAATCATACGACACCGGCTTCGACGCTCGTCGGATGTGGCAGGGCTGGCAAACTATTACACACTACAAAGGCAAGAACAGCCGCGAGCTGCCCAGGGACATGAGCCTACCAGACAAGCTAAAATACTTCTATGCTCATTTCAGGCAAGCAACACTGAAGCATGCATGAGAGCATCACACTGTGTGATCATGCTCTCCGTAGCCTATGTGAGTAAGACCTTTAAACAGGTCAACATTCACAAGGCCGCAGGGCCAGACGGATTACCAGGATGTGTTCTCCGAGCATGTGCTGACCAACTGGTAAGTGTCTTCGCTGACATTTTCAACCTGTCACTGACTGAGTCAGTAATACCAACATGTTTCAATCAGACCACCATAGTCCCTGTGCCCAAGAAGGTAACCTGCCTAAATGACTATTGACCCGTAGCACTCACGTCTGTAGCTATGAAGTACTTTGAAATTATGGTCATGGCTCACATCAACACCATTATCACACTGCCCTCAAGAGCTTCCTGGTTGCATCACTGCCTGGTATGGCAACTGCTCGTCCTTCAACCGCAAGGCACTACAGAGGGTAGTGTACATCACTAGGACCAAGCTTCCTGCCATCTAGGACCGTTATACCAGGTGGTGTCAGAGGAAGGCCCTAAAAATTGTCAAAGACTCCAGCCACCCTAGTCATAGACTATTCTCTCTGCTACCACACAGCAAGCGGTACCGGAGCACCACATCTAGGTCCAAAAGGCTTCTTAACAGCTTCTAACCCCAATCCATAAGACTCCTGAACAGCGAATCAAATGGCTTATCTATTTTTTACATAACACTTATTTTTCTTAAAATTGTATTGTTGGTTAAGGGCTTGTAAGTAAGCATTTCACTGTAAGGTCTACACCTGTTGTATTCGGCGCATGTGACAAATACAATTTGATTTGTTTTGATTTGACTAAGCCCAAACCATATGGGATGTCGTATCGCTGCAGAATGCTGTGGTATCCGTGCTGGTTTAGTGTGCCTTCATTTCTAAATAAATCATGGACAGTGTCACCAGCAAACCACCCCACACCATCACACCTCCTCCTCCATGCTTTACGGTGGGAAATACACATGCGGAGATCATCTGTTCCCCCACACCGCGTCTCACAAAGACATGGTGGTTAGAACCAAAAATCTCCAATTTGGACTCCAGACCAAAGGACAGATTTCCACTGGTCTAATGTCCATTGCTCGTGTTTCTTGGCCGAAGCAAGTCTCTTCTTCCTATTGGTGTCCTTTAGTAGTGGTTTCTTTGCAGCAATTTGACCATGAAGGCCTGATTCATGCAGTCTCCACTGAACAGTTGATGCTGTGATGTGTCTGACACTTGAACTCTGTGAAACCTTTATTTGGGCTGTAATTTCTGAGGCTAGTAACTCTAATTAACATATCCTCTGCAGCAGAGGTAACTCTGGGTCTTCCATTTCTGTGACGGTCCTCATGAGAGCCAGTTTCATTATAGTGCTTGATGCTTGAAGAAACTTTCAAAGTTCTTAACATTTTCTGTATTGAATGACCTTCATGTCTGAAAGTAATGATGGACATTTCTTTTTGCTTATTTGAGCTGTTCTTGCCATAATATGGACTTGGTCTTTTCCCAAATAGGGCTATCTTCTGTATACCCCCCACCACATCTGTATACCCCCCACCACCACCACCTCTGTATACCCCCCACCACCACCACCACCTTGTCACAACAAGAAGGAAAGAAATTCCACAAATTAACTTTTAAGAAGGCACACCTGTTAATTGAAATGCATTCCAGGTGACTACCTCATGAAGCTGGTTGAGAGAATGCCAAGAGTGTGCAAAGCTGTCATCAAGGTAAACGGTGGCTATTTGAAGAATCTCAAATTGAAAGTATATTTTGATTTGTTTAACACTTTTTTTAAAATTACTACATGATTCCATATGTGTTATTTCATAGTTTTGATGTCTTCACTATTATTCTACAATGTAGAAAATAGTAAAAATAAAGAAAAACCCTTGAGTGAGTAGATGTTCTAAAACTTTTGACCTGTGGTGTATGTGCTGATAAAGTTTGCATAATACTTTTCCAAATGAATTGAAAGGATGATGGAAATTTGAAGAAAAGATTTACTATAAAAATGAAGCATGGTAAATGCACAATATCCCCCAGCAAATAATCCTTGTTGTTGGCTCCTTTCCTGGAATGTGCCTGGCGTCCATTTCTAAACATGTACAACCTCCAGGAGTCATACTGCTTTTATGTTTAGAACACATTGTCTTTCTCTTCACACGTTACCATGAGACCCCCATTTGTGCCTTAGGCCTCAGAGAAACCCCCGCAGATTTTCTAACTCTCCTCATTCTTATTTATTTAGGCCAGAGACATGCTATTACCCAGGGAAGCAAACTAAGTTTATTTGGAGAGACAAGATGAGCCCAGATTAGATAGGATCTTGTGTTTACAGAGATCAAAAACATCACTTTGTTTCTGGGTTGCCATGGATAGACAGACAAGCTGACTCAGTTAGATGTCTTCTCGTTAGGTCAATGGCTGCAAGTACATTAAACACAGCAGGGCAAATACAAATGAGTGGTGGATGATCTACAGAGGCCGACTCCTTAGAGAAGGGCTATTACATCACAGCAGGATATGACATGGTGAGGGGGGGTAGTCAACAGGTCAGGGGAAATACAGTGCCTTGCGAAAGTATTCGGCCCCCTTGAACTTTGCGACCTTTTGCCACATTTCAGGCTTCAAACATAAAGATATAAAACTGTATTTTTTTGTGAAGAATCAACAATAAGTGGGACACAATCATGAAGTGGAACGACATTTATTGGATATTTCAAACTTTTTTAACAAATCAAAACCTGACAAATTGGGCGTGCAAAATTATTCAGCCCCCTTAAGTTAATACTTTGTAGCGCCACCTTTTGCTGCGATTACAACAGCTGTAAGTCGCTTGGGGTATGTCTCTATCAGTTTTGCACATCGAGAGACTGAATTTTTTTCCCATTCCTCCTTGCAAAACAGCTCGAGCTCAGTGAGGTTGGATGGAGAGCATTTGTGAACAGCAGTTTTCAGTTCTTTCCACAGATTCTCGATTGGATTCAGGTCTGGACTTTGACTTGGCCATTCTAACACCTGGATATGTTTATTTTTGAACCATTCCATTGTAGATTTTGCTTTATGTTTTGGATCATTGTCTTGTTGGAAGACAAATCTCAGTCCCAGTCTCAGGTCTTTTGCAGACTCCATCAGGTTTTCTTCCAGAATGGTCCTGTATTTGGCTCCATCCATCTTCCCATCAATTTTAACCATCTTCCCTGTCCCTGCTGAAGAAAAGCAGGCCCAAACCATGATGCTGCCACCACCATGTTTGACAGTGGGGATGGTGTGTTCAGGGTGATGAGCTGTGTTGCTTTTACGCCAAACATAACGTTTTGCATTGTTGCCAAAAAGTTCAATTTTGGTTTCATCTGACCAGAGCACCTTCTTCCACATGTTTGGTGTGTCTCCCAGGTGGCTTGTGGCAAACTTTAAACGACACTTTTATGGATATCTTTAAGAAATGGCTTTCTTCTTGCCACTCTTCCATAAAGGCCAGATTTGTGCAATATACGACTGATTGTTGTCCTATGGACAGAGTCTCCCACCTCAGCTGTAGATCTCTGCAGTTCATCCAGAGTGATCATGGGCCTCTTGGCTGCATCTCTGATCAGTCTTCTCCTTGTATGAGCTGAAAGTTTAGAGGGACGGCCAGGTCTTGGTAGATTTGCAGTGGTCTGATACTCCTTCCATTTCAATATTATCGCTTGCACAGTGCTCCTTGGGAAGTTTAAAGCTTGGGAAATCTTTTTGTATCCAAATCCGGCTTTAAACTTCTTCACAACAGTATCTCGGACCTGCCTGGTGTATTCCTTGTTCTTCATGATGCTCTCTGCGCTTTTAACGGACCTCTGAGACTATCACAGTGCAGGTGCATTTATACGGAGACTTGATTACACACAGGTGGATTGTATTTATCATCATTAGTCATTTAGGTCAACATTGGATCATTCAGAGATTCTCACTAAACTTCTGGAGAGAGTTTGCTGCACTGAAAGTAAAGGGGCTGAATAATTTTGAAGAATAATTTTGCACGCCCAATTTTTCAGTTTTTGATTTGTTAAAAAAGTTTGAAATATCCAATAAATGTCGTTCCACTTCATGATTGTGTCCCACTTGTTGTTGATTCTTCACAAAAAAATACAGTTTTATATCTTTATGTTTGAAGCCTGAAATGTGGTAAAAGGTCGCAAAGTTCAAGGGGGCCGAATACTTTCGCAAGGCACTGTATATGGAAACTTTGACCAAGTTTCAGTGACGTCATGACAGTGGCTTCTGCTTTAAGTCTGTTCTTGCTGTGTTGATTCTGATGTATTGAAAGACAATTTGCACCACTCATATTCTCACATTTAAGAAGCAGAACTCATCTTCACACCTTTTAAAAGGCAATACATCTGGCCTGGTTTCTTTACAGCGCCGTAATGTTAGTTCTTCACTCATTTTACGGCAGCTGCTCTTAAGAGTGTCTTTTCTATCCAAGTGATAGACATGTCTCCTGTGTAAAAGCTTTTCTCACTAACCCAGCCGGCGCTAAAAGCTTTCAGGGATTGGAACAGGAGGAGTGTCTTCCATGACTTCCTCTGGGATCTCAGCCCCTGTATACTGTATGTAAAGAGCACCGTTCATCATTGGCATTTTTGTTTTGGGCCAGAGATTGCCCGCGACAGTTATTCAGTAGCATCCTTGAGCTAGCTCTCCAGGCTGAAGCTCGCTGCAGCATTACAGACTAAAGGAAATGCCCAGGAAGGCTTGGACCTTTACTATAAATACTGTCAAGCCAAGAATGACCAAGTGATGTATGAAGAAGAAACATGGCAGTTGCTGTTACAGATATCTTGATAAATAAGACTACCCAAACCCAAAAGGGTTCTACCTGGAACCAAAAGGGTTCTACCTGGAACCAAAAAGGGTTCTCCAATGGGGACAGCCGAGTGCAGATAATTTCACTGTTTGAAAAATATATAATAAGATTTAATATCAGAGATTTATATGGGTTTCTGTTGTAATAGAATTATTTGATTGGTAGGAGGCTCAAGGCAAATGTTAGTGCTCTTGAGTCCAGAGATTTCCATTGAGATGGGAAGAAACCTGTTACTTTTAAATCACATGTTGATGTGACATTTGCATCGTGTCAGAAAGTTACATCCGCCCCGAGTCTCTTGCCAAACTATCATCTATTCCATGTCTTGATTTTCCAAGGGGGCTTCAAACTTCTACTCAGCCCAAAATAAATACTGTCCATCTGTGTCTCCTTGAAAATACACATTTACTTTAGCAGGCACTGCAAAGCATCTGTGTTTGCTGTGTCACCAGGGAGAGAATGACTATGAAAACAGAAGTATTCAGCTGCTCCTCCAGACCCAGACCCTGCCTCCCTAGGCAGCCCCAGAGGAGCTCTGAGGAGAGCTGGGCCACTGAGCCAAGCCAAGCCAGGAGCCACAATTAAAACAAACGCTCCACTTTCCCAGCTCCTCCGTCCTCCTGACGGCTCTGCTGCTTGGCTGCAGTTCAACCCCGATCTGACAGCCACTTAGATTCCGTTTTGAGAGGAAACTACAGCGCTGGCCTCCCAGGAGGGGATAGTGGGTTTACAGGACAATGGATCCCCCTCCCTCCCTCCCTCCCTCCCTCCCTCCCTCCCTCCCTCCCTCCCTCCCTCCCTCCCTCCCTCCCTCCCTCCCTCCCACAGGGGATAAAATAGATATGCGCTGGGTGTACTGTAAGAAATGCACAGTTTCCGAAGTAACTAAACTCCAAGTTCAGCCTCCTATCAATTGGTTGTTTTCCTGTGCACTGTCAGTTGTTTGCAGCTGTCTGTGACTGACAGGATATCAATGGTGAAGAGGCAAAAAAAAGACATTATTTCAGTATGAGTATAATGAGGCCTAAGATATAGTATGGAGGAACCCTGGTTGAGCAGGGAGCATATGAGTCAGAGAGAGAAAAAGAGAGAAAGCTAGAGACGGAGGCAAGTTACAGTGAGGGAAGACATGGCTCACCAGGGTTCCTTAGACAATCATCAGCATCAATGAAGACTCTTTTATTTTTCTAAAAGGCCTCTATAGAAATGTATTCCTCTTACTTTCTGTCACGTGTGAAGCATCTGGCTGTTAGGTCAATGTTATGGTGGAGTCATAGCAGCTGGCGAACAGGGGGCCAGAGGTCATCTCTGTGTGAGGCTGCTGCTCGTCATGCCAGGTTTTCATTCCTCTCTCACAGCCATGACATAGAGGGGGACTGGGCTGGACACGCCATGGACTCACAACACTGTTATTACACTGTCTCATTGCACAACGTGGAGTATTATTTTATTACTGTCCCACTTTACTGCGCCAAGGATAGGTGAAGGAACGTTATGCACTGTACAGTCAGCTCTCAATCAACCAGTCACATGTGCAAAGAGATGAGGTGAAACAGAACTACAATGTCAGCGTTGGCATCTGAAAAGGATGCCATTTGAAAACATCCAGCCACGCTTGACGTTGAAATACACTATTGATCCTGGTATTGGGAAGTACTAGTGGAGTGTGTCGCAGCAAAGAGGTGATTACAAAACACATATTACAGCCTGTCTCAGACTCTAAACCATCGGTTTATTACAGGAGCCCTGAATTATAGCACCCATTAAATGCAACCAAACATGCATAGCAGAACATATTGCTCAACAATGAAAATTAATCATAAGTCTCAGGCCAGAGTTGTGATAATTAAAAGCACCACGGTTGAAAGTGAAAAAGGATTTTTAACTATAAAAATAACAAAAAGTTAATTGACTCAATTACTTTCTTTCAGCTAATATGTGTTTGTTTTACAAAAAACGTAATTGTTTTTGCCAAAAGTGAAGTTGGTGAGAAATTGTGTAGTTGTGACTGACTGGTTTTCTGTGTCTCCTAGATCATAGATGAGGAAGACACCCAGTTCATGACCAACTGTCCCCCGGCTGTGACGGAGAGCACCCCCCGCAGGAGGACCAGGATACAAGTGTTCTGGACAGCACCCTCTTCTGGTAGCGGCTGTGTCATCCTCAAGTGGGTAACTTTAATACTGCTGCTACTACCACTACTATAGCTACGGAAATATGTTTTGGGTTGGGGGGGGGGTGCTGAGGAGTATGTTTGTTTGTCCACTCACACAGGAGTAATAAAGCCCTACTTCACACAGGAGTATTAAAGCTCTACTTCACAAATCAAATCAAATTTTATTTGTCACATACACATGGTTAGCAGATGTTAATGAGAGTGTAGCGAAATGCTTGTGCTTCTAGTTCCGACAATGCAGTAATAACCAACAAGTAATCTAACTAACTACTGTCTTATACACGGTGTAAGGGGATAAAGAATATGTACATAAGGATATATGAATGAGTGATGGTACAGAGCAGCATAGGCAAGATACAGTAGCTGATATCGAGTACAGTATATACATATGAGATGAGTATGTAAACCAAGTGGCATAGTTAAAGTGGCTAGTGATACATGTATTACATAAGGATGCAGTCGATGATATAGTGTACAGTATATACGTATGCATATGAGATGAATAATGTAGGGTATGTAAACATTATATAAGGTAGCATTGTTTAAAGTGGCTAGTGATATATTTACATCATTTCCCATCAGTTCCCATTATTAAAGTGGCCGGAGTTGAGTCAGTGTCAGTGTCAGTGTGTTGGCAGCAGCCACTCAATGTTAGTGGTGGCTGTTTAACAGTCTGATGGCCTTGAGATAGAAGCTGTTTTTCAGTCTCTCGGTCCCAGCTTTGATGCACCTGTACTGACCTCGCCTTCTGGATGATAGCGGGGTGAACAGGCAGTGGCTCGGGTGGTTGATGTCCTTGATGATCTTTATGGCCTTCCTGTAACATCGGGTGGTGTAGGTGTCCTGGAGGGCAGGTAGTTTGCCCCGGTGATGCGTTGTGCAGACCTCACTACCCTCTGGAGAGCCTTACGGTTGAGGGCGGAGCAGTTGCCGTACCAGGCGGTGATACAGCCCGCCAGGATGCTCTCGATTGTGCATCTGTAGAAGTTTGTGAGTGCTTTTGGTGACAAGCCGAATTTCTTCAGCCTCCTGAGGTTGAAGAGGCGCTGCTGCGCCTTCTTCACGATGCTGTCTGTGTGAGTGGACCAATTCAGTTTGTCTGTGATGTGTATGCCGAGGAACTTGAAACTTGCTACCCTCTCCACTACTGTTCCATCGATGTGGATAGGGAGGTGTTCCCTCTGCTGTTTCCTGAAGTCCACAATCATCTCCTTAGTTTTGTTGACGTTGAGTGTGAGGTTATTTTCCTGACACCACACTCCGAGGGCCCTCACCTCCTCCCTGTAGGCCGTCTCGTCGTTGTTGGTAATCAAGCCTACCACTGTTGTGTCGTCCGCAAACTTGATGATTGAGTTGGAGGCGTGCGTGGCCACGCAGTCGTGGGTGAACAGGGAGTACAGGAGAGGGCTCAGAACGCACCCTTGTGGGGCCCCAGTGTTGAGGATCAGCGGGGAGGAGATGTTGTTGCCTACCCTCACCACCTGGGGGCGGCCCGTCAGGAAGTCCAGTACCCAGTTGCACAGGGCGGGGTCGAGACCCAGGGTCTCGAGCTTGATGACGAGCTTGGAGGGTACTATGGTGTTGAATGCCGAGCTGTAGTCGATGAACAGCATTCTCACATAGGTATTCCTCTTGTCCAGATGGGTTAGGGCAGTGTGCAGTGTGGTTGAGATTGCATCATCTGTGGACCTATTTGGGCGGTAAGCAAATTGGAGTGGGTCTAGGGTGTCAGGTAGGGTGGAGGTGATATGGTCCTTGACTAGTCTCTCAAAGCACTTCATGATGACGGATGTGAGTGCTACGGGCGGTAGTCGTTTAGCTCAGTTACCTTAGCTTTCTTGGGAACAGGAACAATGGTGGCCCTCTTGAAGCATGTGGGAACAGCAGACTGGTATAGGGATTGATTGAATATGTCCGTAAACACACCGGCCAGCTGGTCTGCGCATGCTCTGAGGGCGCGGCTGGGGATGCCGTCTGGGCCTGCAGCCTTGCGAGGGTTAACACGTTTAAATGTCTTACTCACTTCGGCTGCAGTGAAGGAGAGACCGCATGTTTTCGTTGCAGGCCGTGTCAGTGGCACTGTATTGTCCTCAAAGCGGGCAAAAAGTTATTTAGTCTGCCTGGGAGCAAGACATCCTGGTCCGTGACTGGGCTGAATTTCTTCCTGTAGTCAGTGATTGACTGTAGACCCTGCCACATGCCTCTTGTGTCTGAGCCGTTGAATTGAGATTCTACTTTGTCTCTGTACTGACGCTTAGCTTGTTTGATAGCCTTGCGGAGGGAATAGCTGCACTGTTTGTATTCAGTCATGTCACCAGACACCTTGCCCTGATTAAAAGCAGTGGTTCGCGCTTTCAGTTTCACACGAATGCTGCCATCAATCCACGGTTTCTGGTTAGGGAATGTTTTAATCGTTGCTATGGGAACGACATCTTCAACGCACGTTCTAATGAACTCGCTCACCGAATCAGCGTATTCGTCAATGTTGTTGTCTGACGCAATACGAAACATCTCCCAGTCCACGTGATGGAAGCAGTCTTGGAGTGTGGAGTCAGCTTGGTCGGACCAGCGTTGGACAGACCTCAGCGTGGGAGCTTCTTGTTTTAGTTTCTGTCTGTAGGCAGGGATCAACAAAATGGAGTCGTGGTCAGCTTTTCCGAAAGGGGGGCAGGGCAGGGCCTTATATGCGTCGCGGAAGTTAGAGTAACAATGATCCAGGGTCTTTCCACCCCTGGTTGCGCAATCGATATGCTGATAAAATTTAGGGAGTCTTGTTTTCAGATTAGCCTTGTTAAAATCCCCAGCTACAATGAATGCAGCCTCCGGATAAATCGTTTCCTGTTTGCAGAGAGTTAAATAAAGTTTGTTCAGAGCCATCGATGTGTCTGCTTGGGGGGGATATATACGGCTGTGATTATGATCGAAGAGAATTCTCTTGGTAGATAATGCGGTCTACATTTGATTGTGAGGAATTCTAAATCAGGTGAACAGAAGGATTTGAGTTCCTGTATGTTTCTTTCATCACACCATGTCACGTTGGCCATAAGGCATACGCCCCCGCCCCTCTTCTTACCAGAAAGATGTTTGTTTCTGTCCGCGCGATGCGTGGAGAAACCCGCTGGCTGCACCGCTTCGGATAGCGTCGTTCCAGTGAGCCATGTTTCCGTGAAACAAAGAACGTTACAGTCTCTGATGTCCCTCTGGAATGCTACCCTTGCCCGGATTTCATCAACCTTGTTGTCAAGAGACTGGACATTGGCAAGAAGAATGCTAGGGAGTGGTGCACGGTGTGCCCGTCTCCGGAGTCTGACCAGAAGACCGCCTCGTTTCCCTCTTTTTCGGAGTCGTCTTTTTGGGTCGCTGCATGGAATCCACTCAGTTGTCCTGTTTGTAAGGCAGAACACAGGATCCGCGTCGCGAAAAACATATTCTTGGTCGTACTGATGGTGAGTTGACGCTGATCTTATATTCAGTAGTTCTTCTCGACTGTATGTAATGAAACCTAAGATGACCTGGGGTACTAATGTAAGAAATAACACGGAAAAAAACAAAAACCTACATAGTTTCCTAGGAACGCGAAGCGAGGCGGCCATCTCTGTCGGCGCCGGGAGTTCACACAGAAGTAATAAAGCCCTAGTTCACACAGGAGTAATAAAGCCCTAGTTCACACAGGAGTAATAAAGCCCTACTTCACACAGGAGTAATAAAGCCCTACTTCACACAGGAGTAATAAAGCCCTACTTCACACAGGAGTAATAAAGCCCTACTTCACACAGGAGTAATAAAGCCCTACTTCACACAGGAGTAATAAAGCCCTACTTCACACAGGAGTAATAAAGCCCTACTTCACACAGGAGTAATAAGCCCTAGTTCACACAGGAGTAATAAAGCCCTAAAGCTTCACACAGGAGTAATAAAGCCCTACTTCACACAGGAGTAATAAAGCCCTACTTCACACAGGAGTAATAAAGCCCTACTTCACACAGGAGTAATAAAGCCCTAGTTCACACAGGAGTAATAAAACCCTAGTTCACACAGGAGTAATAAAGCCCTAGTTCACACAGGAGTATTAAAGCCCTACTTCACACAGGAGTAATAAAGCCCTACTTCACACAGGAGGAATAAAGCCCTACTTCACACAGGAGGAATAAAGCCCTACTTCACACGGGAGTAATAAAGCCCAGGAGTAATAAAGCCCTAGTTCACACAGGAGTAATAAAGCCCTAGTTCACACAGGAGTAATAAAGCCCTACTTCACACAGGAGTAATAAAGCTCTACTTCACACATGAGTAATAAAGCCCTACTTCACACAGGAATAATAAAGCCCTAGTTCACACAGGAGTAATAAAGCCCTACTTCACACAGGAGTAATAAAGCCCTACTTCACACAGGAGTAATAAAGCCCTACTTCACACAGGAGTAATAAAGCCCTACTTCACACAGGAGTAATAAGCCCTAGTTCACACAGGAGTAATAAAGCCCTACTTCACACAGGAGTAATAAAGCCCTACTTCACACAGGAGTAATAAAGCCCTACTTCACACAGGAGTAATAAAGCCCTACTTCACACAGGAGTAATAAAGCCCTACTTCACACAGGAGTAATATGATTTGGTGATTTATATTATTACTTGTTTATGTCTATTTATCAAAGGCACTGTCATAACCACTGTTACTGTAACTGTTAATGCTAACAATCATTTGTTTCTGAATACCATTTGTCATTATTGATACAGCTGTGGTTAAATATATTAGCACCCTTGCACTATTCACTATTTCTTCTCAAATAAGATGAAATTGAAACAACATTTGGTGTTCACATGTGTTCATTTTGTTTGATTCACAACCGCACTGGACCAAGAAGAAAAAGCTATCAAAACTGAAATAGAGATTTTTCACTTCAAAGTAAAGAAAAATGGCCTGATTTCTTCAACATTCAAATCTATTTGTTTGTTAGGCAAGCTATGCGGCTGTTCTAGGCACCATGTCTTTTCAGTGGACCACCTATGGGTTGCCAGAGAGCACGGTCATGCTGATTAGTGGTCTGAAGAAGCAGGTGTGACTACAGACCATAGCATTGTAATGTCCCAGATCAACACCCCTCCCTCCATGGTTATAGGACTGAATTTAGTCTTACGTGATAACATTGTTTAGTAAGTAGATTGGGAGTAAAGTTTTCATGATGATAAGCTTGGTGTAAAAGTTTTGGAGAATTTATAACCTTTATGTAAAGTCTCACGACATAAAAAGTGTCAGGATTGTAAATAACATTGTGTTTCTTACTCCTGGCGAGGAGCGCTGATAGTCACCGATCAAGTTGAGTCGTCTTGCTCTGTTAGAGCGACGTGTGGGTTAAACTCGTCCCAAGGCAAATCCTATTTGAATTTGATTGCTGCCCAAAGAAGTGAGCCCTGATGTGTCTGTGTAATTCCTTGACAGTCATGAAGCGTGAGACAAATTCATTCCAAAAGCTGCTCTTTGACAGGAATTGTAGCACTTCCAGAAGTGTTGGAATGAAACAAAATTGACAAACATTAACACACACAGGTAGACACAAACGATTGTCAAGGGGTCAAGGGGTCTGAATACTTTCCAGAAGGCACTGTAGATATTTAAGAGATCCTTTTCCCTAACACATCAAATAAAATAAATTAAAATGTATTTATAAAGCCCTTCTTACATCAGCTGATATATCAAAGTGCTGTACAGAAACCCAGCATAAAACCCCAAACAGCAAGCAATGCAGGTGTAGAAGCACGATGGCTAGGAAAAACTCCCTAGAAAGGCCAAAACCTAGGAAGAAACCTAGAGAGGAACCAGGCTCTGAGGGGTGGCCAGTCCTCTTCTGGCTGTGCCGGGTGGAGATTATAACAGAACATGGCCAAGATGTTCAAATGTTCATAGATGAAGGTGCAGCAAGTCAGCACCTCAGGAGTAAATGTCAGTTGGCTTTTCATAGCCGATCATTCAGAGTATCTCTACTGCTCCTGCTGTGTCTAGAGAGTTGAAAACAGCAGGTCTGGGACAGGTAGCACGTCCGGTGAACAGGTCAGGGTTCCATAGCCGCAGGCAGAACAGTTGAAACTGGAGCAGCAGCACGGCCAGGTGAACTGGGGACAGCAAGGAGTCATCAGGCCAGGTAGTCCTGAGGAATGGTCCAAGGGCTCAGGTCCTCCAAGAGAGAGAAAGAGAGAATTTAAAAAGAGAGAGCATACTTAAGTTCACACAGGACACCGGATAAGACTGTCTCTCGTTCCGCTGGCCTGGATTTACACAGAAAATAGTGCTGCCATTCACTGACTTAGTGCTGGATGTAACTCAGTCCACAATAGTAACTTTTAATTGATCTTCCTGTCCCATACAACAGATAGCTTATAGAGGTCAAAGTATTATTCTAATAAATGTTGCGCTGAGAAACATCTGCTATGCAAATCTCACTGTATTGCTTTCACTTTGTCTTTGCCTGTCAAAGTAAAGATAGAGCTCTCTACCTCGTACCGGAGCAGGGGGCTGCCTGCCTGTCAAAGTAAAGATAGAGCTCTCTACCTCATACCGGAGCAGGAGGCTGCCTGCCTGTCAAAGTAAAGATAGAGCTCTCTACCTCGTACCGGAGCAGGGGGCTGCCTGCCTGTCAAAGTAAAGATAGAGCTCTCTACCTCGTACCGGAGCAGGGGGCTGCCTGCCAGACAAAGCAAAGATAGAGCTCTCTACCTCGTACCGGAGCAGGGGGCTGCCTGCTTGTCAAAGTAAAGATAGAGCTCTCTACCTCGTACCGGAGCTGCCTGCCAGGGGGCTGCCTGCCTGTCAAAGTAAAGATAGAGTTCTCTACCTCGTACCGGAGCAGGGGGATGCCTGCCAGACAAAGTAAAGATAGAGCTCTCTACCTCGTACCGGAGGGGGCTGCCTGCCAGACAAAGTAAAGATAGAGCTCTCTACCTCGTACCGGAGCAGGGGGCTGCCTGCCAGACAAAGTAAAGATAGAGCTCTCTACCTCGTACCGGAGCAGGGGGCTGACTGCCAGACAAAGTAAAGATAGAGCTCTCTACCTCGTACCAGAGCAGGGGGGGGCTGACTGCCAGACAAAGTAATGATAGAGCTCGCTACCTCGTACCGGAGCAGGGGGCTGCCTGCCAGACAAAGTAAAGATAGAGCTCTCTACCTCGTACCGGAGCAGGGGGCTGCCTGCCAGACAAAGTAAAGATAGAGCTCTCTACCTCGTACCGGAGCAGGGGGCTGCCTGCCAGACAAAGTAAAGATAGAGCTCTCTACCTCGTACCGGAGCAGGGGGCTGACTGCCAGACAAAGTAAAGATAGAGCTCTCTACCTCGTACCGGAGCAGGGGGCTGACTGCCAGACAAAGGCCAATAAATACGGCTGCCAACTCTGTCCACCGAACATAAAATAAAACTCCAATTACTGCTAGGAGAGGTCCAATCATTCTCCCACTGAATCTCATAAAGGATATCACAGCAGAGATCCCAGAACGATGCTCCTCCTCCTACACTACAGAGTCCTGTCATTAGTGATACATTATCTTGTATACTAAAGTGTCAAATGCTGTTATGTCACAGGGCACTGCACATAGAGCTCTTGGAGGTTTGAAGAGAATAGCAGAACTGGAGAGAGCATCTCAGAGTACACAAACACAAAAGTCGCAGTGACTCATTGAGATGAAGTAGGTCTAAATGGAGCTCCTGCTCTCCATAGCCATCCTCTCCTGCGCTCTATAGCCATCCTCTCCTGTGCTCTATAGCCATCCTCTCCTGTGCTCTATAGCCATCCTCTCCTGCTCTCCATAGCCATCCTCTCCTGCGCTCTATAACCATCCTCTCCTGTGCTCTATAGCCATCCTCTCCTGTGCTCTATAGCCATCCTCTCCTGCTCTCTATAGCCACCCTCTCCTGCTCGCTATAGCCACCCTCTCCTAATCTCTATAGCCACCCTCTCCTGCCTTCTATAGCCACCCTCTCCTGCTCTCTACAGCCATCCTCTCCTGCTCTCTTTAAACATTATCTCCCTCTCTCTACAGCCATCCTCTCCTGCTCTCTTTAAGCATCCTCTCCTGCTCTCTATAGCCACCCTCTCCTGCTCTCTATTGCCACCCTCTCCTGCTCTCTATAGCCACCCTCTCCTACTCTCTATAGCCACCCTCTCCTACTCTCTATAGCCACCCTCTCCTGATCTCTATAGCCACCCTCTCCTGCTCTTTATATCCACCCTCTCCTGCACTTTATATCCACCTCTCCTGCTCTCTATAGCCACCCTCTCCTGCTCTCTATAGCAACCCTCTCCTGCTCTCTTTAAACATCCTCTCCTGCTCTCTTTAAACATCCTCTCCTGATCTCTATAGCCATCCTCTCCTGCTCTCTTTAAACATCCTCTCCTGCTCTCTATAGCCACCCTCTCTCCTCAGCGACACAGAGGTTGCAGGCTGGCAGCAGCACTGGAGACATGCAGCCCCAGCTCAAAGCCAGGGCCCATTTGCCTGGGTGTGGAACCACAACTAAAGGATCCTAAACTCTCCAACTGGAACTAATGGTCTGGACAGAAGCCCAACCATTGAGTGAAGAACATAACCATGGGAGAGAGCCATGCAAGTCATGGGTTAGTCAGGGATATTTTACCCAACTGCTACTGGATCCCATTGCTGAAAACAAATGTTAAGATATTGACATTGGGTTAAACTGATCTTTTTACAGAGTTTGTCCTCATCTGAACCTTAATAACTTGATGCGTCTAATATTAATCAATTACTGTGTCATATTTTAAAGTGAAATGATAAATGAAATGTATTATCAAGTTGCTTTATGACAAAGTCCCTGCTGAGCTCCATACAATGTAACTGTGGGCTTCAGAACAGCTGCATGGCTGAGGATGTATCCACAGCTTCCGTTTCCATCTACTGTGGAAAACAGTTTGGGCTGAACCTTGTCTATTTGGCTCCCGGTCACTTAGATCCTGCTGTTTGATGAGTCCAGCACCATTTGATATTTTATCTTCAACCCCCAGATACATTGCCAATGTTCTTCCCTGGGAGATGAGCTTTAGAGAGTGCAGTCATAATGGTCACAGTGTTGATGGGCTGTCCTGTGGATCAGTCTCAGTCTGGACTCCTGGCTCTCTGTACGTTGGTATTCTGCAGAGGTTGATGGGGGGCAGGTCTGGCAGTGCCTCTGGGGTGGTCTCTGACGAGGTGGTCTCTGACGGGATGGTCTTACCACCTCTCCTCAGAGGAAACAGACACTCCTTACGCACTACAAGAGAGAAAAAGAGGAGCATTCTAATGGCCGGGCGTTGCTATTGGCACACAGTTTCTGTTGCATGTACAAGTTTATGGCTCTCGGCAGTGTGTGTGTGTGTGTATGTGGATGCCCCTAGACGTTGTGTGCTAACACGAGTACTGTATTTTTGTTGTGCTGTCAGTGAATAAAAGGACTGCTGTTCCTCCTCCTCTGCAGGGCCAGCATTGTGCAGAAGAGGATCATATACTTCCAGGATGAAGGCTCCCTTACCGTCAGATTGTGTGAGAAAGGTGCAGCATATCTGTCCTATACCAATGTTACTTCTCACAGAACAGCCCTTTTATATGATCTGTTACCATAGATTATAATGGACATTCTGTATGGAGTCATATTCTTCAACTATTCTATCAGACCAAGCAATATCACCATTGTTATCCATTCTTTGTGTGTGTGTGTGTGTGCATGTGTATGTGTGTGCCTTTCAGAGGCTGTGTTTGGGGAGACCACAGAAAAGCCCCCTCTGGAATGCTGTGCCTGTGGGACGGCCAAGTACAGAGTCACCTTCTTTGGGAACTGGTCGGAGAAGATTCACCCTAAAGACTACCCCAGTAAGTCTCTCACTGGGGTCATACAGTATATCTACACCCCCACATGACTGTACAACCTCCCACCTGTTGCTCCTCTGTCCGTTTTCTATGGAGTGTGAAAGGATCTGCATTACAGTAATGAAGCAAGACATTGTGGTTGGGGAAGAAACACAAGAAGGTGACATTTTACCCTGGACATATTTAGACAGTCTGTTGACTCGAGTAACATGCTTATATTTTAGCAGATACTCTTATCCAGAGCGACTCACAGTAGTGAGTGCATACATTTTTTATACTGGTCCCCCGTGGTAAATGAAACCCACAGTCCTGGCATTGCGAGGGCAACGCTCTACCAACTGAGCCACACAGGACATACTGCATGTCCTAAAGCAGCACACTGTGGTTTAGAGGATTCCTCTCCAATTCTTTGTGTTTTGTTGGGATTTAAACAAAGAATGTTCAGTCAACGTAGGTCAGTAAAACAGTATCAAAGCTGTTATGACACTGTGACTTCTTTGGAGCTGATGATCTGAACCACAGACATGTGTATTCCTTGCAGTCAGCGTTATGTAGTCACAGCTTACGAAAGGAATCTCTATAAATAATTTGAGACAGGAAGAGGCTGTTTTGGCAGGAAATAAGAAAACAGGTTTTGGTACATTATAGCACATCACAGGGCTTCGCTATGGGCCTGATGGGTTTAAACAGATTAACTGTATAGTTCGCCTTTCCCTCCAGCGGTATATAGAATCTTTCACAAATAGTAACGTATCATGGAAAAACATAATTACATTCAAGGGTTTCTGAGGAGAGCGCTGAGGGACCATAGTACCAAGCATCAATTGTCTTTTGATAGAGTTATATATACAGTACCGTACAGTCACGTCCAAAATTATTGGCACCCTTGGTCAAGAGTGTGTGCAAATGGTTAACTGGAGTCAGGTGCAGGAGAGCAGAGACGAGTGAACAGGCACACTTTATTTGGCAGAAGGAAAACAGTCGGACGCCGACTATAGCGAAAACGACACTCCCACTAAAGGCAAAAGCGAATAGCGCACTCGTCACACAAATTATGTACAGCATATAATACCACGGGTTCCAAACCAGACCTGGCGAGAAACCAGCATGAAGTGTCACACATGACACGTAACGAACAATTACACACACAGACATGGGGGGAACAGAGGATAATATACAAGTAGAGTAATGAGGGGATGTAAAACAGGTGTGCGGAAAAACAAGACAAAACAAATGGAAAATGAAAGGTGGAGCGGCGATGGCTAGAAGACCGGTGACGTCGACCGCCGAGCGCCGCCCAAACAAGGAGAGGAGCCGACTTTGGCGGGAGTCATGACCCCCTTGATAAAGATGAGCAAAAAGACTGTATAAAATAATACAAATACTGAGCTATGCAAAAAAAAAAATATACTAATACAATTGCTCACAAAAAAAAATATTTAACCATTATTTTTTTTCTTCTAAAAGATTGAGTCAAAATTATTGCCACCCCTGTTTTCTATACCCTTCAATATCTCACCTTGTGACGAGAAGGGCACTGAGCCTTTTTACTAAATGTTTTATGAGATTGAAAAACACATTGGGAGGGAGGGATCTTAGTCTTAGGGATCTTAATTATTTGTTTTTACTAGTTTTTACAAAATGTCTTTCTCTGAGCAATTGTATTAGTATAAAATAATACAATCATGTTTTTCAATGTTGAGCATACAATATAGCTCAGTATTGTATTATTGTTTTTATACAGTCTTTTTTGCTGATTTTTATCAAGGATGCTAATCATTTTGGACCTAACTGACCTGACTGTACACATATATATGTGGTGTGACAGGGTCTATTCCAGCCTCAACTCTCTCAGTAATGATGAGGGCTCCAGCAATGGTAGTGCAGGCCTCACATTGTAACTAACAATGACCTTCCAGCCACATGCACAGTCAAAGGCAGGAGCGATCTGTCAGCCTCTACACACGCTAGCACGCACACACACACACACACACACACACACACACACACACACACACACACACACACACACACACACACACACACACACACACACACACACACACACACACACACACACACACACACTTTATTTCTTTGTCAAATTGTCTCTTTGTTTCCCCCTATACAGGACGTGCCAATCATTGGTCAGCCCTCATCGGGGCATCCCACTCCAGGAGCTACGTCCTGTGGGAGTATAGGGGCTTCGCCAGTGAAGGGGTGAAACAGGTGGCAGAGCTGGGGTCTCCAGTTAAGATGGAGGAAGAGATTAGACAGAAGGTGAGCTTGGTGAGACTATGATAGAAGAGAGATGCAGACTGTACAGTCAGGAGGTAAAACCAAACATCACGGATTCAGGCTACAGGAGGCCAGAGGGAGGAGCTATAGGAGAACGGTCTCATTATAATGGCTGGAATGGAATAGATGGAACAGAGTCAAACCTGTGGTTTCCATATGTTTGATGTGTTTGAAACCATTCTATTTATCCCATTACAATGAGCCCATCCTTTAGAATCTCCTCCCACCAGCCTCCTCTGGTTCAGACCTGTTCATGTACGCTGATCAGCTATATCTCCAAACTCGGATGTCTTGATATTTCTATTCTTTCAGCTGAGTCTTTTCTGTGCAGACCTTCGTAGTCATATCTCCTACCTGTCTCCGCCTCTGAAACAGCATGTCAAAGCTCTATCTTTACTTTGATCAGCTAATGGAAGGTCCTCTCTGACATCTTAATGAAACACTTTAGTCCGTATATTGGCTGATCTGCACCACTCTGCTGTTTAACGTTCATTTCCTGCTATTGGGCGACATGGCAACAATAGAGTGTTGAGCCCAGGGATAGATGAGATGCTGAGGGGCATTATGGGATGGCTGTGGAGGAGAGGGGACATAGCTAATGGAGGGAGAAGTGAGAGAGGACGGCCACATCACAGAGAATCTTAAAGAAGAACTGAACTCGAGAACTAACTTCTCTCGTTGAAAACGGCATATGAGACATTGAAATCAGTCTGAAGCATTTATTCCAGTGCTAGAATGGACCAAAAAAAGTGCAAGTAGGTTCATTTTGGTCGTAAAGTCAGTATCTTCCAGAACAGAGTTTCTTGAGATTTGAGTAAAAGAGTTCGTCATGACTTATTTGAGGGTTGGGTTTTGAATTCGACAATGCCCACTTGCTCCCACTAACATGGGATAAACAGCTGAGGTGAACGTGCTCTCCAGTCGTACAGCAGAACACACTGACAGTGAGACAGACCTGCCCAGCAGCACAGCAGATTGGACTTTGTTTACACACTGTCAGACAGCATGTGGCGCATTTCTTTACTTGAGAAATACTAAAACCTCCTTGGCAAATACATCAAAATGAAATACAGATTCCTTGAGTCATCTTAGATTCTGAATATTTTGAGGAAGTGATGCTGGCTTTGTTCCTATGGTGTCTCATGGTGTTACATGCCTCCTTGAAGGAGGGAGGTGCAGGAATCAGGAGCAGGAGAGCAAGGAAGTCCCAGTGGCACAATAGTTTATTAGAAGTCCCAACTCAAACACAACATGGGGGGGAATATGCCCAAACGTGTTCGCCACACAGGGAAATAAACGTTGCACACGGAGGAGTAACCTGTACTCCTAAACACATACCAAAAACAGTACAACTGCTGCGTGAAAGAAAACCCTGTGGTGCAGATACGCACCCCTAATACAGCAACTACAGAAAACCCTGTGGTGCAGATACGCACCCCTAACAAAGCAACTACAGAAAACCCTGTGGTGCAGATACGCACCCCTAATAAAGCAACTACAGAAAACCCTGTGGTGCAGATACGCACCCCTAACAAAGCAACTACAGAAAACCCTGTGGTGCAGATACGCACCCCTAATAAAGCAACTACAGAAAACCCTGTGGTGCAGATACGTACCCCTGACAAAGCAACTACAGAAAACCCTGTGGTGCAGATACGTACCCCTAACAAAGCAACTACAGAAAACCCTGTGGTGCAGATACGTACCCCTAATAAAGCAACTACAGAAAACCCTGTGGTGCAGATACGCCCCTAACAAAGCAACAGATACGCACCCCTAACAAAGCAACTACAGAAAACCCTGTGGTGCAGATACGTACCCCTAATACAGCAACTACAGAAAACCCTGTGGTGCAGATACGTACCCCTAACAAAGCAACTACAGAAAACCCTGTGGTGCAGATACGCACCCCTAACAAAGCAACTACAGAAAACCCTGTGGTGCAGATATTCACCCCTAACAAAGCAACTACAGAAAACCCTGTGGTGCAGATACGCACCCCTAACAAAGCAACTACAGAAAACCCTGTGGTGCAGATACGCACCCCTAACAAAGCAACTACAGAAAACCCTGTGGTGCAGATACGCACCCCTAACAAAGCAACTACAGAAAACCCTGTGGTGCAGATACGCACCCCTAATAAAGCAACTACAGAAAACCCTGTGGTGCAGATACGCACCCCTAACAAAGCAACTACAGAAAACCCTGTGGTGCAGATACGCACCCCTAACAAAGCAACTACAGAAAACCCTGTGGTGCAGATACGCACCCCTAACAAAGCAACTACCCCTGACAAAGCAACTACAGAAAACCCTGTGGTGCAGATACGCACCCCTAATAAAGCAACTACAGAAAACCCTGTGGTGCAGATACGCACCCAAAGCAACTAATAAAGCAACTACAGAAAACCCTGTGGTGCAGATACGCACCCCTAACAAAGCAACTACAGAAAACCCTGTGGTGCAGATACGCACCCCTAACAAAGCAACTACAGAAAACCCTGTGGTGCAGATACGCACCCCTAATAAAGCAACTACAGAAAACCCTGTGGTGCAGATACGCACCCCTAATAAAGCAACTACAGAAAACCCTGTGGTGCAGATACGCACCCCTAACAAAGCAACTACAGAAAACCCTGTGGTGCAGATATTCACCCCGAACAAAGCAACTACAGAAAACCCTGTGGTGCAGATACGTACCCCTAACAAAGCAACTACAGAAATCCCTGTGGTGCAGATATTCACCCCTAATAAAGCAACTACAGAAAACCCTGTGGTGCAGATACGCACCCCTAATAAAGCAACTACAGAAAACCCTGTGGTGCAGATACGCACCCCTAACAAAGCAGCTACAGAAAACCATGTGGTGCAGATACGCACCCCTAACAAAGCAACTACAGAAAACCCTGTGGTGCAGAGCACCTAACAAAGAAAAAACCCTGTGGTGCAGATACGCACCCCTAACAAAGCAACTACAGAAAACCCTGTGGTGCAGATACGCACCCCTAACAAAGCAACTACAGAAAACCCTGTGGTGCAGATACGCACCCCTAACAAAGCAACTACAGAAAACCCTGTGGTGCAGATATTCACCCCTAACAAAGCAACTACAGAAAACCCTGTGGTGCAGATATTCACCCCTAACAAAGCAACTACAGAAAACAATCCCGCACAAAGACTAGCAGGCAGCGGAGGTAAATAAACCCACCAAAATCAACTACTAAGACCGCCGAGCGCCGCCCGAACAGGGAGAGGAGCCCCCTTCGGTGGAAGTCGTGACACATGGGGGACAAACATCAGTAACTGCTACATCGAACCCCCTGAAACTTGAAACCATTTTATTCTTAATTAGCAACAGAAAAAGAAACATGCAGAATCGGTGTGTTCAGGAAAAAGCTCGTAACCCACGTGGGATCCTTTGTCTTTCCTACAATGCTGTGAGGGCTGACAGATCATAGGGAATGTTAACACGTTTCAGACGGATGATAGAGCGCCATGTTCTGTTCGACCTCTTGCAAATATATGATTGGTTGTCACATATTCTGGATACGGGCCACAATCACCTGTGGCAGTGCTCCCACTTTCAACTCGTCTGTTTTTACGTTTCAAACACTTAAACAAGTTGAATGATTGAATGTTGTTGTTGTAAGACTTGGGTGTGATATCAAAGTATAATTCAAACCACAGGAATAAGCGTAAGTATTACGCTATTAGTATTAAAATCTAAACACTCTTGCAAAAGTTATATTATTCATTGACATTAGTTATGAAACTAAATAGTGATAGAATTACATTGAACACAGATTAGTAATGGTCTTTACTGTATAGGATGCAGATGCTTCCAGAATTCAAAAGAGCAGTCTGGTTGTGGTGTTATGACTGTTGGTGAATGTGACAGTGACCAGTGTTCTCACAGCCCCCTGTCATCCATCCACTGCAGTGCACTGGCCTGTCAACACAGTCTACACCATTCATCACACCTGTCATCCATCCACTGCAGTGCACTGGCCTGTCCTCTACACCAATCATCACACCTGTCAACATCACAGCAGTGCACTGGCCTGTCAACACACAGTCTACACCATTCATCACACCTGTCATCCATCCACAGCAGTGCACTGGCCTGTCAACACACAGTCTACACCATTCATCACACCTGTCATCCATCCACTGCAGTGCACTGGCCTGTCAACACACAGTCTACACCATTCATCACACCTGTCATCCATCCACTGCAGTGCACTGGCCTGTCAACACACAGTCTACACCATTCATCACACCTGTCATCCATCCACTGCAGTGCAGTGCACTGGCCTGGCCTCAACACACAGTCTACACCATTCATCACACCTGTCATCCATCCACAGCAGTGCACTGGCCTGTCAACACACAGTCTACACCATTCATCACACCTGTCATCCATCCACTGCAGTGCACTGGCCTGTCAACACACAGTCTACACCATTCATCACACCTGTCATCCATCCACTGCAGTGCACTGGCCTGTCAACACACAGTCTACACCATTCATCACACCTGTCATCCATCCACTGCAGTGCACTGGCCTGTCAACACACAGTCTACACCATTCATCACACCTGTCATCCATCCACAGCAGTGCACTGGCCTGTCAACACACAGTCTACACCATTCATCACACCTGTCATCCATCCACTGCAGTGCACTGGCCTGTCAACACACAGTCTACACCATTCATCACACCTGTCATCCATCCACTGCAGTGCACTGGCCTGTCAACACACAGTCTACACCATTCATCACACCTGTCATCCATCCACTGCAGTGCACTGGCCTGTCAACACACAGTCTACACCATTCATCACACCTGTCATCTGTTTACTTTGGAATGCCGTCTCCTGTATTATAGACGGGTTGCTTGTTGAGCAACACAACCGACTCCTGCGCAACAATGGGGCAAAACAGATGGGGTCGGCTTAGATTGTTGACAACATGTAAACTATATTTAGTCTCCAATGTTTTTAAAAACATCAATACACTTGTTGTCTCTCAAATACGTCGTTACAGTTGTTGGTCAGCTACCTAGTGAATCTTAGCCATGTTAGCATTTACATGAAATCAGTTCATAAAACACCTCAAAACAAGACATGGCATCAAGAACAAGATGAAACTGTCTGAAGCGATTCACGATTCCCCACATGGAAGTTTATTATCATTGTTGGTAGCTATCTAGCGATCCAGAATCAACTGGTGCGCATCGTTTTCGTGATGTTGTCAGCTAACCAATTTATATCATACATCAATGTGGCCATCAGAGATCTTGTTTTTTTATGTGATCCTATGTAGGCCATTTATATAATGGCTTACATACTGCAAATATCTAACTATACATCCTTATCTATAACACAGCTGGTTTCACCTTGTGTTGAAGTGTCCATTTCTCTCTGAAGATGTGGACGTAACAGGGAGATATTTAGAGTGAAATCATAGATATGGCAGCAGTGTTTTGGCATCTGTGAGTGTCTCTCTGACAACATGCCTGTTTGTGGGTTACCTGTCACTCCTGATATCTGGGCTTTGGAGCAGCTTTTTCTTGTCAGAGAGATTGTCAGTCTTTTCCACCTGCAGATGTGTATTTTTGAATAGAAAATAGAACGTAAAGTGGCTGCACACACATGCTTCCTTTGTCAAAGCTCACACAATCATTGATCAACTTCCTGATGTTTGCTCTTAAATAGGCAATCTACAGTTTTGGTAAACAGCTGAGGGAGGGGCCTGGGGACAGCGCTCTGGATGCAAGGACTGACCATCCATGGGATAAAAAATGACACTTTTAACCATGTTTTGAGACTATGAAGTGTTTGACTACAATTACATTGTTTACAAACAATGGAGTACAACATGCTTACAGTTTTTTATTTATTATAGTAGCAATAGAGGATTGCCTCTTTTAGACAGCCAGGAATGCTTAATGCTTAATGCTGTATAGGGATACATGCCGCTCTAAGCCACAGCAATTGCTTCAATTCTGTTGAATTGAGAAACTGGCTATTGGCTGTTGTAGTATGTGCTTTCATTCTCACACGATAAGGGTAGATTATAACATTCAGTGATCATCATTTGACAATGTCGCGGGAAGAAATATTGTCCAGTTTTGGCGGTGATTACATTCTGTAATTCTGCTGCTGACCTTGGGAAATGCTACTGAAGGAGCTCAGAATCCATTTCTAGCCAGGGAAGGGAAATAGTTTCTGCTGAACACTGAAGCACTGGTACATAACAGTAGACTCACGATAAGGCAGGGAAAACATGGATTCATCTGAATTAACAGACACCATAGGACAGGAGCTCGAGGTGAAACTCAGAATGTTAATCTCCATGCTCTGCTATTTACATTGAGTAAAGACAGAATCAAAATAAATGGTTCTGAACACTTCATTACAATGTTACGCTGTACATTTAAATTTGTGTAAATAATAACTGAAGATTATTTCTCAACATAATATCATTCGTTGTTTTTAGTAATGAGCTGTATGAGCAAATTCTGATTTGTATCATTTGTATCGCCTTCTGTACACAGAAAAAAAGAGTTCTTTGGCTGTCCCCATAGGAGAACCCTTTTTGGTTCCTTCTTAGTAGAACCCTTTTTGGTTCCAGGTAGAACTCTTTTGGGTTCCATGTGGAATTCTCTTTGTAAAGGGTTCTACATGGAACCCTAAAGGGTTCTACCTGGAACCAAAGGGTTCTACCTGGAACAAAAAGGGTTCTTCAAAGGGTATTCCTATGTGTATGGCCGAATAACCCTTTTAGGTTCTAGATAGCACCTTTTTTCTAAGAGTGTTCTGTTATTCTGGAAGTTATTTTCAATGTTTATTAATGGTCCCATTCTGGCTCTGGTAGCCATGACTTATACAGGCATTTGTTGAAGTGCTGTGGACTGTGGAGATTGTTGTCCTTGAGCTCAACCAACTGTCATGTTGTGTAGAGGGGCTGTGGAACCGATGAGAGGACAATTGAAGAGAGTAAGGGTGTCAAACATGATGATTACATATTGATGAGGGGGCCATACTCATAGCATAGGTAGAAAGCAATACAGCATTTCAGTGAAGAAGTTATTGAAAAGATTGCCCCTTTAAGTAGTCTGTTCTTTTGAAAAGGTACAGTAGGACCTTGGTACAGATGTATGCTCCTTGCCAAGGATTTGTATTCCAGATATAATTCTTCTTGGGTGTTTTATGATGATCCCCATCAGGGTAACATGTGTATTGTGCTAACTATTACTAATTCACAGTATGAAGTTAATGACAACTCTGCTTATGCTGTAATGTTGTCCTCTAACCAAGGCGATGTGGTGAGTGCCTTCAGTGTTCTCTGATGTAACAGTGCTGTGAACTTTCCATTTCCTCTAACAGTATGGTGCATTCCATTTGCATACAATTGACATCCTTGGAATGCCTAACAACACAATCTCTGTGTGTGTGTGTGTGTGTGTGTGTGTGTGTGTGTGTGTGTGTGTGTGTGTGTGCGTGCGTGCGTGTGTGTGTGTGTGTGTGTGCGTGCGTGTGCGTGCGTTGAATCACAAAGCAGCTTACACATTGAGATTAGACATGGGCAACACGCACTGAGTAATTCAACATTTACATGCATTATCAATGGCTCAGATGATACACATTTAATGTAACGTCCGTATTGTAAGGACCCCCACAAACGCAGCAAATTGAAAACATGCTAATTTACATGTCACATTTCCAGGCTATAAGTTGTGAGGAAATGCTTGCAAGTTCGGAATCAGACTCTAATTAACATTTGGCAGGACATCACTGTCATACAGTGTATCCCTCTATATCTCCCTCTGTATCCCTCTATATCCAACTCTGTATCCCCCTCTGTATCGTCCTCTATATCCCCCTCTGTATCCCTCTATATCCCTCTCTATATATCATCTACTGTATCTTGCCTATGCTGCTCTGTACCATCACTCATTCATATATCCTTATGTACATATTCTTTATCCCCTTACACTGTGTATAAGACAGTAGTTTTTTTGGAATTGTTAGTTAGATTACTTGCTCGTTATTACTGCATTGTCGGAACTAGAAGCACAAGCATTTCGCTACACTCGCATTAACATCTGCTCACCATGTGTATGTGACAAATAAAATTTGATTTGATTTGATTTCTATATCCCCCTCTGTATCCCTCTATATCCCTCTCTATATCCAACTCTGTATCCCCCTCTGTATCTTCCTCTATATCCCCCTCCATATCCCCCTGTCTCTCCCTCTATATCCCTCTCTGTATCCCTCTCTGTATCCCCCTCTATATCCCCCCTTATCCCCCTCTATATCCCTCTCTGTATCCCTCTCTGTATCCCTCTATATCCCCCTCTATATCACCCTCTATATCCCCCTCTGTATCCCCCTCTGTATACCTCTCTGTATCCCCCTCTATATCCCCCTCTGTATCTCCCTCTATATCCCCCTCTATGTCCCCTCTGTATCTCTCTCTATATCCCCCTCTGTATCCCCCTCTGTATCCCCCTCTATATCCCCCTCTATATCCCCCTCTCTGTATCCCTCTCTATATCCCCCTCTCTATCTCCCTCTCTATCACCCTCTCTATATCCCCTCTCTATCTCCCTCTATATCCCCCTCTCTATCTCCCTCTATATCTCCATCTCTATATCCCCCTCTCTATCTCGCCCTCTCTCTATCTCCCTCTCTATATCCCCCTCTCTATATCCCCCTCTTTGCCTATGCTGCTCTGTACCATCACTCATTCATATATCCTTATGTACATATTCTTTATCCCCTTATACTGTGTATGACAGTAGTTTTTTTTTGGAATTGTTAGTTAGATTACTTGCTCGTTATTACTGCATTGTCGGAACTAGAAGCACAAGCATTTCGCTACACTCGCATTAACATCTGCTAACCATGTGTATGTGACAAATAAAATTTGATTTGATTTGATTTGATCTATATCCCCCTCTCTCTATCTCCCTCTATATCTCCCTCTCTATATCCCCCTCTCTATCTCCCTCTATATCTCCCTCTCTATATCCCCCTCTCTATCTCCCTCTATATCTCCCTCTCTATATCCCCCTCTCTATCTCCCTCTATATCTCAATTTCTGTATCCCCCTCTCTATCTCCCTCTATATCCTCCTCAAGAGGATTGGATCAGCTCAATCTAGAGCTGGGGCAATTTAAAGTAAATGCGATCTCTGGAGAGCTCTGTCTGTCGGCCCGGCCTTTCCACCACGCCTGCTAGCCCTAACAGCCCACACTATTGCCTAATGCTTTTTACAGACATTCTTAAGCTTTCAGGGTTTTGGATGGCCGCCACAGGATTCTTCACTGTGTGAATCTTCTGCTCGCTGGGCACGTTCGGGCACGATTGTTTGAAAGGTGTTCCAGTAGTTTATCGAGGAACAATTGTCTAATTTCAACCAACTGGCAGTTTCTGGTTGCCTGTCAGCTCAGCTTTGTGATTTTACACAGAGACATCAATATTTGAAAGACAGGCCTAAACCCCTCTCTTGGCTTGTGAGGCTGATCTTACAATAGACTTCCCTGTACAATAAAACCTGGCATAGTCTGATAAACAATGACATGGCTTGAAACTGAATTGAATTGCCTTTTACTGAGGTATACATTTCTATTCCTTGTTTTATATGAAAGTTTCCTCAACCACCAATGATTGTTGCTTAGAAAATAGATATAAAACAGTGGATACTGAGGGGAGGATGGCTCATAATAATGGCTGGAACTGAGAAAATGGAATGGCATCAAATACATGGAAACAATGTACTTGATGTATTTGATACCATTCCACTTATTCCACCCCAGCCATTTCCACAAACCTGTCCTCCCCAATTAAGCTGCCACCAACCTCCTGTGATATAAAACTATAGTGATTTCTGACTTCACTCACCATCGTCACTACAGAAAACTTTAATATACAGTATACAGACCAGGTAATTCCACATTCTGTTATAGACATCAGAAGTCCGCCTTATGTTACAGAGAGAATGACATGACAGACCAATCAGAACTCATCTCTCTGCATTTCCAACCGCTCCATTATATGAGCCAATCATGAGTAGCCAGAAAGGGTTGTTTCTCCTTGGCTAAACTAGGCTCGTAATTTACATTTTGAATTCATATTTACAGATTTCATACAAGTTTGTAATTAATGCACATGAAATGCTTTTTGTTATTGGCCTACTGTGAAAGAGGAACTATGGTCAAAAACCCACATTAAGGAATTTAGATACATAGTTATGCTGACAAATATTTTATCTGGTTTCTACAGAACTGTGGATCCCACTCATCTGTGTACAGTCTGGCCATTGTGGCTATACACATTCTATTTCAGCTGGTCAAACGTGTTTGTTTGTGCCCTCAACCCACTTGAAATGATTTTTCAGGGGATGAGAGAGGCTTTCCCTCCACTGTTAGGCTGCTGCCTAAGCACCCATGTTTGACTCTGTCCACTCTGCCAGTCTACTCTGTTGAGGCCTGGTGACCACCAATACACCGGGGGAGAAAGCCTGGTCCAGAGGCACACAGTTCATGGGCTCCAGTAAGCCCGGGATTACAGGGGAATCTCAAACATCCAGTGGGGAATTAGCTCTGATAATATGGAGGACAAAGCCCAAGATTTCCTAACAAATCTCTAATCCTGGGCATGGAGGAGAGATATGCCTCACAGCACCCATAGGTGTGCATAGGGAAGCAATTTTGCTGGGGTTAATCCGACCGGTACTGTAGCTGGTAGAATACTCAGGTGAATATTGAAAGGAAATGTAGATTGTTTTGGTTGTATAGTTTTGCAGAGCTTGCAGACTTCCTTTAGTGGTAGAGCAGTATTTTAACAGTGTCATATATATGCAAATGTCATAGGCAACATGCACTAGCTATGCACACATAGGGTCTTTCCTTGGATAGAAACCTGTAAATTAGTGTGCAAACATTTCAGACCAATTTTGCTGGAAACAAAGTTTAGAGTTTCTCGTCAATTATCGTCAATCTGGAAATCGACAAAGTGCATCTGTATATTTTCCTCTCCAGACACTTCACAGCCTCCCTTCCTTTCGACTGGAATGTCTGTCCTCTGTCTCATAAACACTTCACAGCCTCCCTTCCTTTCGACTGGAATGTCTGTCCTCTGTCTCATAAACACTTCACAGCCTCCCTTCCTTTCGACTGGAATGTCTGTCCTCTGTCTCATAAACACTTCACAGCCTCCCTTCCTTTCGACTGGAATGTCTGTCCTCTGTCTCATAAACACTTCACAGCCTCCCTTCCTTTCGACTGGAATGTCTGTCCTCTGTCTCATAAACACTTCACAGCCTTTCCTTTCGACTGGAATGCCTCCCTTCCTTTCGACTGGAATGTCTGTCCTCCGTCTCATAAACACTTCACAGCCTCCCTTCCTTTCGACTGGAGTGTCTGTCCTCCGTCTCATAAACACTTCACAGCCTCCCTTCCTTTCGACTGGAATGTCTGTCCTCCGTCTCATAAACACTTCACAGTCTCCCTTCCTTTCGATTGGAATGTCTGTCCTCCGTCTCATAAACACTTCACAGTCTCCCTTCCTTTCGACTGGAATGTCTGTCCTCCGTCTCATAAACACTTCACAGTCTCCCTTCCTTTCGACTGGAATGTCTGTCCTCTGTCTCATAAACACTTCACAGCCTCCCTTCCTTTCGACTGGAATGTCTGTCCTCCGTCTCATAAACACTTCACAGCCTCCCTTCCTTTCGACTGGAATGTCTGTCCTCTGTCTCATAAACACTTCACAGTCTCCCTTCCTTTCGATTGGAATGTCTGTCCTCTGTCTCATAAACACTTCACAGCCTCCCTTCCTTTCGACTGGAATGTCTGTCCTCCGTCTCATAAACACTTCACAGCCTCCCTTCCTTTCGACTGGAATGTCTGTCCTCCGTCTCATAAACACTTCACAGTCTCCCTTCCTTTCGACTGGAATGTCTGTCCTCCGTCTCATAAACACTTCACAGTCTCCCTTCCTTTCGACTGGAATGTCTGTCCTCTGTCTCATAAACACTTCACAGTCTCCCTTCCTTTCGACTGGAATGTCTGTCCTCCATCTCATAAACACTGGACTGGAATGTCTGTCCTCCGTCTCATAAACACTTCACAGTCTCCCTTCCTTTCGACTGGAATGTCTGTCCTCCATCTCATAAACACTTCACAGTCTCCTTCCTTTCGTCTCCTCCGTCTCATAAACACTTCACAGCCTCCCTTCCTTTCGACTGGAATGTCTGTCCTCCGTCTCATAAACACTTCACAGTCTCCCTTCCTTTCGACTGGAATGTCTGTCCTCCATCTCATAAACACTTCACAGCCTCCCTTCCTTTCGATTGGAATGTCTGTCCTCTGTCTCATAAACACATCACAGTCTCCCTTCCTTTCGATTGGAATGTCTGTCCTCTGTCTCATAAACACTTCACAGTCTCCCTTCCTTTCGACTGGAATGTCTGTCCTCTGTCTCATAAACACTTCACAGTCTCCCTTCCTTTCGATTGGAATGTCTGTCCTCCATCTCATAAACACTTCACAGCCTCCCTTCCTTTCGACTGGAGTGTCTGTCCTCCATCTCATAAACACTTCACAGTCTCCCTTCCTTTCGACTGGAATGTCTGTCCTCCGTCTCATAAACACTTCACAGTCTCCCTTCCTTTCGATTGGAGTGTCTGTCCTCCGTCTCATAAACACTTCACAGTCTCCCTTCCTTTCGATTGGAATGTCTGTCCTCCGTCTCATAAACACTTCACAGTCTCCCTTCCTTTCGATTGGAGTGTCTGTCCTCCGTCTCATAAACACTTCACAGCCTCCCTTCCTTTCGACTGGAATGTCTGTCCTCTGTCTCATAAACACTTCACAGTCTCCCTTCCTTTCGATTGGAATGTCTGTCCTCCGTCTCATAAACACTTCACAGCCTCCCTTCCTTTCGATTGGAGTGTCTCCTCCGTCTCCACTTTCCCTTCCTTTCGACTGGAATGTCTGTCCTCTGTCTCATAAACACTTCACAGCCTCCCTTCCTTTCGACTGGAATGTCTGTCCTCTGTCTCATAAACACTTCACAGCCTCCCTTCCTTTCGACTGGAATGTCTGTCCTCCGTCTCATAAACACTTCACAGCCTCCCTTCCTTTCGATTGGAATGTCTGTCCTCCATCTCATAAACACTTCACAGCCTCCCTTCCTTTCGATTGGAATGTCTGTCCTCTGTCTCATAAACACTTCACAGCCTCCCTTCCTTTCGACTGGAATGTCTGTCCTCCGTCTCATAAACACTTCACAGTCTCCCTTCCTTTCGACGGGAATGTCTGTCCTCTGTCTCATAAACACTTCACAGCCTCCCTTCCTTTCGACGGGAATGTCTGTCCTCCGTCTCATAAACACTTCACAGCCTCCCTTCCTTTCGATTGGAGTGTCTGTCCTCCGTCTCATAAACACTTCACAGTCTCCCTTCCTTTCGACAATGTCTGTCCTCTGTCTCATAAACACTTCACAGCCTCCCTTCCTTTTGATTGGAGTGTCTGTCCTCCGTCTCATAAACACTTCACAGTCTCCCTTCCTTTCGACTGGAATGTCTGTCCTCTGTCTCATAAACACTTCACAGCCTCCCTTCCTTTCGATTGGAGTGTCTGTCCTCCGTCTCATAAACACTTCACAGTCTCCCTTCCTTTCGACTGGAATGTCTGTCCTCCGTCTCATAAACACTTCACAGCCTCCCTTCCTTTCGACGGGAATGTCTGTCCTCTGTCTCATAAACACTTCACAGCCTCCCTTCCTTTCGACTGGAATGTCTGTCCTCCGTCTCATAAACACTTCACAGCCTCCCTTCCTTTCGACTGGAATGTCTGTCCTCCGTCTCATAAACACATCCTAAGCGTCTATCTTTTTGACTATCTGTCTTTTTTTTCTGAAGGCTTAATTTCACTGATATTGTCAGGGGAGGGTTGGGAGGAAGAGATGAAGGCAGGGGGCATGCCAGCCTGCATAGCTGTCCTTAACTTTCATCTGAATACTCGACTACTTCAGAAGAAATTGCTGCAGGCCTCTCCCACAGCCAAACTCAACCTTTATTGCCTCCCATACACATCCCAGTAAAGAGGAGGAAACCTGAAGTGTCCAGGCAGGGCCTGACCGCATCTCTTACAATCTGCTCACATCTTGACATTTCTAAAGCACATTAAAATAATGAACTGCTGCTTAGTAGAGCTCTCTTCAAAGGGAATCCCAAGTGTTTGTGCTTTGTCACCTCGTGACGACATCACTGTACTGCTAATGTCCAGGGAGCTCAAGACACTTTTGCAAGAACTGTGCACAACTATAACTATTGTGTGGCTGACAGTGTGTGCTGAGGGTCAGTGTCCTAGGCTTTTGTAAGGCAGTGAAGGTTCACTTTGTGAGTTTTTGTTGTTCGAAACATTCCTGGTTCTTGGCTTGTTCCCCAGAGGTATTGTTCTGAATGTCTCTGGCTCTAATAGCAGGATAAAATTGTTCCCATATTAAGATTCAGGCTATATCCCTCCAGCTCCTAAAGTCCTAACACAATAAAGCCACATTATGCTCAGAGCTTCTTTAATTCATGAGGGTCCCCTCATCAATCTGTTTTCAATAACGGCCATGTTTTTCCTATGCAAATGATCCCTGTTATCCAAAGGCCTTGTTGACAGTAATCTGCCCCTAATTTGCTCTGTGGATTCCTCCCTCCTGTGCCGCAGAGACATGCCTGACAGAATACACACACATTACACACAAAGAAAGATGACAGTCAACACACACACACACATACACACACACACAGGTCTGGGTGACAGCCTGGACTTTCTCCCCTAAACACTAGACAATCTCTCCAAGGCAGCTATTGTCCCATGGTACAGTAGGAATGTGAGAGTCCTTAACAAAAGCATTTCCAGGACAGTCTGTGTGGGCTTGTCAAACATTTCATTCCACTAAAAGTGCACAGTTTCTCACTCTCATACTCACCTATTTAATGTAGCAATACCATTGAGAGTGAACATAGTCTATAATACAGGACGGCAGGGTAGCCTAGTGGTTAGAGCGTTGGACTAGTAACCGGAAGGTTGCAAGTTCAAACCCCTGAGCTGACAAGGTACAAATCTGTCATTCTGGCCCTGAACAGGCAGTTAACCCACTGTTCCTAGGCCATCATTGAAAATAAGAATTTGTTCTTAACTGACTTGCCTAGTTAAATGTATTATTATTTTTTTTAAATACAGTTCATACATTATAATGTGGTTCTGTCTTTTGTTTATCAGATAATAATGGAAGGAATTGCTACAGTGGCAAGAAGAAGTATGTGAACCCTTTGGAAATCACATTTGGTGTGATCTTCATCTAGGTCAACACAATCAACAAACATAGTGTGCTTAAACTCATAACACACAAATGATTGTATTTTTCTAGTCGTTTAAACATTCACAGTGTAGGTTGGAAAAAGTATGTGAACCCCTAGGCTAATGACTTCTCAAGTGTATTTTCATATTGTCTTAGAAAATTACAAACCTTAACTATCAAGTCTAATTTTAGAATACTTCTCACTTCAGTGTTGTTCTTTTTATGTGTTTGTCTGCCTGTTTGTATGCCTAGGTCAACCTCAGACTGTTATTGTGAAAGGCATATGCTGACGATTGAGTAGACTTGTTTCAGAGAGCACTGGTGAGGTGAACTGGAGTAAGATATCACTGACAGAGACACGGGAAAGTGGTTGTAAGTTGTTTGTGGGAGCAGATGAGGGCAGTGTTGTGTGTGTGCGTGTGTGTGTGTGTGTGTGGGGATGTTGAGAGGGAGGATTTGATAGAAGCACACACTTCTTAAACATGTGTCAGTGCTGCCTGGGTAATTTATAGAGTGGGGATAGGAGAAAGAGGAGAGAGAACACTGGCCTTCATACAGACCCCTAAGCTACCATCTCACTGACAGATAATGATGAGTTTCCAAAATGAGAGAACATTTGTCTTGCATTTTAATTAGGTTAAATTGACACCGGTTGGCGATTTTGGTGACTTGCGTCAGCTGCAAGTCTTGAACATCATTCTCAGAATGTCTAAAACCGTTACCTAAAGACTCCAGCTATATCACCTCCTGTTCAGGACACCTTCATGCTGAAATGACAATATTTGCAGGGACGACTATCTCTCAACACACTCCTCTCTGTCACGTCTGATGTCTGATGCCTTTGATAGCACACTTTGTAGTGGGATTCAATCTGACATCAATGCTTAGAGACTCAGACAGGCTCTCCTTGGCCCATGTATCCCTTACTCCTTTGTTATGGTAGTGGTGAGTGGAGGGTCAAATATTTCACCCATAACACAGATGTAGGATCCTAATTTGAGCCAGTTTGCTACAGCAGGAAAATAATCCTGCAGCAACAGGAAATGTGAATTATTATTTGGATTATTTTTTAATTTAATTTTACTAGGCAAGTCAGTTAAGAACAAATTCTTATTTTCAATGATGGCCTAGGAACAGTGGGTTAACTGCCTGTTCAGGGGCAGAACAACAGATTTGTACCTTGTCAGCTCAGGGATTCAAACTTGCAACCTTTTGGTTACTAGTCCAACACTCTAACCACTAGGCTACCCTGCCGCCCCATAATTAATGTACTAATTTTGTAGAGGGTTGATACTTTTTTTGTAAGAGTCAATCAAGTGTGACATTTCAGAGTGGAAATAACTAACTTCTGAATTCTTTTCAATCTCAAATACACTACAAGTTTGACATTTTCTGCAACAGGGTGATCAAATTAAGATCCTACATCTGTCCTCTCTTTTAGTTGGCTGCTCTTGAAATACTTGAAGATGGCCTAAAGAGCGGCCATTTGTACTGTATGTATTGTATTGTTGTTTTAAAGAAAACAAATATATATATAAATATTTAAATTAAAAATAAATTAAAAAGATGGCCTATAGATAACTTACAGATATTATTTGCTCATATCAACAGGACTTGCCACCAATCAAGTGTGTATTATTTGTAGGTGTAGCTTCTCTCTTTGATAAAGCACTGTTCAACTGCTGAATATTACCTGATTTCTCTGTTTTTGTAAACACCTGATTTTGATGTCGGAAGAGAAGGTCATGTTATTGATTATCCATATTTAGAATTGATTAGAATTGAAGACAATAAATGTATCCCATTCAAAAGTCTTGAAGCTCCCTGAATTTGGAATGAACTTTTTGATGAAAGAGTGTTGCTGCTGCACAGGGTGTCTGTCTGTTGGCCTCACTGAAGGTGAAGCTTAAATCCTCTGTCAGAAAATCATTTGTAAAGATCGGAGCAGGAGGAAGCTCTCTTTATTATGGTAACAGAGACAAGATGTTCTATCTCTTTTCTTATCAGGGTATTATTGGACTCCACACATCTTTTGTTACGATATATTCTTGAGGAAGCTTGCAATATAAAAACTATTTTTGGTCGTAGCTGCAGCTCTGTCCTCCTATCAACTAGCCATAAAAGCCCCAATGATTAAAAGGAATATCTTGCCGGACAATGAGGAACAACTATGGTGGAGAAGCAGATCAGGGATTTGATTAGATATCTACACTGGGCGGTCATTATAAGCCGAAGGATTGTCTTTGCAATGAGATAAACATTCTGAATTTGTATCACACAGCCCAGAAGGTAATTCATAAAAATGCTTTGGTATGTTAAGAATGCATTATAATAACCTCTTCCCTGACTGCCAGCTGAATGATAAGATGCACACAACACCTTGAGTTTGTTCTCTTGACTGTGGCCCTTCCTTAGAATGAATAGCCAGACAAGACACAATCAGTTTCATCTGTAACTACAACTAGCTGATGAATCAGTGTGTGAACATTTGATCCCTTTAGGAGGGATGGATAGTTGGGCATTTCAACAAAACAAAAATATTTTTTTAAATGTGGATATACAGTGGGGCAAAAAAGTATTTAGTCAGCCACCAATTGTGCAAGTTCTCCCACTTAAAAAGATGAGAGAGGCTTGTAATTTTCATTATAGGTACACTTCAACTATAACAGACAAAATGAGAAAAAAAAAATCCAGAAAATCACATTTTAGGATTTTTAATGAATTTATTTGCAAATTATGGTGGAAAATAAGTATTTGGTCACTTACAAACAAGTAAGATATCTGGCTCTCACAGACCTGTAACTTCTTCTTTAAGAGGCTCCTCTGTCCTCCACTCGTTACCTGTATTAATGGCACCTGTTTGAACTTGTTATCAGTATAAAAGACACCTATCCACAACCTCAAACAGTCACACTCCAAACTCCACTATGTCCAAGACCAAAGAGCTGTCAAAGGACACCAGAAACAAAATTGTAGACCTGCACCAGGCTGGGAAGACTGAATCTACAATAGGTAAGCAGCTTGGTTTGAAGAAATCAACTGTGGGAGCAAGTATTAGGAAATGGAAGACATACAAGACCACTGATAATCTCCCTCGATCTGGGGCTCCACGCAAGATCTCACCCCGTGGGGTCAAAATGATCACAAGAACGGTGAGCAAAAATCCCAGAACCACACGGGGGACCTAGTGAATGACCTGCAGAGAGCTGGGACCAAAGTAACAAAGCCTACCATCAGTAACACACTACGCCGCCAGGGACTCAAATCCTGCAGTGCCAGACATGTCCCCCTGCTTAAGCCAGTACATGTCCACGCCCGTCTGAAGTTTGCTAGAGAGCATTTGGATGATCCAGAAGAAGATTGGGAGAATGTCATATGGTCAGATGAAACCAAAATATAACTTTTTGGTAAAAACTCAACCCATCGTGTTTGGAGGACAAAGAATGCTGAGTTGCATCCAAAGAACACCATACCTACTGTGAAGCATGGGGGTGGAAACATCATGTTTTGGGGCTGTTTTTCTGCAAAGTCACCAGGACGACT
Organism: Oncorhynchus tshawytscha; assembly: GCF_018296145.1. NCBI lineage: Eukaryota > Metazoa > Chordata > Actinopteri > Salmoniformes > Salmonidae > Oncorhynchus > Oncorhynchus tshawytscha. The sequence continues at coordinate 43,045,182 of NC_056447.1, read as the reverse complement.
GATCCGTGTAAAGGAAAGAATGAATGGGGCCATGTATCGTGAGATTTTGAGTGAAAACCTCCTTCCATCAGCAAGGACATTGAAGATGAAACGTGGCTGGGTCTTTCAGCATGACAATGATCCCAAACACACCGCCCAGGCAAAGAAGGAGTGGGTTCGTAAGAAGCATTTCAAGGTCCTGGAGTGGCCTAGCCAGTCTCCAGATCTCAACCCCATAGAAAATCTTTGGAGGGAGTTGAAAGTCCGTGTTGCCCAGCAACAGCCCCAAAACATCACTGCTCTAGAGGAGATCTGCATGGAGGAATGGGCCAAAATACCAGCAACAGTGTGTGAAAACCTTGTGAAGACTTACAGAAAACGTTTGACCTCTGTCATTGCCAACAAAGGGTATATAACAAAGTATTGAGATAAACTTTTGTTATTGACCAAATACTTATTTTCCACCATAATTTGCAAATAAATTCATAAAAAATCCTACAATGTGATTTTCTGGATTTTTTTTTTCATTTTGTCTGTCATAGTTGATGTGTACCTATGATGAAAATTACAGGCCTCTCTCATCTTTTTAAGTGGGAGAACTTGCACAATTGGTGGCTGACTAAATACTTTTTTGCCCCACTGTAGATTGTGTTCCGTCCTAATTATTCTCTTGTATAATTGTGTAATCGAAAGAAGGGCCTAAGGTTTTGATGGAGAGGGATTTGATTGTTCAGGTTGAGGAACTTTCCATGAAGATGAAAGAGCAGGTAGCTAAACTCTCATGCTTGATGTCGAACAGATACTAATGAACGGCACAACAACAAACCACCAAAGGATTTTGATCTTAGTGCTGTAGCATGTTAGCAATCAATGAACAACGTGTGTGTTACCGTAGCCTTCAGGAAGGTTTGGCTCAGGTTCAGGATCTCTACCGTCACATTCATTAATGTAGTTCAGTGTTCCAATCTAGAGAAGACGAGCTCATTACCATTGAGTGGCTTAGGTGGTTATTACTGTCCTAACAGGCTGAATCACACATTTACATTTTACATTTAGCCATCTCCGATGGCGGTAGCTACAGCACCTGAGACCTGAATGTACAGTACGTGGATGGTATGGTAATGCCTTCATCAGCAGTTTTACACTGGGGTAAAAACATGTAAAGCATGTCTCTACAGTTAGGCTACATGTATTTGACATGTTTCTATGGATAAAAGCATATTTCTTAAAACATTTTTTTAAAGTGCTACAAAAAACTGTGAAAGAAAGTGTCAATCAGACAAGCCTATGACCAAAACCAGATAAAATCTTTACTGCTCGCGTCTCTTCCTACATTTAAAAGAAAAGTCAGATCCAAGCTTGGCTTATACCTGCATGCATATATTTCAACTCAAGAACAACTAGTGTGTGTGGAGTGTGACAAGTCTGTGTGTAGCACCTCACCCCGGACGATCACTGGGGTCAACATCCCTCCCAGTCAGATGATTCCCTGCCGGCCTGCCTGGCCTGGCTGAGTAAAGTCAACTTAACTGAAGGTCAAAGCTAATAACCAGACTCTCAGTTCCCCTCAACTCCCCCCAACCTCCAGGGGAATGGGAGGGAGGCTGTTCTGGTGTATAACCATTATAATATGGATGGAACATGCTAGCTGGGTATTTGAATTGTCAAATTGCACCTGAATGCATGTTTCAAATGTCCATTGCTGGGTCAAAAAATGCTTTGAAAACTGACTTTGAAACTTTCACAACTTTAAAGACAAATATAGGGACACGGTATGTGTATTTCTATTCATGGTCATGTTAAATTGTTTGAAGTATGTTGGAAACATAAGTTTTAAGGAACCAAACATCATCTTAAAAGTATCTGTCGTCTGCAAACTTTCTTCTCATCATTATGCAGAAATGTGTTTTCAGTCATTTCTAACATCACAGCACTATGATACCATATCTGCAATGTTCTTTTTACATTTGTAACGTACGTTGTTTGAAGGAGACCAAGGCGCTGCGTAATTTGTGGTCATATCATATTTATTTAAATGAGAACCAGCAACAAAATAACAAAGTGAAACCAAAATGATCGTATCGTTCCGTAGGCTACAAGAGCTGTACAAAAACAAGATCCCACAACCTAGGTGGGAAAAAGCCTACCTAAGTATGATTCCCAATCAGAGACGACGATAGACGTTGTTTGAAGGAGACCAAGGCGCAGCGTAATTTGTGGCATATCATATTTATTTAAATGAGAACCAGCAACAAAATAACAAAGTGAAACCAGGGATTGTTTCACTTTTTTCTCTGATTGGGAACCACACTTGGCCAAACACAAAAAAATACAAAACATAGAATGCCCACCCCACATCACACCCTGACCTCACCAAACAGAGAAATAAAACGTCTCTCTAAGGTCAGGGCATGACAGTACCCCCCTAAAAGGTGCAGACTCCCGGCCACAAACCTGAACCTATAGGGGAGGGTCCTGGTGGGCATTTACCCTTGGCGGCAGCTCCGCTCCACCTCTGGCTCCCCCCACTTTGGTGGCGCCTCTGGTGCGGGGACCCTCGTCGCCGACCCCAGACTGGGGACCCTCTCTGCATGCCCCGAACTGGGGACCCTCTCTGTAGGCCCCGGACTGGGGACCCTCTCTGCAGGTCCCGGACTGGGGACCCTCTCTGTAGGCCCCGGACTGGGGACCATCGCCGCAGGCCTCGGACTGGGGACCCTCTCTGCAGGCCCGGACTGGGGACCCTCGCTGCATGCCCCGGACTGGGGACCCTCTCTGCAGGCCCCGGACTGGGGACCATCGCCGCAGGCCTCGGACTGGGGACCCTCTCTGCAGGCCCCGGACTGGGGACCCTCGCTGCAGGCCACGGACTGGGGACCCTCGTTGCTGGCCCCGGACCCGGAGACCGTCACTGCAGGCTCCGGACCGGGGACCGTCACTGGAGGCTCCGGACTGGAGAACGTCGCTGGAGGCTCCGGACTGTGGATCAACGCTGGAGGCTTCGTGCCATGGATCCTCACTGCAGGCTCCCGGCCATGGATCATAACTGGAGGCTCCGTGCCATGGATCATCACTGGAGGCTTCGTGCCATGGATCATCACTGGAGGCCTCGTACCATGGATCATCACTGGAGGCTTCGAACGTGGAGCCGGAACCTACCCCCCCCGCCCTCGCCGTTCCACTCTAGCTGCTTCTATCTCCTCCCTTGGATGGTGATATTCTCCAGCCTGCGCCCAGGGACCTTTGCCTTCCAGTATCTCCTCCCATGTCCACTCCTCCAGAAAACACTGCTTGGTCTTTTTGTGGTGGGATCTTCTGTAACGTACGTTGTTTGAAGGAGACCAAGGCGCAGCATAATTTGTGGTCATATCATATTTATTTAAATGAGACCCAGCAACAAAATAACAAAGTTAATCCAAAACGAACGTACTGTTCCGTAGGCTACAAGAGCTGTACAAAAACAAGATCCCACAACATAGGTGGGAATCATACTTAGGTAGCCTTTTTTCCCACCTATGTTGTGGGATCTTGTTGGCAGGCAGGCAGGCAGGCAGCTGATCGTAGTCTCCTCCTCTAAACTAAAGTGAACAGTTTGTTTGCAGAGGTATTACCATCTGTATAGCCGCTTTGTGCTCGGTTAATTAGAGATTCGTCCAACTAATTTAGAATGTCACAGAAATAAACCAGTGTCTACACAAACTCAGCACTGTCAACTGCGTTTATTTTCAGCAAACTTAACATGTGTAAATATTTGTATGAACATAACAAGATTCAACAACTGAGACATAAACTGAACAAGGTCCACAGACATGTGACTAACAGAAATTGAATAATGTGTCCCTAAACAAAGGGGGGTCAAAATCAAAAGTAACAGTCAGTATCTGGTGTGGCCACCAGCTGCATTAAGTACTGCAGTGCATCTCCTCCTCATGGACTTGTACCAGATTTGCCAGTTCTTGCTGTGAGATGTTACCCCACAATTCCACCAAGGCACCTGCAAGTTCCCGGACATTTCTGTGGGGAATGGCCCTAGCCCTCAACCTCCGATCCAACAGGTCCCAGACGTGCTCAATGGGATTGAGATCAGGGCTCTTCGCTGGCCATGGTAGAACACTGACATTCCTGCCTTGCAGGAAATCACGCACAGAACGAGCAGTATGGCTGGTGGCATTGTCATGCTGGAAGGTCATGTCAGGATTAGCCTGCAGGAAGGGTACCACATGAGGGAGGAGGATGTCTTCCCTGTAACACACAGATTTGAGATTGCCTGCAATGACAACAAGCTCAGTCCAATGATGCTGTAACACACCGTCCCAGACCATGACGGACCCTCCACCTCCAAATCGATCCCGCTCCAGAGTACAGGCCTCGGTGTAACGCTCATCCCTTCGACGATAAACGTGAATCTGACCATCACCCCTGGTGAGACCAAACCGCGACTTGTCAGTGAAGAGCACTTTTTGCCAGTCCTGTCTGGTCCAGCGACCGTGGGTTTGTGTCCATAGGCGACGTTGTTGCCGGTGATGTCTGCTGAGGACCTGCCTTACAACAGGCCTGCAAGCCCTCAGTCTAGCCTCTCTCAGCCTATTGGGGACAGTCTGAGCACTGATGGAGGGATTGTGCGTTCCTGGTGTAACTTGTGAAGTTGTTGTTGCCATCCTGTACCTGTCCCGCAGGTGTGATGTTCGGATGTATCAATGCTGTGCAGGTGTTGTTACACGTGGGCTGCCACTGAGAAGACAACCAGCTGTCTGTCCTGTCTCTCTGTAGCGGCGTCTCACAGTACAGACATTGTAATTTATTGCCCTGGCCACATCTGCAGTCCTCGTGCCTCCTTGCAGCATGTCTAAGGCAAGTTCACGCAGATGAGCAGAGACCCTGGACATCTTTCTTTTGGTGTTTTTCAGAGTCAGTAGAAAGGCCTCTTTAATGTCCTAAGGATTCATAACTGTGACCTTAATTGCCTAACATCTGTAAGCTGTTAGTGTCTTAACGACCGTTCCACAGGTGCATGTTCGTTAATTGTTTATGGTTCATTGAACAAGCACGGGAAACAGTGTTTAAACCCTTTACAATGAAGATCTGTGAAGTTATTTGGATTTTTCTGAATTTATGAACAGGGTCCTGAAAAAGGGTTCATGTAAAAAGATTTTCTTTCAATGATCTGTGGTTAAAAATACAGTGCCTTGCGGAAGTATTCAGCCCCCTTGAACTTTGCGACCTTTTGCCACATTTCAGGCTTCAAACATAAAGATATAAAACTGTATTTTTTTGTGAAGAATCAACAACAAGTGGGACACAATCATGAAGTGAACGACATTTATTGGATATTTCAAACTTTTTTAACAAATCAAAAACTGAAAAATTGGGCGTGCAAAATTATTCAGCCCCTTTACTTTCAGTGCAGCAAACTCTCTCCAGAAGTTCAGTGTGGATCTCTGAATGATCCAATGTTGACCTAAATGACTAATGATGATAAATACAATCCACCTGTGTGTAATCAAGTCTCCGTATAAATGCACCTGCACTGTGATAGTCTCAGAGGTCCGTTAAAAGCGCAGAGAGCATCATGAAGAACAAGGAACACACCAGGCAGGTCCGAGATACTGTTGTGAAGAAGTTTAAAGCCGGATTTGGATACAAAAAGATTTCCCAAGCTTTAAACATCCCAAGGAGCACTGTGCAAGCGATAATATTGAAATGGAAGGAGTATCAGACCACTGCAAATCTACAAAAACCTGGCCGTCCCTCTAAACTTTCAGCTCATACAAGGAGAAGACTGATCAGAGATGCAGCCAAGAGGCCCATGATCACTCTGGATGAACTGCAGAGATCTACAGCTGAGGTGGGAGACTCTGTCCATAGGACAACAATCAGTCGTATATTGCACAAATCTGGCCTTTATGGAAGAGTGGCAAGAAGAAAGCCATTTCTTAAAGATATCCATAAAAAGTGTCGTTTAAAGTTTGCCACAAGCCACCTGGGAGACACACCAAACATGTGGAAGAAGGTGCTCTGGTCAGATGAAACCAAAATTGAACTTTTTGGCAACAATGCAAAACGTTATGTTTGGCGTAAAAGCAACACAGCTCATCACCCTGAACACACCATCCCCACTGTCAAACATGGTGGTGGCAGCATCATGGTTTGGGCCTGCTTTTCTTCAGCAGGGACAGGGAAGATGGTTAAAATTGATGGGAAGATGGATGGAGCCAAATACAGGACCATTCTGGAAGAAAACCTGATGGAGTCTGCAAAAGACCTGAGACTGGGACGGAGATTTGTCTTCCAACAAGACAATGATCCAAAACATAAAGCAAAATCTACAATGGAATGGTTCAAAAATAAACGTATCCAGGTGTTAGAATGGCCAAGTCAAAGTCCAGACCTGAATCCAATCGAGAATCTGTGGAAAGAACTGAAAACTGCTGTTCACAAATGCTCTCCATCCAACCTCACTGAGCTCGAGCTGTTTTGCAAGGAGGAATGGGAAAAAATGTCACTCTCGATGTGCAAAACTGATAGAGACATACCCCAAGCGACTTACAGCTGTAATCGCAGCAAAAGGTGGTGCTACAAAGTATTAACTTAAGGGGGCTGAATAATTTTGCATGCCCAATTTTTCAGTTTTTGATTTGTTAAAAAAGTTTGAAATATCCAATAAATGTCGTTCCACTTCATGATTGTGTCCCACTTGTTGTTGATTCTTCACAAAAAAATACAGTTTTATATCTTTATGTTTGAAGCCTGAAATGTGGCAAAAGGTCGCAAAGTTCAAGGGGGCCGAATACTTTCGCAAGGCACTGTATAAGAAAAATGTTCCTTAAAAAACACTTCTCTGTGACATAGCGTGGTATAATTAAAAGTAAGAATATCAGTGATTTCCAAAACCTGCAATGACTTTCTAGCCTGAGGGAGGATATTTTCTTGCCCCCTACTGCAAATCTCATCGTGTTTGAACATCACTTTGGGTAGCTTCAGGCTTCACTGGTATACATTATACAGTGCATTCGGGAAGTATACAGACCCCTTCCCTTTCTCCACATTTTCTTACATTACAGCCTTATTCTAAAATGGATTCAACAAAAATATCTCCACACAATACCCCATAATGACAAAGCAAAAACTTAAATTTAGCAACGTTATTAAAAATAAAAAAACAAAATACATTATTTACATAAGGATTCAGACCCTTTTCTATGAGACTCAACATTCCATTGATCATCCTTGAGATGTTTCTACAACTTGATTGGAGTCCACCTGTGATTAATTCAATTGATTGGACATGATTTGCAAAGGTAAACACACCTGTCTATATAAGGTCCCACGGTTGACAGTGCATGACAGATTAAAAACAAAGTCATGAGGTCAAAGGAATTGTCTGTAGAGCTCCAAGACAGGATTGTGTTGAGACACAGATCTGGGGAAGGGTATCAAAACATTTCTGCAGCATTGAAGGTCCCCAAGAACACAATGGCTTCAATTTTTCTTAAATAGAAGAAGTTTGGAACCACCAAGACTCTTCCTAGAGCTAGCCGCCAAAAGGCACCTAAATGACTGTCAGACCATGAGAAAGAAGATTATCTGGTCTGATGAAACAAAGATTTAACTTTTTGGCCTGAATGCCAAGCGTCACATCCGGAGGAACTGGGAGACTAGTCGTGCAAAAGATAAAGGGTGGAAAGATAAAGGGTGGCAAAGTAAAGAGAGGTCCTTGATGAAAACCTGCTCCAGACCGCTCAGGACCTCAGAATTGGGCGAAGGGTCACCTTCCAACAGGACAATGACCCTGAGCACACAGCGAAGACAATGCAGGAGTGGCTTCGGGAAAAGTCTCTGAATGTCCTTGTGGCCCAGCCAGAGCCTGGACTTGAACCAGTCAGTTGAACAACTGAATGCATTCAACCGAAATGCGTCTTCCGAATTTAACCCAACACCTCTGAATCAGAGATGTGTGAGGGGGGCGGGGGGCTGCCTTTATTGACGTCCACATCATCAGGAGTTGTTGTTGGGGACTGCCTTGCTCAAGGGCAGAACAGCAAATTGTTCAACTTGCCAGCTTGGGGATTTGAACCAGCGACCTTTCGGTTACTGGCCCAATGCTCTTAACCCTAGGTCTCAGACAACTTTATACCATGGTGTCCAGAGGGTCTGCTGGTAATGGTCATAGACATACTTTTACCTGTAGATCTATTCTTACTAATTTATTCCCCTGCTTTTAAACCCAAGCCAATACACTGAGATTATTAAATGGTCTGTGATTTACAGTATGTTTGACTCGTGTAATCTCTTGTCAAGTAATACATAATGTAAATTCTGACATATGGATGATTTATCACTTGGCCCACCATGAAAACATCCTCCAGCACCCAAACATGACAAATTACCCTTTTCTGAAGCCTGAGATAACTTAGTCTTGATGCTTTTGCTGTTGTCGTAGATGAGAAACACAGACGAATGTCATTGTTGATATCAAAGCTATAATCAATTTACAAATCAGTTCCTTGTTCCTTCAAATATGCCACGTGACAGGCGATACTTAACTTAGAAAGTCAATGAATGTAAAGCTTTTCAACCAGCTCATATACTGTAATGTTACATACGTGTATCCTCTTAATTGGTGTGAAATCAAGCAACCTCTATCAACCCACACATAGGATTAGGGGAAGTTACAGTACACTGGTAATCTGGCAATAATGAAATAGGCAGGACACAGGGGATCGGCAGGAAGTCTAATTAAGAACAATGACCTTTTGCCTGTCTCATTTAAGGATTAAAGTTATAATAATTAACAGCAAGTTTTTAAAAATGATTTGCATTGAAATGAAAATTGAAAGGGCAGTTTATTAGAATGTCAGGAGAATGCCGAGGGTTTATTCTTTATTAGGTCTACACAGACTATCCCAGAGGCTCCCAGCTCATTTTACATGATTAACATTTGACAATATTTATCCCGCTGCTGTGCAAAGGATCCCTTGGCAAAGCCAATGTCTTTTGATTGTACTCGGGCACCAGACGGTCGCAGCGACGACGGTGGCAGGAGTCTGCTGCTGGGTACATTGGGTACTAACAGTGCCTAGCTGGCACTCTAAGCACCCAACACCCGCCCGCCGCTGCCTGCCCGCCTGTCTCCGAGAATGATGTGATTGGGCCGAGCAGCGTGGTAAGAGGGAGCTCATGGCCCTGCCACTCAGTTCCTCTCAGCCTGTGGGAGTGACTGACACCTCACTGAAATCAAATCAATTACTGAGCAAGACTTTGGCCCAGACTCCTCTGTAGCTGGAGACAGACAGAGAGGGCCGTTTAGGGACTTGGGAGGCTGGACACTGGACAAGACATCACATTGGGTCAGCATATAGGATTAACTTGACAAATCAATAAAAGAGAAAAACATTGTAAAGGGAAAAGATAAGAGTGCTTGATTTTGGGGAGGACAATGGTAAGAGTGAAGACTAAGATATTATTTGTTAAGAGTCCTATTGCTCAGAGAAACTCTGTCAAGAGAGGCTACAAAGAATGTTAAAAAGAAACCTAGCTACAATTTAGCTCTCATTCAGCAATAATGATTAAAAAGTAAATGTGTTTGCTGAGACAAGTTAGAGATGAACTCTGAGTCTCTCAGTTTGTGTAGCAAAATTCCAGTACTTTGAAACTGTGGCATATGGAGAGGTGGTGGGACCAGGGACATTTTCCTCTGCAGCCTCTGACCGTGGCACTGTCTGCCCTGGGCGATGATGTAACCAATAGCCTCTTCTCCTCTTTTCATCCTGTCCTCCATCTCTCTCCCTGTGTACGTAAAGCAGTCAGGGTCAGCATGGCAGGCAGCTGTGTGAAGTGTAAAACATCCCCCTTCGGTGCTGCAGCTGCTTCCTCCCACTGCCTTTTCAGCCCCCTCCCCCTCATCCTCCTCCCTTAATAACACTCACGCCCTCTCCTTCAATAAATCCAATTTACCACTTCAATTATACTCAACAAAAATAGAAACGTAACATGTAAAGTGTTGGTCCCATGTTTCATGAGCTGAAATAAAAGATCACAGAAATGTTCCATACGCACAAAAAGCTGAGCACACATTTGTTTACATCCCTGTTAGTGGGCATTTCTCCTTTGCCAAGATAATCCATCCACCTGACAGGTGTGGCATATCAAGAAGCTGAACAGCATGATCATTACACAGGTGCACCTTGTGCTGGGGACAATAAAAGGCTACTCTAAAATGTGATTTATTTTCACACAACACAATGTCATTGGCAAGATGGCGCCGACAGACATGGCAGCTCTGCTTCTAGCTCCTAAGCAACTTTGCAGTATTTTTTTTTGCGTATAAAAAAAAAAAAAAAGCATTTCGGCTAAATATGTGACCAATAAAATTAGATTTTGATTTGCCACAAATGTCTCATGTTTTCAGGGAGCATACAATTGGCATGTTGACTGCAGGAATGTCCATCAGAGCTGTTGCCTGTTCTCTACCATAAGCCGCCTCCAAGGTTGTTGTAGAGAATTTGGCAGTACATCCAACCGGCCTCACAACCGCAGACCACGTGTAACCACGCCGTTGTGTGGGTGAGTGGTTTGCTGATGTCAACGTTGTGAACAGAGTGCCCCATGGTGGCAGTGGGGTTATGATATGGGCAGGCATAAGCTACGGACAATGAATACAATTGCATTTTATCGATGGCAATTTGAATGCACAGAGATACCGTGATGAGATCCTGAGACCCATTGTCGTGCCCTTCATCTGCCGCCATCACCTCATGTTTCAACATGATAATGCACAACCCCATGTCACAAGGATCTGTTCACAATTCCTGGAAGCTGAACATGTCCCACATTCAACAGCCTGATCAACTCTATGCGAAAGAGATGTGTCGTGCTGCATGAGGCAAATGGTGAACATACCAGATTCTGACTGGTTTTCTGATCCACGCCCCTACCTTTTTTTAATGGTATTTGTGACCAACAGATGCATATCTGTATTCTCAGTCATGTGAAATCCATAGATTAGGGCCTAATGAATGTATTTCAATTGACTGATTTCCTTATATGAACTGTAATCTTTGAAATTGTTGCATGTTGCGTTTATATTTTTGTTCAGTGTACATACAAGACTGTAGGGAGGACTGGATCACAACAAGGTCTATATGGGCTGTATGCTGTATGGCTCTGCCTCTGAATATTCAGCAAATGTGTTTGGATTGAACTATTCACAACACACAAACCTCCATGGAGAATGACATGATTTATCCTACTGTGATTCTCATGAATAACAATGCTTCTGTTTAGAGTTAGTTCCACATGCAGACATGCAGTTCAACTTATGTCAGTAGATGGACTAACTTATGTCAGTAGATGGACTAACTTATGTCAGTAGATGGACTAACTTATGTGAGTAGATATGGACTCCCTTAGTCCTCAGGATGTGCAAAAAAATCCTCTTCAAGGTGGTTCTGTGAAGTAGAGACACCCGAGAACAGAAAATCAGGCCAGACAGACAGGTGATTATCCTCCCCACCAAGAGACATACAGTTCACATCATCATGATAGACAGCCAGACTGTAGTGTAGAAGGACGGTGACAAACAGAAATCACGGGCATCTGCTTTGAGCTTTTTGCTGGTATGAGACCATGACTATTCTCGCAACACTCACTTATTGAGGAAAAATACTTTGAGCTTTAAATGAAGGCTGTGGGTCTCTTGAGTGTGGCCCAAAACTAGAGAGCTTGAAGAAGTAATTCAGAGGGCAAAAGCTGGTCAGCCCTGAGGTGCTCTGAGTAGAAATGGGAGACAGGCTTGTTTTCTATAGTAAGCCCCAAAAGAGAAGACTTTCAGGGCGATTGTGGAACCATCAGTCAACCATGAAAAAAGCATTTTTTACAAGCCTGTGGGCCGCGTCCCAAAAAGAGGCTGAGTGTTGCTGTCCCAGAAGGGCACACTCCACTAGTGAGCTAGAAGTGGTTAGATCTTTTCAAAGTAAAAGAGTGTGTCTCATATCTAAACCTGTTTCTGTTTACGAAACGGTACAGTGTGTGTGTATGTGTGTGTGTGTGTGTGTGTGCGTGTGTGTGTGTGTGTGTGTGCCTGCTCTGAAATGTGTGAGAACTGAACAAATCTCTACTGTGCTGTTTTTCCTTTTTTTCATGTCAGACACCAAACTGTCTCATAACGCTACAACAATTCCTACTTAGTTCGACATCAAAGGGGTCTGTTTGCTACTGGCCCTTTAATTTTTCAGCCGGAGGTGACAATGCTGCCATGGTAACACACTGCTCCCCCAGACTGGCCAGCTCAGCTGAACTACTGTGAATTGTGTGATTCACAGTAGTTATCCTCTTGTGGAAAAACAGCCATTATAAAATAGCAGACACTTCTGGTCCCAAGATGCCCATTTTCACAGCTCTCAACTTTGTAAAGTTTTTATATTTCAAAAGAAAGAGAGGAATGAACACTGTTTAGTATCTTTCTATGTTTTCCAGATTGTTTCTCTTATTTTACAAAAATAATGTATCTCTCTCTCCACAGGGTGATGAAGTTCTGACTGTTATCAAAACCAAGGCGCAGTGGCCAGCATGGCAGCCCCTGAATGTGTGAGTACACAGTGATGTACAAGAGTACCCTCACCTTTCACAGGTTTATAATGTTAATTGTCTTTCAAAAAATGTATACTTGTAGAGATGATCATTTGGATAACCATTAATTGAGAATTTAGATGTGAACAGAATATCTCATTCTACTAGGCTTCCTCCCAGCTGCCCACTGCACTGAGGCTAGGTAACACGGTCACCAACGATAAATCTGTGATAATCGAAAACTTCAACAAGCATTTCTCAACGGCTGGCCATGCCTTCCTCCTCGCTACTCCAACCTCGGCCAACAGATCCGCCCCCCTCCCCTCATCTACTCGCCCAAACCTCCCCAGCTTCTCCTTTACCCAAATCCAGATAGCAGATGTTCTGAAAGAGCTACAAAACCTGGACCCGTACAAATCAGCTGGTCTTGACAATCTGGACCCTCTATTTCTGAAACTATCCGCCGCCATTGTCGCAACCCCTATTACCAGCCTGTTCAACCTTTCTTTCATATCATCTTTCGCATAGAGTCATCCCCCTCTTCAAAGGGGGAGACACCCGGGACCCAAACTGTTACAGACCTATATCCATCCTGCCCTGCCTATCTAAGGTCTTCGAAAGCCAAGTCAACAAACAGATCACTGACCATCTCGTAATCCCACCGTACCTTCTCCGCTGTGCAATCTGGTTTCCGAGCCGGTCACGGGTGCACCTCAGCCACGCTCAAGGTACTAAACGATATCATAACCGCCATCGATAAAAGACATTACTGTGCAGCCGTCTGCATTGACGGGCCAAGGCTTTCGACTCTGTCAATCACCATATTCTTATCGGCAGCCTCAGTAGCCTCGGTTTTTCTAATGACTGCCTTGCCTGGTTCACCAACTACTTTGCAGACAGAATTCAGCGTGTCAAATCGGAGGACATGTTGTCCGGTCCTCTGGCAGTCTCTATGGGGGTGCCACAGGGTTCAATTCTCAGGCTCTTTCCTCTGTATATATCAATGATGTTGCTCTTGCTGCGGGCGATTCCCTGATCCACCTCTACGCAGACGACACCATTCTGTATACCTCTGGCCCTTCCTTGGACACTGTGCTATCTAACCTCCAAACGAGCTTTAATGCCATGCAACACTCCTTCCGTGGCCTCCAACTGCTCTTAAACGCTAGTAAAACCAAATGCATACTTTTCAAACGTTCGCTGCCTGCACCCGCACGCCCGACTAGCTTCACCACCCTGGATGGTTCCGACCTAGAATATGTGGACATCTATAAGTACCTAGGTGTCTGGCTAGACTGTAAACTCTCCTTCCAGACTCATATCAAACATCTCCAATCTAAAATCAAATCTAGAGTCGGCTTTCTATTCCGCAACAAAGCCTCCTTCACTCACGCCGCCAAACTTACCCTAGTAAAACTGACTATCCTACCGATCCTCGACTTCGGTGATGTCATCTACAAAATAGCTTCCAATACTCTACTCAGCAAACTGGATGCAGTTTATCACAGTGCCATCCGTTTTGTTACTAAAGCACTTTATACCACCCACCACTGCGACCTGTATGCTCTAGTCGGCTGGCCCTCGCTACATATTCGTGGCCAGACCCACTGGCTCCAGGTCATCTACAAGTCCATGCTAGGTAAAGCTCCGCCTTATCTCAGTTCACTGGTCACGATGGCAACACCCACCCGTAGCACGCGCTCCAGCAGGTGTATCTCACTGATCATCCCTAAAGCCAACACCCCATTTGGCCGCCTTTCCTTCCAGTTCTCTGCTGCCTGTGACTGGAACGAATTGCAAAAATCGCTGAAGTTAGAGACTTTTATCTCCCTCACCAACTTTAAATATTTGCTATCTGAGCAGCTAACCGATCGCTGCAGCTGCACATAGTCCATCGGTAAATAGCCCACCCAATTGACCTACCTCATCCCCATACTGTTTTTATTTATTTACTTTTCTGCTCTTTTGCACACCAGTATCTCTACCTGCACATGACCATCTGATCATTTATCACTCCAGTGTTAATCTGCAAAATTGTAATTATTCGCCTACCTCCTCATGCCTTTTGCACACAATGTATATAGACTCTTTAAAAAAAAAATATATATACTGTGTTATTGACTTGTTTATTGTTTACTCCATGTGTAACTCTGTGTTGTTGTCTGTTCACACTGCTATGCTTTATCTTGGCCAGGTCGCAGTTGTAAATGAGAACTTGTTCTCAACTAGCCTACCTGGTTAAATAAAGGCGAAATAAAAAAAATGACAGGCTAAAGGAGGAGGAGATAACCACCCAGAATTCATTCACCAGCTACATGCTTGGCCTGTGGATGTTTTCTTAAATTCATTCATGATTGTGTACATTTTTCATGAGCTTTTTTGTTTGTGAAAAGAAGGCTCCTGTTTTGATGAGAGATGTGTTCCCTCAGGGTGTTTCTGAGATGAAGGTTAATAGCCTCCCTCCTGCTCCAATATATCAACATGTTTCATTGACCTATTTTCAAATAAGCCTGTCAATTAAGCCAGGGAATGTTTGCTTTGTTGGACGAGACATATTCATTGTTAAAGGGGGTTGGAAAAACTTCAACATTATAGATGTCTCAAATTGAAGGAGATCGTTTAAAAATATTGATGTGCATGTGGAATGTGACAATTCTACACTGAAAAAAATATCTACGCAGCATGCAACAATTTCAACAATTTCAGATTTTACTGAGTTACAGTTCAAATCAGGAAATCAGTCAATTTAAATAAATAAACTAGGCCCTAATCTATCGATTTCATACGACTGGGAATACATACATGCATCTGTTGGTAACAGAAACCTTAAAAAAAGGTAGAGATGTGGATCAGAAAACCAGTCAGTATCTGGTGTGACCACCATTTGCATCATGCAGCGCGACACATCTCCTTCACATATAATTGATCAGGGTGTTGATTATGGCCTGTGGAATGTTGTCCCACTCCTCTTCAAAGGCTGTGTGAAGTTGCTGGATAATGGCGGGAACTGGAACACACTGTCGTACACATCGATCCAGAGCATCCCAAACTTGCTCAATGGGTGACATGTCTGGTGAGTATGCAGGCCATGGAAGAACAAGCACGCAGATGAGCTTCCGTGAGACGGTTTCTGACAGATTGTGCAGAAATTCTTTGGTTGTGCAAACCCACAGTTTCTTCAGCTGTCCAGGTAGTCTCCGAGAATCCCGCAGGTGAGATGTGGTTACACGTGATCTGCGGTTGTGAGGCCAATTGGACGTACTGCCAAATTCTCTATGATGATGTTGGAGGTGGCTTATGGTAGAGAAATTAATATTAGATTCTCTGAAAACATCTGTGGCTTTGTGTTATGTGACAAAACTGCACATTTAAGAGTGGCCTATTATTGTCCCAAGCACAAGGTGCACCTGTGTAATCAGATTTTTGAAATGTTGAAATGTTGAAATGTCAGTTGGATGGGTTATCTTGGCAAAGAACAAACCCTCACTAACAAGGATGTAAAGCTTTTTGTCCGTATCGAACATTTCTGGCACCTTTCTTTTCAGCTCATGTAAAGAATTTTGTTGTTAATCACTTAATTATATAATATTTCTCCTTCTCGTTTTTTATGATCTCTTCACACCTCTTTCAGTAACTATTGAGATGTTACTGGATGTTCTTCTCCTCTTAGTGTTAGTGTAGTGGCAATTAACACATAAATAGAGTCCCAAATGGCATCCTGTTCCCAATTTGTGCACTACCTTTGACCAGGGCCTATAGGGTCTGGTGAAAAGTAGTGCACTATATAGGGAATAGGGAGCTATTTGGAAAGGAATCATAATATCTTTCTTTAGCCTCCACACACATCCTCCAGCCTTAACAACATCTCCAACATAACATCTGTCTCATTAACACTTCTCGAATGCCTTCTGCTGTCTATGAAACAACATTATTCCCTCTAATGAGTTCTAAATATAAACAAGTTATTATTTATTAATATGTTGAGTGGTTATGACAGAATGTGTTATACTTCTTTGTTTGGACTTAAGATAGTGTAAGTGTTAATTTTGAATATTTATTGAACTAAACGTTATGAATAGACAGTGTTTTGAAAAAGTATTTGCCCCCTTGTTAATTTTCTCTACTTTTGCATATTTTTGATACTGAATTTTGATACTGAGATCTTCAAGCAAAACTTAATTTTAGATAAAGGGAATCTTAGTGAGCAAATAACACAAAAATTACATAACTTATTTCATAAACAAAGTTATGCAAACACCCAAGCCCCTGTGTGAAAAAAAGTATTACCACCTTACACTCAATAACTGGTTATGCCACCTTTTAGCTGCAATGACTCCAAACACTTCCTGTAGTTGTTAATCAGTCTCTCGTGTCGCTGTGCAGGTATTTTGGCCCACTCTTCCATGCAGAACTGCTTTAACTCAGCAACGTTTGTGGGTTTTCAAGCATTTCAAGTCCTGCCACACATTTCAATTGTGATTAGGTCTGGACTTTGACTAGGCCCTTCCAAAACTTTTTTTTGCCATTTTCATGTAGACATGATTGTGTGTTTTGGATCATTGTCTTGCTGCATGACCCAGCTGCGCTAAAGCTTCAGCTCACAGACCGATGACCTGACATTCTCCTGTAGAATTCTCTGATACGGAGCAGAATTCATGGCTCCATCTATTAAGGCAAGTTGTCCAGGTCCTGAAGCATCCCCAAACCATCACACTACCACCACCATGCTTGACCGTTGGTATAATGTTCTTACTGTGGAATACAGAGCTTGGTTTTCGCCAGGCATAATAGGACTCATGTCATCCAAAAAGTTATACTTTTGACTCATCTGTCCATAGAACATTCCTCCAAGAGTCTTGATGATCATCCAGGTGATTTTTGGCAAACTTGAGTCAACTTTTTGGAAGAGTGACTTCAGTCAACTTTTTGGAAGAGTGGGCCAAAATTCCTCCACAGCGTTGTGAGAGACTGATCAACAACTACAGGAAGCTTTTGGTTGCAGTCATTGCAGCTAAAGGTGGCACAACCAGTTAAAGTATTGATTGTGAGGGGGGCAATTACTTTAAAAAAGTAACACAATAAAATGACATAACAATAAAAAGGCTATATACAGGGAATGCCAGTACCGAGAAACACTTAAAGCACTTAATTGGTGCGGTATGCACTGCATCTACATTAACACCACAGTTGTATATTGTATTAGCCTTCACCAGTCTTTAACGTTGCCAATATTGTCAACCCTCTCTATCTATCAATACTAATGTATACATATTTATCTCATACTGTACTTGTAGAGCTTGCCACTTATGGAGCTGGCTGTCTCATGGAGCTATGTTGATCAATAAGATCAATCTGCACATTGGGGAGCATACGGTACATGTCTGTATATCACTGTCTTTCCAGGCGGGCAGCTCCCTCGGCTGAGTTCTCAGTGGACCGTACGCGTCACCTCATGTCCTTTCTGAGCATGCTGGGGCCCAGCCCTGACTGGAATGTGGGGCTGTCTGCAGAGGACCTCTGCACCAAGGAGTGTGGCTGGGTCCAGAGGTTGGACCAAGACCTCATCCCCTGGGACGCAGGCACTGACAGTGGAGTCACCTATGAGGTGAGGGTCCTGAGCCCCCCAGACAAGGGGTCAATATTTAATAAATGGCTCTGGTTTCTTGGTCTGGTTCAGTTAACTAGTAAAATACCTCTGCCTTTCTGACTTTCAAAACCAGGCCTCTGTATTTTTCCATGAATCTGGAATGAAAGCTTTTGATCTATTTTCATTAATAGTGCAGGAGATTTGCTTTTTTATTTTTAGTTTATGGCTCATGAATATACAAATGACCCAACCTTGGCTGAAAACCCACGAAACAGATTCAGCGAAAAACCTACTGCTAACATAAAGCAGCACATTCACTCTGTAGTCATTTTATTGAGGCGTGCCTATTTACCCAAGAGGCTGCCTCACAGACTAGTTGTCTCTACACTGTAAATATGTCCCCAACAAATCCTGCCCTGGAACTTATAATGACATTTTCTGCTGGCTTTAAAAGACACTGGGGAACGAAATGGAAAGACACTGCCATCTATAGGCCAGAAAAGACACTGAAGATTAAACCAGACTTCAATGTAGACCCACACAGCATACCATACGTAAATCCACAATCTGTAAATACCATTTTATGTTTTCTTTGTAAAGAAAGCAGATGACAAATACATTCATCTACTCCATATGTGATTTAGTCATTTAGTTTCTGTCTACTTTTGGCTGCAGTACCAATGAATACATATAAAAACTAAAACTAGATTCACTGAAGTTAAAGTAGAAATGGCTTTTGTAGTTTTCTCTTCCCTGAAGTAACTGTTTTGGAACCGAATCATGAAAGGTGATTTACAAAGCACCTAGCAGGAAACATAAACATAAATCACTCATAAAATAAATATTACACATTTGATCAATTATGCATATTGAGATCAAACACTGAGTCCCCTAACAGATGGCAGCTGAACATGATGAGGTGCTCGCTCTCACTCAGCCCCGTGCCCACACTGTTTCACTAGCGCCCCTCTCTGTGCCCACACTACCCTGTGTTACAGTTACTATCAGCCCTGTGCCCCAGTGGCGATCTGTGCCAATTAAGATGAGGGAGGATGATTAAATAAAATTCATGAGCCTTATTTCTATTACAGCATTTTGGATGACTGTCATTCATATTTCATTCACCCAACTCAATGTAACATCAATAGGTTTTAGATAATACGTGATACTCAAATTTTCCCTGTACCCATCATGTGGGTGCTACAATCTAGCCTATGAATGAAAATGTACAATGTAGGTGCACAGGTTGAGAGAATTTTGAGTAATCAAGGTGACAGACAGGGACGCACACTTTTGCCTGCATCTAGCTGATCTAGGGTGTAATCGTTAGTCCAACAGTTGCAAATGAGAGTTTCTATTCGACAAATTTACCTGAATTTGAATTTTTACCCAATTTCGTTCCGTTTGCCTCCGTTTGCCTCCGTTCAGCACAATGAATACACCCCTGATCACATGCAAACACAGTTAACTTTCATACCAGACACGTACAAGCAGCTTGTGTAATATAGAATTCCTTCTCGCATCAATCTATGTGCTCTCCTCCGGAAGTCGTCATAATTACTGTGTAAGTCTATGGAAGGGGGTGAGAACCATGAGCCTCTTAGGTTTTGAATTGAAGTCATTTTACCCAAAGGAGGACAGAAACTAGCTGTCTTCCAGCTACACCATAGTGCTACCCTACAGAGTGCTTCTATCTTCATTGCAAAACAGTTTTAATAAATGATTTGGTAACATTAATATATTTTGTATAGTTTCATCAAAAATTATAACTTTTTTAATGTTCCACTATTTTATTTTTATGAAATTCACTGAGGAGGATGGTCCTCCCCTTACTCCTCTGAGGAGCCTCCACTGGCGTCCCCATACTACCCTGTGTTAGTTATTACTGTACCAGCCCTGTTCCCATACTACCCTGTGTTACAGTTACTGCCAACCCTGTGCCCATACTAACTCCTGTTAGTATTACTGTTAGTACTGTTGTACTAACTCCCTTCCATGGACCTATATTACCCTGTGTTACAGTTACTCCTGGCCCTATGCCCATGTTGTATCACTCATACTCCACCCTGTACCTTTACCATTCCAGTCTCCCAATAAGCCCACAATACCTCAGGAGAGGATCCGGTCCCTGACCAGCCTGGACCACCCCCAGAGCCCCTTCTATGACACAGAGGGAGGCCCTATCACAGCCTTGGCCCGGGTAGTGGTGGAGAGGATAGCCCGAAAGGTAACTGTAGCATATGCCTCATTCATTCAGCTCTCTGTCTGTGTCTGCTCCCTCTGAAGAGATGTGAATGTTCATGCAACATAACTCTCCTCACAGTCGCTATACATGTAATGTTGCTTTGGATACATAGCTCTTTGAATTGGCAGTATATTGCCATAGTGATCATAGCAAGTCTTTGAAAAACACAGAGAAAATTGACAGTGTGGTCAACTGAAGCAAAAAAAAAACGAAATCTCTTTTAATCCAAAAACCAGATGTCATATTGACCTAAACTCCATTTTACTGAAGATTGCCTAGAAAATAAATACCCTTGTCTCCAATGAGAATATCTGATATTAGATGGTAAATGTAACATTTTATCAGTGTTTGTGATGTTGAATCATGTTTCTTGCCCACAGGGAGAGCAGTGCAATATTGTCCCGGACACGGTGGATGATATTGTGGCAGATATTGGCCAGGAGGAGAAGGAGGAAGGTGAGTAATCACTTTATCTCAAACCAATTTGGGATGTTCAATTTAAAAGCCACACACTGTATCTGCTGGAGTCTTTAATGAAGCGTTTGCCTGGCAGCCTGTTTAAACCTCCAGATGTCTGTCTGCTGAAAAACATGAACACGGCCAAGCAGCAGAAACGAACCTGATGGGGTTTCTAACCACACCCTGCAATTACATTCCAATACTACCTTTGAACCTCAACCAAATGATTTGTTCTCTCTACTCTCATTCTGTTGAGCACGACACTGTCTGTTTCCTAAACAGGACGGTCTCCAGTACATTACAATACACGTACTGTGGGTATTGTACAGTAACTATACACTGTGGTTAGAGCAAGAGATGAACTGTATGAACTTGCATTGACTTTTATAGGCAATTAGTGCTTACCTATACAGCCCCAACACATTCTAAACCAGTGAAAATATAGGGTTACATACATGAACAGTGCATATGAATTCCCCCCTTCCCACCAACATGGTCTCATTAGAATATGCCAAAATAGTGACATTTAACCAATGCAGTTATTGTCACCCAATTTCTCCGTCCAGACGACACTCCAGAGACGTGCATCTACTCCAACTGGTCTCCGTGGTCAGCCTGCAGCTCAGCCAGCTGTGACAAGGGCCGGAGGATGAGACAGAGGATGCTGAAGGCCCAGCTGGACCTCAGTGTGCCCTGCCCTCATACCCAGGACTTCAAGCCCTGCATGGGGCCTGGCTGCAGCGAGGAGGGTGAGGACTAAGGACAGTCTCACAGTCGGGGTCTCTAACTCTACTGTTTAGAGTTAGAATAGTAAAAACATAAGGTGCAATTTAGAGATTTGGTTGTGCATCAGCAGTTTCTCTCTTGTTATGTCAGTTGCTGACAGTCACTCAATTAGCCATGTCAGCTAACAATGTTTAGATTGGTAAGTTAGTCTAGCCAGCCATTTAATGTTGTAAACATGGCCAAATACCGACTGGGCACGCAGGGCATCTCCCTGGGGCCCTGACCTCCAGGGGGCCCCCATTGATTTTGTTCATCACTCTCACTCAGATATCATATTAACATGGAAAGTCATGGCAAATAGTTAGAATTGCAGGAAATTAGCTGTAAAACTGAAAAAAAAGTATCTGCCCCATGGCAAAATGTGTAGAATTGCAGGAAATATAGTTTTTATCTACGCCTTCAAGACAGTTAAATGTTTTTCCCACCATGTGGGTGGGCCCCCAACCAAATTTTGCTTAGGTCCCCCAAATGCATTTACAGTGCTTTCGGAAAGTAATCAGAACCCTTGACTTTTTCCACAATTTGTTAGGTTACAGCCCCGTCCTAAATTGATTAAATCTACACACAATATCCCATAATGACAAAGCAAAAATATATATTTTTGATTTTTTTTACATAAGTATTCAGACCCTTTACTCAGTACTTTGTTGAAGCACCTTTGGCAGCGATTACAGCCTCAGGTCTTCTTGGGTATGACGCTACAAGCTTGGCACACCTGTATTTGGAGAGTTTCTCGCATTCTTCTCTGCAGATCCTCTCAAGCTCTGTCAGGTTGGATGGGGAGCGTTGCTGTACAGCTATTTTCAGGTCTCTTCAGAGATGTTCGATCTGGTTGAAGTCTGGGCTCTTACTGTGCCACTCAAGGACATTCAGAGACTTGTCCCGAAGCCACTCCTGCGTTGTCTTGGCTGTGTGCTAAGACAAGCGGGTTTTAATCAAGGATCTCTCTGTACTTTGCTCCATTCATCTTTGCCTCGATCCTGACTAGTCTCCCAGTCCCTGCCGCTGAAAAACATCCCCACAGCATGATGCTGCCTTTGCCATGCTTCACCGTAGCGATGGTGCCAGATTTCCTCCAGAAGTGACTCTTGGCATTCAGGCAAAAGAGTTCAATCTTGGTTTCATCAGAACAGAGTCACTCCGTAGAAAAATGCTTATTGAAATGATTGATTATCGTAGTTTAATCAGTGGTGACATTGTTTCCTACCCTCACATATCCATGTGCAATCAGACTGAACTAAGGCCTAACATGGGAGAGGTCCCGTGTTCATGAGAACAGGAATTTGGGTTGAGATGGTGTCATGCTCCTCCTCCAACTTCTTAGCCAAGCACAAGGAAGTAGGTCTTTATCAATAAAACATCACAATAAGATGCAGAGTGTTGGATTAGCCTGCTGGTGGGCAAGGAGACCCCTGCTCTGCTAAAACCATTTAAAACTGTGTGATGTTTTCAAGGGATTGTTAAGTAAACGTTAACTATTTGGTTGTAACATCATCACCTCAGCACATTTAGCAGAGTTATACAGCAGGTAACTGCATGCTTTTCATGAGCAGTAAAAATACGTTGATCATGTCATTTTTAGCCTCACAATATCTCTAAATATTGGCCACCAATAATTGGATATTTGAGTGATATAAAATCAAAGTGAACTATACCTGACAAGTATGAGTGGTTTAGGTTGATTTCTCATTCTTTCTGGGCTCAGCCTGTCAAGCAGAAGGACACATTTGCGGATTAACTGTTAGATGATAATGTTTACATTGCAAGCTACCGGTAGAACAGTTGGCTAAACATATAGGCTAGTGGTAAATTGAATTAATGTACTTTCTTCTCCAACCAATGTAAGCCTACCTAGAAAAGTTAGCTAACATCCTCTTTTCAACATTGTTTTTAAGAGTGTTTCATCATGATTGCTGCTAACAGACATGGTTACATTGATTGATGGATCATGTCTAATTGACTATCTAGCTAATAACAGATCAGGTCAATATGGCTAGTTAACAAGCTAACTTTCAGGGGATAAACTAGATGGCTATATGTAAATATTGTTTGATTTGCTTGCCATCTAGTGGTAATGACAGTATTCCGACTGATAACTTTATCAGGACGAGGACTTGCCGATGTCAAGCTCTTTCCAAAAGCCTAATCTCTGATGAAGCAAGCTAAATGACACTACATGCCAAATGGATAGGCTACCCTCACGTATCTGAAATTACATGATCAATTGATGTGTACTGATCATGAAAAGCAAGCAGTTACTTGCTGTATAACTCTGATGATGCTCTGATGATGACTATGCTCTTCAAGAGGTGATAATATTGAAACCAGCATTTATTTAAAACATTTATTTTCCCTTGAAAATGGCACGTAGTTGTCAATGTTTTCAGTGGAGCTGGGGGTCTCCGTACCGTCCAGCAGTCAAATCGAATGCTCTAAACCGTATTATTGATAACGACCTATATGGTGTTGGAATTGTTTTCCCTTTCACGGTTTACGTGCTACCGAAGATGCATAAATAACACTGTTTTATCCTTGGCATTCAAACACAAGAAGCAAAGCTAGGACTTTGGAGTCTCATCAACTGCTGTAACCGGGTAGAGATCAAAACACATGATTTTCAACAAGCACTTCTTCCTCCAGTAAACAAGGGAGGTCTGAAGGCTGTTCTATTCAGATTGGCATTAACTTTCTTTATCAGGAAGTAACTGACTCTTTGTCCAATACTCATCAAAGTTGTCAATTAGGACCACTCTTCTTAAAGTCACATGATCAGTCATGCAGAGGTGTCTCTCTCTTTCTCCTTCCTCCCTACTTCCTACTATCTTTCTCTCTCCTACTTCCATTAATCTCTCTCGGGGCCCCAAATCTCAGCTTTGTCAGAGCTTGATGAGTGGGTTTGAATTGTTCAAGGCTATCTTTTCGCTCTAATGCACACTATTGATTAATAATACTGGCATTGCAAGCTTTTCCTCCTGCACGTTACTCTTTTGTTTTAATTTATCGCTCCGTCAACAGCCCGTAGTTGATTGATATTCCTGAAGCTGAACAGGGCCTCATCGGGGCCACATTTGTTTACAGCTCTTATTAATGATTCACTTAGTTCTGCTTTATTAAGCTACACTCACCACTGCTCCCAATCTGCAGCCAGGCAGTGGGGGGGACCAGATGAGAGACAAATCCATGTTAAAGTTCCCGAAAGTTCATCCATCCTCTCTGAAAAATATCTATTTCCAAACTCTGTTCCCAGATAATTGAAGAGAGCAGAGTGGATAATTTATGTTGGGTGTGTTACTTGTTACCAGATGAAGGGCGGTGGAATTCAGGTGTCAGCTATTAGTGATGTTTGTATGACTTGTCAATGACCCTGCTCGTCTTTGCTAGCCTGGTTAAACCAGACTGAACCCTGCACTCACCATGACACAATGGTGATCACAGAGTTCGGTCTGGTTTATCCAGGCTATGCCCTTGACTCTTGTCGTTCCCAGACGTGTCTACCTGTATGATGTCAGAGTGGATCAGCTGGTCTCCATGCAGTGAGTCCTGTGGGATGGGGATGAGGTATCGGGAGCGCTACATCAAACAGTTCCCCGAGGATGGATCCATATGCTCTCTGAACACTGAGGAGACAGAAAAGTGTGTGGTCAACGACGACTGCTGTGAGTCTCAGTGAAACATGGAGATGATCCAAATTGTGACATCAGGATCATGTTGTGGGTTCAGGCCTTTTGTGTTAAAGACTAAAAGATTATGTTTTGTCTATAATATGATGGCATGATGACATATAGTTTTTTTTAAAACAACCACAAATCCTATGTTGAAAAGCTGCTATATGCCACCAGGCTTAATATTCAGTGTGTTAATGGAACATGGTTTCTCAAGTAAATGTTAACAACAGTAATCGCAAGCTGCTACAACAAAGTCCCATCCCTGTGGATGAATGTATATCTGTCCATGTAAATCCATCAGCCCCCAGTAACTGTGTGGTGACAGAGTGGGGCGAGTGGGATCCCTGCAGCACCACCTGTGGGCTGGGTATGAAGCGGCGTGAGCGCATGGTGAAGATGCCCCCCTCAGACGGTTCCATGTGCAAGGCGGAGGTGGCAGAGGTGGAGAAGTGCATGATGCCTGAGTGCAGTGAGTAATTCCTCCAACACCCACTCAACAACTGCCTCAGCACTGTGACAGGTAGCCTTGTTCAGCCATCTGCCAAGGGGCCTTGTAGTTTGTACCTATCTAGATCCAACCGGCTAGATACTCACTCAAATCAACAGATCTCTCAGAGGAGCGCATGCGTGAGAATACATTCAAACAATAAGATCATTTCAAGTCCATTCAGCTATGAAAAAACAGTAGCTGAAGATGGCGGAAATGAATGTTGTCATGTATGTTGAAACTATTGTTCGGAACAGCAGGGGACATTATTATGTATCATGTATTATGCCTGCTTGGTATATCCCTGCAGACACCATCCTGTGCATGCTGTCTCCGTGGTCGGACTGGAGCGTCTGTAGTGTAACGTGTGGGAAGGGCGTGAGGGCACGCCAGCGAATGCTCAAGTCTCCGGACCTAGGGGAGTGTACAGAGGAGCTGGAACAGGTGGAGCGGTGTATGCAGCCTGAGTGTCGTAAGTGTCCTCATCAGATGTTGCCGTACTCTTTACCACTACCATCACCCCTAAATGACAGTCTGGCCATCACAGTCTGGCCACTGGGAACTTAATGCATAATACTTTAAATTCATATGCTTTTTTAGCACTATCATAGCTGGTCCCAGATATGTTTGTGCTGTATAGCTGACTCCTAGGGCTCTATTTGCAGTTGGAGTGAAGCCAGCGCAATTGTCAAACATACACTCTTTTGCAATATCGAACTGTTAAACCCTAACCCTCATCGCCAAACCCACTGGCTCCAGGTCATCTATAAGTCTTTGCTAGGTAAAGCCCCACCTTATCTCAGCTCACTGGTCACCATAGCAACACCCACCCGTAGCACGCGCTCCAGCAGGTGTATTTCACTGGTCATCCCCAAAGCCAACACTTCCTTTGGCCACCTTTCCTTCCGGTTTTCTGCTGCCAATGACTGGAACAAATTGCAGAAATCACTGAAGCTGGAGTCTTATATCTCCATCTCTAACTTTAAGCATCAGCTGTTAGAGCAGCTTAACGATCACTGTACCTGTACACAGCCACTGTGTAAATAGCCCACCCAACTACCTCATCCCCATATTGTTATATATCTTCTTGCTCTTTTGCACCCCAGTATTTCTACTTGCACATCATCACCTGCACATCTATCACTCCAGTGTTAATGCTAAGTTGTAATTAATTTGCCTCTATGTTCAATTTATTGCCTTACCTCCCTAATCTTCTACATTGCACACACTGTATATAGATTTTTCTCTTGTGTTATAGACTGTACGTTTGTTTATGTGTAACTCTGTGTTATTGTTTTTGTCGCAAATAAAATAAAATCAAATCAAATTTATTTATATAGCCCTTTGTACATCAGCTGATATCTCAAAGTGCTGTAGAGAAACCCAGCCTAAAACCCCAAACAGCAAGCAATGCAGGTGTAGAAGCTCGGTGGCTAGGAAAAACTCCCTAGAAAGGCCAAAACCTAGGAAGAAATCTAGAGAGGAACCAGGCTATGTGGGGTGGCCAGTCCTCTTCTGGCTGTGCCGGGTGGACATTATAACAGAACATGTCCAAGCTGTTCAAATGTTCATAAATGACCAGCATGGTCCAATAATAATAAGGCAGAACAGTTGAAACTGGAGCAGCAGCACGGCCAGGTGGACTGGGGACAGCAAGGAGTCATCATGTCAGGTAGTCCTGAGGCATGGTCCTAGGGCTCAGGTCCTCCGAGAGAGAGAAACAAAGAGAGAAAGAGAGGATTAGAGAGAGCACACTTAAATCACACTGCTTTGCTTTATCTTGACCAGGTTGCAGTTGTAAATGAGAACTTGTTCTCAACTGGCCTACCTGGTTAAATAAAGGTGAAATAAAATGTATATAAATTAATAAATCGGACGCTCTTCTATTTTCAAATCTTATAAATTGGTAATTTACCTGTCTTAAATGAGCTTGCTTGCATTGAGGTGGGAGGGGTGGCAATATCTGAGGTGTGTCCTTAACAATGTGCTTGCTTCAAAATGCCAATTTCAGTATGTGTTGATGGGGATATTTAAGACCAACCGAAAGCTAGTCTTAAACTGTAACGCGACGGTAGCACAGCCTATCCAGCTGTGACGCACAGTGCCCATATGCACATGGAACCAGAGAGATGTGCTTTTTGTGCCTGTAAACCTCGTATTTAGAAACAAAACAAACAAATGTTTTTTCCCATTTCGTTACATTTGATTAAATCCCCTCCTCTTAATGATGGAAGTCTTGTTTGTCCAATACATTCACAAAGTAGACTATCAATACAGGGTTTGGCTCATGAGACCTCTTTGGAATAAATCTTAAATCACTACAGCTTTATTAAAAGGTCAAGTTTGGCAGCAGCAAAACAGTGAGTGGACATCTCCTATTTATCAATGTAGACTATTACATTATTTTAGCCAGCTCCTGTTATTATTGTGGATGTGCGTAAAACCCCTCCATGTAGGCTACAGTTGAAGTCGGAGGTTTACATACACCTTAGCCAAATACATTTAAACTCAATTTTTCACAATTCCTGACATTTAATCCTAGTAAAAATTCCTTTTTAGGTCAGTTAGGATCACCACTACATTTTAAGAATGTGAAATGTCAGAATAGTAATAGAGAAAATGATTTATTTCTGCTTTTATTTCTTTCATCACATTCCCAGTGGGTCAGACGTTTACATACACTCAATTAGTATTTGGTAGCATTGCCTTTAAATTGTTTAACTTGGGTCAAACGTTTCGGGTAGCCTTCCACAAGCTTCCCACAATAAGTTGGGTGAATTTTCGCCCATTCCTCCTGACAGCTGGTGTAACTGAGTCAGGTTTGTAGGCCTTCTTGCTCGCACACACTTTTTCAGTTCTGCCCAAAAATGTTCAATAGGATTGAGGTCAGGGCTTTGTGATGGCCACTCCAATACCTTGACTTCATTGTTCTTAAGCCATTTTGCCACAACTTTGGAAGTATGCTTGGGGTCATTGTCAAGTTTGAACTTCCTGACTGATGTCTTGAGATGTTGCTTCAATATATCCACATAATTTCCCTACATCATGATGCCATCTATTTTGTGAAGTGCACCAGTCCCTCCTGCAGAAAAGCACCCCCACAACATGATGCTGCCATCCCCGTGCGTCACGGTTGGGATGGTGTCTTCGGCTTGCAAGCCTCCCCCTTTTTCCTCCAAACATAACGATGGTCATTATGGCCAAACAGTTCTATTTTTGTTTCACCAGACCAGAGGACA
Source organism: Oncorhynchus tshawytscha (assembly GCF_018296145.1). NCBI lineage: Eukaryota > Metazoa > Chordata > Actinopteri > Salmoniformes > Salmonidae > Oncorhynchus > Oncorhynchus tshawytscha. The sequence continues at coordinate 43,016,168 of NC_056447.1, read as the reverse complement.
TTTCTCCAAGAAGTACAATCTTTGTCCCCATGTGCAGTTGCAAACCGTAGTCTGGCTTCTTTATGGTGGTTTTGGAGCAGTGGCTTCTTCCTTGCTAAGCAGCCTTTTGTGGATATAGATACTTTTGTACCTGTTTCCTCCAGCATCTTCCCAAGGCCCTTTGCTGTTGTTCTGGGATTGATTTGCACTTTTCGCACCAAAGTACGTTCATCTCTAGGAGTACATCTCCTTCCTGAGTGGTATGACGGCTGCGTGGTCCCATGAAGTTTATACTTGCGTACTATTGTTTGTACAGAAGAACGTGGTACCTTCAGGCGTTTGGAAATTACTCCCAAGGATGAACCAGACTTGTGGAGGTCTACAATTTTTTACTGAGGTCTTGGCTGATTTCTTTAGATTTTCCCATGATGTCAAGCAAAGAGGCACTGAGTTTGAAGGTAGGCCTTGAAATACATCCACAGGTACACCTCCAATTGACTAAAATGATGTCAATTATCCTATCAGAAGCTTCTAAAGCCATGATATCTTTTTCTGAATTTTCCAAGCTGTTTAACGGCACAGTCAACTTAGTGTATGTAAACTTCTGACCCACTGGAATTGTGATACAGTGAATTATAAGTGAAATAATCTGTGTAAACAATTGTTGGAAAAATTACTTGTGTCATGCACAAAGTAGATGTCCTAACCGACTTGCCAAAACTATAGTTTGTTAACAAGAAATTTGTGGAGTGGTTGAAAAACAAGTTTTAATGACTCCAACCTAAGTGTATGTAAACTTCCCACTTCAGCTGTATATCCCCATCATGGAATGAGAGATGAGAGAATCTGGTTACACTCATGTTTAGAAACATTTAAGTTATTTTCCTCTAACAATTGCTTGTTTTCCATTTAATTTGATTAAAAACCCCTTACCCTACTATAACTAATGCTGGTTCAACAGCAATGCATCTGGTGTCTTTCTTATCGTGGCCTTGCACAAGTAGCCTATCATTAAAGGTTTTCTTAATGGTCTACTCGTGAGGCTTTTCCATTATTCACAATTCACAAAGGCCTATCTCCAGTGCTCCGTTTGGCTTGTATCTGTCCCCATCTCCAAAGAGAGCCTCTTGTCCAGATACCAAAGACACGCTCCTCCAGACGTAGGCTATTCAAAATGTTCTGTCCTATAACGCCATATCAATGGTAGGCCTAGGCTATAGCTTTGAGAACATGCCTCACACATACAATACAATTTACGTGGGCCTAGTATTTTTTATTTGAGGCAAAGTGCGATACGTAAAGGCCTAGAGGCTACTCATTGAAGCCAATTACAACTATGTTGACTGTCAACACTCCCCAATTTATTTTTACTGTTGCTTCCACTCGTTACTGTAGCAGCCTGTGCTATTTAATAAACTGTAGGATCAATCCACAATGGTCTAAGAGGAGAATATTCCGTTCCCATTGCCAAGTTGGAGTTGATGGAAATGCAAAGACTGTAAATAACCAACAGAACTTGAGACACAAGCATGCAGTATTAAGCCATGGAATGCCTTGATTGGCCAGTGCAGTGAGTGGGCAAGTCCTCATCACACCTAGAATTGGTTTATTCCATAGACATAATGCGGCATTCAAAACAACTGGAACTCTGGAGCTCAAGAAAGAGGCGGGAAAAATGTGTTTTTCCAAGTTCCCAGTTTTTTTGAACACACTGAAGTCGGAAGTCAGAGATTTCCCAGTTCCGAGTTCCGAGTTCCTAGTTGTTTTGAAAGCGGAATTAAAATCATCAGCGACAGCACTTACGTCATCCACGTAGATCCTATGGAAAACTCCCAATGGCACATGAAGCCGGAAGTATTGAATTGAAGCGCGTTGCTGAATTGGGCTGAATGTAGGCTGAATGGCAACAACAAATAGCTAACGATCATGGTGAAAGTGTCTGTAACTAGCAAAGGATCATGGTCGATTTAGTCATTTTCATCCTACCTGAGAGAGTCAACCAACCGGCCCCGAGACTCTTCGTAGCCTGCCATCCCGGTATTGGTCTGTCAGCACATGGGCCTGTGTGATGACAAATGTAGTAGTCAAAATAGATCACTTTGGAGCGAACTTTAAAAGTTTTCACAGTGTGGATTGAACTTAATCATAATAAACACATTTTGAGCCCAAAACGGACGTCTAAATTTGTTTTGTTTGGCCTTTCTGGCGACTGCAATTTTCATAGGCTTGCTAGGGCAGACCATGGCTTTTGGCATTGCTATGTCATGACTTCACACTCCAGACAGGACATTGGGGGTTTATTCATCAACCATTTCACGCCACAGACAGCTATTGTGCTCATAATAACGGCTGCGAAAATAGCAAAACTTTTTTTCGCATTCCCCTGGACCTATAGCGCTACCACCAACGCTTAGATGTACTATTATGTTACGTTTGTTAAAATTGTGTCACACATGGTTTGTTTACCATAACAATGACCACAGGAGCTGATTATACAGCACAATCAGACCTGGGACCAGGTTAGCACTGTCACATATATACAGTATGTCGACTGCTGTTACTACAGTGTAAACACACAAGTACAAACCGACAATTATATAAATTAATCCCACACGACCCAACTTTGCCAAAGTCTGGCCTGTGAGTTGTCAAACGTTGTTGAGGCTCATAGGATCACAGACAGAGGATTTGACTTTTTCTGTCTCCTTTTTTTGTTGCATAAACTCTGAACTTGTACTTTGACATTTGAAGCGGAGATCCCTGATTGATATTCTAATTGGGTTCCTTGCAAAGTAAAAACAAATGTTCTTCATAAATATATAATTGTTCCTTGCAAAGTAAAAACAAATGTTCTGCATAAATATATAATTGTTCCTTGCAAAGTAAAAACAAATGTTCTGCATAAATATATAATTGTTCCTTGCAAAGTAATAACAAATGTTCTGCATAAATATATAATTGTTCCTTGCAAAGTAATAACAAATGTTCTGCATAAATATATAATTGTTCCTTGCAAAGTAAAAACAAATGTTCTGCATAAATATATAGTTGTTCCTTGTAAAGTAATAACAAATGTTCTGCATAAATATATAATTGTTCCTTGCAAAGTAATAACAAATGTTCCGCAAAAATACACCATCGTATAATTTCCTGAAGGATGCAGTCAAATGTGAAAATGGATTATGAAAAGGATTGTTGAAACGAGAAATAGTTTTCTGGTTTTCAGCCAGACTGATATAGCATATGGAAAGATGACAATTTAGTCCTTAACAATAAACAAAGCTTTCCTTTGCCAAAGCAGCAGCTACTCTTCCTGGGGTCCAGCAACATTAAGGCAGTTATATACAATTAAAAATATTACATGACATTACATTTCACAACACATTAAGTGTGTGCCCTGAAGCCACTACTCCACTACCACATACAGTGGGGCAAAAAAGTATTTAGTCAGCCACCAATTGTGCAAGTTCTCCCACTTAAAAAGATGAGAGAGGCCTGTAATTTTCATCATAGGTACACTTCAACTATGACATTCAAAATGAGAAAAAAAAAATATCCAGAAAATCATATTGTAGGATTTTTAATGAATTTATTTGCAAATTATGGTGGAAAATAAGTATTTGGTCACCTACAAACAAGCAAGATTTCTGTCTCTCACAGACCTGTAACTTCTTCTTTAAGAGGCTCCTCTGTCCTCCACCCGTTACCTGTATTAATGGCACCTGTTTGAACTTGTTATCAGTATAAAATACACCTGTCCACAACCTCAAACAGTCACACTCCAAACTATGGCCAAGAGCTGTCAAAGGACACCAGAAACAAAATTGTACACCTGCACCAGGCTGGGAAGACTGAATCTGCAATAGGTAAGCAGCTTGGTTTGAAGAAATCAACTGTGGGAGCAATTATTAGGAAATGGAAGACATACAAGACCACTGATAATCTCCCTCGATCTGGGGCTCCGCGAAAGATCTCACCCAGTGGGGTCAAAATGATCACATGGAATGGTGAGCAAAAATCCCAGAACCACACGGGGGGACCTAGTGAATGACCTGCAGAGAGCTGGGACCAAAGTAACAAAGCCTACCATCAGTAACACACTACGCCGCCAGGGACTAAAATCCTGCAGTGCCAGACGTGTCCCCCTGCTTAAGCCAGTACATGTCCAGGCCCGTCTGAAGTTTGCTAGAGAGCATTTGGATGATCTAGAAGAAGATTGGGAGAATGTCATATGGTCAGATGAAACCAAAATAGAACTTTTTGGTAAAACTCAACTCGTCGTGTTTGGAGGACAAAGAATGCTGAGTTGCCCCCAAAGAACACCATACCTACTGTGAAGCATGGGAGTGGAAACATCATGCTTTGGGGCTGTTTTTCTGCAAAGGGACCAGGACGACTGATCCGTGTAAAGGAAAGAATGAATGGGGCCATGTATCGTGAGATTTTGAGTGAAAACCTCCTTCCATCAGCAAGGACATTGAAGATGAAATGTGGCTGGGTCTTTCAGCGTGACAATGATCCCAAACACACCGCCCGGGCAATGAAGGAGTGGCTTCGTAAGAAGCATTTCAAGGCCCTGGAGTGGCCTAGCCAGTCTCCAGATCTCAACCCCAACATCACTGCTCTAGAGGAGATCTGCATGGAGGAATGGGCCAAAATACCAGCAACAGTGTGTGAAAACCTTGTGAAGACTAACAGAAAACGTTTGACCTCTGTCATTGCCAACAAAGGGTATATAACAAATCAAATCAGCTATCTGAGCAGCTAACCGATCGCTGCTGCTGTACATAGTCTATTGGTAAATAGCCCACCCATTTTCACCTACCTCATCCCCATACTGTTTTTATTTATTTACTTGCTCTTTTGCACACCAATATCTCTACCTGTACATGACCATCTGATCATTTATCACTCCAGTGTTAATCTGCAAAATTGTAATTATTCGCCTACCTCCTCATGCCTTTTGCACACGTTGTATATAGACTCCCCCCTTTGTTTTCTACTGTGTTATTGACTTGTTAATTGTTTATTCCATGTGTAACTCTGTGTTGTCTGCTCACACTGCTATGCTTTATCTTGGCCAGGTCGCAGTTGCAAATGAGAACTTGTTCTCAACTGGCCTACCTGGTTAAATAAAGGTGAAATAAATAAAAAAATAAAAAATCAAATCCAATTTTATTTGTCACATACACATGGTTAGCAGATGTTAATGCGAGTGTAGCGAAATGCTTGTGCTTCTAGTTCCGACAATGCAGTAATAACCAACAAGTAATCTAAATAACAATTTCAAAACTACTGTCTTATACACACAAGTGTAAGGGGATAAAGAATATGTACATAAAGATATATGAATGAGTGATGGTACAGAGCGACATAGGCAAGATACAGTAGATGGTATCGAGTACAGTGTATACATATGAGATGAGTATGTAAACAAAGTGGCATAGTTAAAGTGGCTAATGATACATGTATTACATAAAGATGCAGTAGATGATATAGAGTACAGTATATACGTATACATATGAGATGAATAATGTAGGGTATGTAAACATTATATTAGGTAGCATTGTTTAAAGTGGCTAGTGATATATTTTACATCATTTCCCATCAATTCCCATTATTAAAGTGGCTGGAGTTGAGTCAATGTGTTGGCAGCAGCCACTCAATGTTAGTGGTGGCTGTTTAACAGTCTGATGGCCTTGAGATAGAAGCTGTTTTTCAGTCTCTCTGTCCCAGCTTTGATGCACCTGTACTGACCTCGCCTTCTGGATGATAGCGGGGTGAACAGGCAGTGGCTCGGGTGGTTGTTGTCCTTGATGATCTTTATGGCCTTCCTGTAACATCGGGTGGTGTAGGTGTCCTGGAGGGCAGGTAGTTTGCCCCCGGTGATGCGTTGTGCAGACCTCACTACCCTCTGGAGAGCCTTACGGTTGTGGGCGGAGCAGTTGCCGTACCAGGTGGTGATACAGCCCGCCAGTATGCTCTCGATTGTGCATCTGTAGAAGTTTGTGAGTGCTTTTGGTGACAAGCTGAATTTCTTCAGCCTCCTGAGGTTGAAGAGGCGCTGCTGCGCCTTCTTCACGATGCTGTCTGTGTGGGTGGACCAATTCAGTTTGTCTGTGATGTGTATGCCGAGGAACTTAAAACTTGCTACCCTCTCCACTATTGTTCCATCGATGTGGATAGGGGGGTGTTCCCTCTGCTGTTTCCTGAAGTCCACAATCATCTCCTTAGTTTTGTTGATGTTGAGTGTGAAGTTATTTTCCTGACACCACACTCCGAGGGCCCTCACCCCCTCCCTGTAGGCCGTCTCGTCGTTGTTGGTAATCAAGCCTACCACTGTTGTGTCGTCCGCAAACTTGATGATTGAGTTGGAGGCGTGCGTGGCCACGCAGTCGTGGGTGAACAGGGAGTACAGGAGAGGGTTCAGAACGCACCCTTGTGGGGCCCCAGTGTTGAGGATCAGCGGGGTGGAGATGTTGTTGCCTACCCTCACCACCTGGGGGCGGCCCGTCAGGAAGTCCAGTACCCAGTTGCACAGGGCGGGGTCGAGACCCAGGGTCTCGAGCTTGATGATGAGCTTGGAGGGTACTATGGTGTTGAATGCCGAGCTGTAGTCGATGAACAGCATTCTCACATAGGTATTCCTCTTGTCCAGATGGGTTAGGGCAGTGTGCAGTGTGGTTGAGATTGCATCGTCTGTGGACCTATTTGGGCGGTAAGCAAATTGGAGTGGGTCTAGGGTGTCAGGTAGGGTGGAGGTGGTATGGTCCTTGACTAGTCTCTCAAAGCACTTCATGATGACCGAAGTGAGTGCTACGGGGCGGTAGTCGTTTAGCTCAGTTACCTTAGCTTTCTTGGGAACAGGAACAATGGTGGCCCTCTTGAAGCATGTGGGAACAGCAGACTGGTATAGGGATTGATTGAATATGTCCGTGAACACACCGGCCAGCCGGTCTGCGCATGCTCTGAGGGCGCGGCTGGGAATGCCGTCTGGGCCTGCAGCCTTGCGAGGGTTAAGACGTTTAAATGTTTTACTCACCTCGGCTGCAGTGAAGGAGAGTTCGCATGTTTTCGTTGCAGGCCGTGTCAGTGGCACTGTATTGTCCTCAAAGCGGGCAAAAAAGTTATTTAGTCTGCCTGGGAGCAAGACATCCTGGTCCGCGACTGGGCTGGTTTTCTTCTTGTAGTCCGTGATTGACTGTAGACCCTGCCACATACCTCTTGCGTCTGAGCCGTTGAATTGAGATTCTACTTTGTCTCTATACTGACGCTTAGCTTGTTTGATAGCCTTGTGGAGGGAATAGATGCACTGTTTGTATTCGGTCATGTTACCAATCACCTTGCCCTGATAAGAGACATTACTGTGCAGCCGTATTCATCGACCTGGCTAAGGCTTTCGACTCTGTCAATCACAACATTCTTATTGGTAGACTCAACAGCCTTGGTTTCTAAAATGACTGCCTCGCTTGGTTCACCAACTACCTCTCCGATAGAGTTCAGTATGTCAAATTGGAGGGCTTGTTGTCCGGACCTCTGGCAGTCTCTATGGGAGCGCCACATGGTTCAATTCTCGGGCCAACTCTCTTCTCTGTTGACATCAATGATGTCGCTCTCGCTGCTGGTGATTCTTTGATCCACCTCTACGCAGACGACACCATTCTGTATACCTCTGGCTCTTCGTTGGACACTGTGTTAACTTCTTGCGTCGAGCCATCCCGGATCCGGGATCGTGAATACAGCCTCAAGCTCATTACCATAACGCAACGTTAACTATTCATGAAAATCGCAAATGAAATGAAATGAATATGCTAGCTCTCAAGCTTAGCCTTTTGTTAACAACACTGTCATCAGCAAAACAAGCATTTGTGTAACAGCTAGCGCAGCTAGCGTAGCATTTAGCATTAGCATTAGCAGGCAACATTTTCACAAAAAACAGAAAATCATTCAAATAAAATCATTACCTTTGAAGAACTTCAGATGTTTTCAATGAGACTCTCAGTTAGATAGCAAATGCTCAGTTTTTCCTGAAAGATTATTTGTTTAGGAGAAATTGCTCCTTTTGGTGCGTCACGTTTGGCTACCAAAAAAAAACGAAAATTCAGTCTTCAAAACGCCAAACCTTTTTCCAAATTAACTCCATAATATCGACTGAAACATGGTAAACGTTGTTTAGAATCAATCCTCAAGGTGTTTTTCACATATCTCTTCATGATATATCGTTCGTTGAAAGCCTCCTCTCTCCTCTCAATCACTGGATGACTGCGTGCAGCTTGTAGATTACGCACCAATTTAGACAAAGGACACCGGGCGGACCCCTGGTAAATGTAGTCTCTTATGGCCAATCTTCCAATGATATGCCTACAAATACGTCACAATGCTGCAGACACCTTGGAGAAACGATAGAAAGGGTAGGCTCATTCCCGGCGCATTCACAGCCATATAAGAAGACAATGGAAAACAGAGCTTCAAAAATTCTGCCCATTTCCTGGTTGAAGTTTCATCTTGGTTTCGCCTGTAGCATGAGTTCTGTGGCACTCACAGATAATATCTTTGCCGTTTTGGAAACGTTAGAGTGTTTTCTTTCCAAAGCTTTGCCAATTATATGCATAGTCGAGCATCTTTTCGTGACAAAATATTGCGCTTAAAACGGGCACATAAATTAAAAGAGCGCCCCCTATATCCAATAAGTTAACTAACCTCCAGATGAGCTTCAATGCCATACAACTCTCCATCCGTGGCCTCCAACTGCTCTTAAATGCAAGTAAAAATAAATGAATGCTCTTCAACCGATCGCTGCCCGCACCTGACTTAGAAGATGTGGACAACTACAAATGCCTAGGTGTCTGGTTAGACTGTAAACTCTCCTTCCAGACTCACATTAAACATCTCCAATCTAAAACTAAATCTAGAATCTGCTTCCTATTTCGCAACAAAGCCTCCTTCACTCATGCTGCCAAACATACCCTCATAAAACTGACCATCCTACTGATCCTCGACTTCGGTGAAGTAATTTACCAAATAGCCTCCAACACGCAGTCTATCATAGTGCCATCCGTATACTACCCACCACTATGACCTGTATGATCTCGTTGGCTGGCCCTCACTTCGTACTCGTCGCCAAACCCACTTGCTCCAGGTCACCTATAAGTCTCTGCTAGGTAAAGCCCCGCCTTATCTCAGCTCACTGGTCACCACAGCAGCCCCCACCCATAGCACGCGCTCCAGCAGGTATATCTCACTGGTCACCCCCAAAGCCAAAGCTTCCTTTGGCCGCCTCTCCTTCCAGTTCTCTGCTGCCAATGACTGGAATGAACTGCAAAAATCTCTGAAGCTGGAGACTCTTACCTCCCTCACTAGCTTTAAGCACCAGCTGTCAGAGCAGCTCACAGATCACTGCACCTGTACATAGCTCATCTGTAAATAGCCCTTCCAATCTACCTCATCCCCATACTGTATCTATTTATCTTGCTCCTTTGCACCCCAGTATTCTCAACTTGCACATTCATCTTATGCACATTCTACCATTCCAGTGTTTAATTGCTATATTGTAATTACTTTGCCACCATGGCCTATTTATTGCCTTACCTCTCTTATCCTACCTAATTTGCATATGCTGTATATAGATTTTTCTACTGTATTATTGATTGTGTGTTTGTTTATTCCATGTGTAACTCTGTGTTGTTGTATATGTCGAACTGCTTTGCTTTATCTTGGCCAGGTCGCAGTTGCAAATGAGATCTTGTTCTCAACTAGGCTACCTGGTTAAATAAAGGTGTTCTCAACTAGCTTACCTGGTTAAATAAAGGTGAAATAAAAATAAATAAAATGTGTATGAGGAAGTGTATGCACATGCAGCACTATAAGTATTTGTAAAATGATTCATGCCAATTGTTGACATGCACCTGTTAAAAAATCAACTGTGAGAACTGTTTGAGCCCCATGTATCGATGATGAATTGAAACATTTTGTAAACTTAAATGAATCATTCTTTATTATCAGCAAACTGGAGAGGTTCCAACAAACTCAATGCACCATAGTACAGTCATCGGGAGCTCTGCCAGGGCGGTCCCTTCAGTTCTCTTATTAACATGCTAACACTGACAAGTTATTAGGGATGCATGTACACCGTATGTTATCGAACCGTTTGGTACGCCCCCTATGGTTCAATACGCACACGTGAACCGCGGAATTACGGTATGCCTGTCATTTTCCTTTCATTGCAGACTACACGCATGTTGTATTGACATTCAGATTCACAGAACCAGACGCGCAGCTTGTGGTAGTTAGGGGGCTCCTGAGGGATGACAAACTTTACTCCACAGCAATGTCTCAAAACATGGCTACCGCAGTGACCGCAGCCTCCTACCACTTAAACAACCAATGGACAATTTGGAATGACATCTCAGTAGGAAACCTCCCCAAAGGGGTCCCGTGAAGAGGGGGGAAACTAAATCCGCTGTGAGGGATCGTTTTGCATTCATCGTTCAATACGATGACGAGGGTAAGAAGTCCATAAACAAACAAAGTACAGTCTGCAAGCATTGCCACTGTCGGCTACTTGAGTGGAAACACTTCTAACATGACGTGTCATTTACTTCGCCATCACCCGGCCATATCCCTTGCAGGTGGAGCTGGAGCAAGGAGAGTCCACTCGTTAGCCAAAACAATCTCTCGCTGCTGCCTTCCAACAACAATTTGCGACAAATTCAGAAAAACATAAAGAAATAATGAAAGCAGTGGGAGTATTCATAGCCAAAGACTTGCAGACCTATTCAGTGATTACTGACTCTGGATTTCGTCACCTGATGAAAACAATGTAACTGCGTTACAATGTCCCCTCCCGCACACATTTCAGCAGCAAAGTAATTCCCAAACTCTGAAACATCACAGAGAGAAATTGAAAGTGAATTGACACAGGCACCATATCTAGCTCTCTCCACTGATAGTTGGACCTCCAGAGCAACTCAAAGCTACCTCACTGTGACGGTTCACTATGTACTGGATTGGGAGATGAAGAGCTACAGGTTGTCAAAGCTAAGAAGCACTTTTAATTTTTGTGTTTTTCTCCCCTTGATTTCATACAGTCATAGAGACATAAACCAGGCCTAGTCAGTCATGCTGCCATTTTTCTGAATGTAAAGTTTTATTTGTCAATAGACAAAATAAGAGTCAATTGTTTAATGGGTGATTTTATTTTTTTCTTAAATATAAAGATACCGAAACCGTACCATTACCATGGCCCACAAACCATGATACTACATACCAAACCGTGGGCCCACTGTACCGTTGCATCCATACAAGTTATATTTGCATGATTTACATGATTCATTATTAACCCATTAACCCATAACCCATTATCATTGGTTCCTGCACGTGACTGACGAATACCTCTTAAGGCTTCTTCTCTCCAAGCTGAGACCTTGACACTGAGATACCCCTTTCGGTTCTCAGAGCAATGTTCTGGGCATACTGCAAAATTGCTTAAACTGATAGTGAGGATTCTTTCCATGCACCATCAGTCAGTCACTTGCATAAACCCAATTGGTTATGAGAAAAGAAGCATGTATGCTGAACACACGATCTGTGTACAATCTGATACACACACTGATAAAAATGTTCCGTCGCAATTGTATGTTTTAAAGAAGTGATGAAAAAGAGGTGGCAAACAAGTCAGGCTGCTCAGCTGATTGGTTGACATACTGTGAATTGAGACATTTTGTGACTAAACTTAACAAAAATAGGAAATATTACAAAACAAAGATAAATGACATACAAAACAATAGAAAAAGACTGTGGATTACCTTAAATGTTATAATGGGCAGAAAAACCCAATTAATCTCCTGCGTTCATTGAAGTTAGTGAGTTATTTATAACAGAATCTTTTGATATTGCCAATCATTTCAATGACTATTTCACTAGTAATGTGATGATGGGAAACTATTGATGGGAAACTATTGAGAATGGTAGCATTGAGAATGGTAGCAGACTGTATTGCCACCCCTGTTTGCTATATCTTAACCAAAGCCTAAAGGAGTGTGTTTGTTGACAGGCGTGGGAGGCAGCTAAAGTAATTCCACTGCCTAAAAATACTAAAGCACCCTTTGCTGGCCTTAACAGCCGCCCAATCAGTTTGCTGCCTGTTCTTAGTAAACTGATGGAGAGGATTGTGTTTGACCAAATACAATGCTAGTTTTCAAAGAACAAGTTAACTACTGACTTTCAGCATGCATATAGAGAAGGGCACTGATTTGTATTGCACTGACTCAGATGACGGATGATTGGTTAAAATAAATGGATAATAATAAGATAGTTGGAGCTGTATTGCTAGATTTCAGTGCAGCCTTTGATGTTATTGATCATAAATTGTTATTGAAAAACTAAATTGCTATTACATGACCTCCCATCACATGGTTGGATAGTTTTTTATCCAATAGAACCCAGAGAGTGTTCTTCAATGGAAGCTTCTATAACATCAGATATGTACAGTGCGGTGTCCCTCAGGGCAGTTGCCTTAGGCCGTTACTCTTCTCTATTTTTACAAATGATTTGCCGCTGGTCTTACACAAAGCGGTACCCCCTGTATTTAGCCACTATGACTATGTATGCTGATGATTTCATACTCTACATGTCAGCAACCAAAGCCAGTGAGCTCACTGAAATTATAAATAAGGAGTTACAGTCAGTATCAAAATGCGTGATCAATAATAAACTGGTCTTAAATATATATAAAACTAAAAGTATTGTGTTTGTTTCAAAACATTCTCTAAGACCTAAACCTCATTATCATGGTCAAGTCATATTGACAAAGTGGTTGTGAAGTTGGGGAGGGGTATGTCTGTTATAAAAACAAAAATCAACTGTACTAGTTATTCAGGCTCTGGTATTGTCCCATCTTGATTGCTGTCCAGTAATATGGTTAAGTGCAGCAAAGAAAGACCTAGAAAAGCTGCAGCTTGCTCAGAACAGAGCAGCACGCCTTGCCCATAACTGCACATACAGAACTAACATCAACAACATGCATGCCAGTCTTTCCTGGTTGAGGGTTGATGAGAGATTGACTGATTTTATTCTAGTTTTTATTTGAAATATTACTGTGACAAAAATTCCAGATTTTCTGCATAATTAAATAATATTCAACCTAGACACCCATACATACCCCACAAGACCTGCCACCAGGGGTCACTTCACAGTCCCCAAATCCAAAACGGATTCACGGCAACCCACACTTTTATAGAGTACCATGATCTTATGGAACTCCCTTCCATCTCTAATTACTCAAACAAACAGCAAAATTACATTTAAAAAACAGATTAAACAATAACTCATGGAACGCCGGGGACTATGAGGGGACACACACAAGCACACACAGACACACTAACACACATTGTGTTGTGTATTTTTGTTGTTGTAGTGTTTGTATATCGTTGTCTTTTAAATGTGTGTGACTGTCTGTGTTTTTTGGGACCCCAGGAAGAGTAGCTGCCACTTCTGCAAAAGCTAATGTGGATCTGAATAAACAAATAAGGACAGAGTCAGTTACTTACACTTCATTCACACACCCCCCCTCCCCCACCCCCGATCTCTCCCCAGCTATGGACTGCATGGTGTCAGAGTGGACGGAGTGGTCCGAGTGTAATAAGTCCTGCGGCAAAGGCCACACCATCAGGACGCGCATGGTGAAGCTAGAGCCCCAGTTTGGAGGGGAGCCCTGCTCTGAGACGGTCCAGAGGAAGAAGTGTAAGATCAGGAAGTGCAAACGGGGCTCCAGGGCCAGCGAGGAGAAGAAGAGACAGCGGGGGGGAGAGGTGGGCGGCGGGAAGGAGAAGAGGAGGGGAAAACAGCAAGGACGGGACGCAGCAGTGGAGGAACAGCCAGGTCAGTCATCATCATCACCTGTGTGGCATAAATACTGTATATACACATGTTTTATCTTCATCATCATCACCTGTGTGGCATAAATACTGTATATACACATGTTATATCTTCATCATCATCACCTGTGTGGCAAATATACTGTATATACACATTTTATATCTTCATCATCATCGCCTGTGTGACATATATACTGTATATACACATTTTATATCTTCATCATCATCGCCTGTGTTGCAAATATACTGTATATACACATTTTATAGCATCATCATCATCGCCTGTGTGACATATATACTGTATATACACATGTTATATCTTCATCATTATCACCTGTGTGGCATAAATACTGTATATACACATTTTATATCTTCATCATCATCACCTGTGTGGTATATATACTGTATATACACATTTTATATCTTCATCATTATCACCTCTTTGATTCATATCATTGATACATGCTTTATCCACCACCTTGATGTGTCCTTTATGTCCCAAATATAGGGTTAAATAAATCGGGCTTGTCACTGACGATGATTTCCCAGTCACTCATTATTCATTTGGATTTCCCATAAGTCCTGCTGAGGTATTGTTTGTATCTCAGAATGTAAATCAAATCAAATGTTATTTGTCACATGTGCCGAATACCACAGGTGTAGATCTTAGCGTGAAATGCTTACAAGCCCTTAACCAACAATGCAGTGTTAAGAAAAATATTTACTAAATAAACAAAAGTAAAAAATATAAGAGCAACAATAAAATAACAATAATGTGGCTATATACAGGGGGTACTGGTACACAGTCAATGTGCGGGGGTACAGGTTAGTCAATGTAATTGAGGTAATATATACATGTTGGTAGGGGTAAAGTGACTATGCATAGATAATAGATAATAAACAGCGAGTAGCACCAGTGTATAAAAAAGGGGGGGTCAATGCAGATAGTCCAGGTAGCCATTTGATTAGCTGTTCAGGAGTCTTATAGCTTGGGGGTAAAAGCTGTTAAGAAGCCTTTTGGACCTAGACTTGGCGCTCTGGTACCACTTGCCGTGCGGTAGCAAAGAGAACAGTCTATGACTAGGGTGGCTGTAGTCTTTGGCAATTTTTAGGGCCTTCATCTGACACGCCTGATATAGAGGTCCTGGATGGCAGGAAGCTTGGCCCCAGTGATATACTGGGCCATATGCACTACCCTCTGTAGCACCTTGCCGTCTGAGGCCAAGCAGTTGCCATACCAGGCGGTGATGCAACCATGCTCTCAATGGTCCAGCTGTAGAACTTTTTGAGGATCTGAGGACCCATGCCAAATCTTTTCAGTCTCCTGAGGGGGAATAGGTGTTGTCATGCCCTCTTCATGACTGTCTTGGTGTGTTTGGACCATGATAATTTGTTGGTGATGTGGACACCAAGGAACTTGAAGCTCTCAACCTGCTCCACTACTGCCCTGTCGATGAGAATGAGGACGTGCTCTGCCCTCATTTTCCTGTAGTCCATGATCATCTCCTTTGTTTTGATCATGATAAGGGAGAGTTTGTTGTCCTGGCACCACACTTCCAGGTCTCTGACCTCCACCCTATAGGCTGTCTCCTCATTGTCGGTGATCAGGCCTACCACTGTTGTGTAGTTGACAAAGTTAATGACGGTGTTGGAGTCGTGCTTGAGCACACAGTCATTGGTGAACAGGGAGTACAGGAGGGGACTAAGCACACACCCCTGAGGGGCCCCCATGTTGAGAATCAGCGTGGCAGATATGTTGTTGTCTACCCTTACCACCTGGGGGGTGGCCCGTCAGGAAGTTCAGGATCCTGTTGCAGAGGGAGGTGTTTAGTTACAGGGTACTTAGCTTAATGATGAGCTTTGAGGGCACTATGGTGTTGAACGCTGAGCTGTAGTCAATGAACAGCATTCTCACATAGGTGTTCCTTTTGTCCAGGTGGGAAGGGGCAGTGTTGAGTGCAATAGAGATTGTGTCATCTGTGGATCTGTTGGGGCAGTATGCAAATTAGTGTGGGTCTAAGGTTTCTGGGATGATGGTGTTGATGTGAGCCATGACCTGCCTTTCAAAGCACTTTATGGCTACAGATGTGAGTGCTATGGGTCAGTGGTCATTTAGGCAGGTTACCTTGGTGTTCTTGAGCCCTATGACTATGACTAAGCAGACTATGATGGTCTGCTTGAAACATATACAGTGCCTGGCAAAAGTATTCATCCCCCTTGGCGTTTTTCCTATTTTGGAATAGGAAACCTGTAATTTAACTTGATTTTTATTTGGATTTCATGTAGTGGACCTACACAAAATAGTCTAAATTAGTGAAGTGAAATATAAAAAATTCAAACAATTTTTTAAAAAACGAGGGAAGAAAACCCCACTTTGCTATGAAGCCCCTAAATACGATCTGGTGCAACCAATTACCTTCAGAAGTCACATAATTAGTTAAAGTCCACCTGTGTGCAATCTAAGTGTCACATGATCTCAGTATATATACGCCTGTTCTGAAAGGCCCCAGAGTCTGCAACACCACTAAGCAATGGGCACCACCAAGCAACCGGCACCATGAAGACCAAGGAACTCTCAAACAGATCAGGGACAAAGTTGTGGAGATGTACAGATCTCTACAACTTGATGTACAGTTGGGTTATAAAAAATATTTCAAAACTTTGAACATCCCACGGAGCACCATTAAATCCATTATTAAACATTTTTAAGAATATGGCACCACAACAAACCTGCCAAGAGAGGGCCGCCCACCAAAACTCACAGACCAGGCAAGGAGGGCATTAATCAGAGAGGCAAAAGAGACCAAAGATAACCATAGAGTAGCTGCAAAGCTCCACAGCAGAGATTGGAGTATCTGTCCAAAGGACCACTTTAAACCTTACACTCCACAGAGCTGGGCTTTACAGAAGAGTGGCCAGAAAAAAGCCATTGCTTAAAGAAAAAAATAAGTAAACACATTTGGTGTTCGCCAAAAGGCATGTGGGAGACTCCCCAAACATATGGAAGAAGGTACTCTGGTCAGATGAGACTAAAATGTAGCTTTTTGGCCATCAAGGAACATGCCATGTCTGGCGCAAACCCAACACCTCACATCACCCCGAGAACAACATCCCCACAGTGAAGCATGGTGGTGGCAGCATCAAGCTGTGGGGATGTTTTTTATCGGCAGGGACTGGGAAACTGGTCAGAATTGAAGGAATGATGGATGGTGCTAAATACAGGGAAATTCTTGAGGAAAACCTGTTTCAGTCTTCCAGAGATTTGAGACTGGGACAGAGGTTCACCTTCCAGCAGGACAATGACCCTAAGCATACTGCTAAAGCAACACTTGAGTGGTTTAAGGGGAAACATTTAAATGTCTTGGAATGGCCTAGTCAAAGCCCAGACCTCAATCCAATTGAGAATCTGTGGTATGACTTAAAGATTGCTGTACACCAGCGGAACCCATCCAACTTGAAGGGGCTGGAGAAGTTTTGCCTTGAAGAATGGACAAAAATCCAAGTGGCTAGATGTGCCAAGCTTATAGAGACATACCCCAAGAGACTTGCAGCTGTAATTGCTGCAAAAGGTGGCTCTACAAAGTATTGATTTTGTTGGGGTGAAAAGTTATATGCACATTTTCTGTTTTTTTTTGTCTTATTTCTTGTTTGTTTCACAATAAAAAATATGCTGCATCTTCAAAGTGGTAGGAATGTTGTATGAATCAAATGATACAAACCCCCCCAAAAACTGATTTTAATTCCAGGTTGTAAGGTAACAAAATAGGAAAAATGCCAAGGGGGGGGTCAATACTTTCGCAAGCCACTGTAGGTATTACAGACTCAACCTGCCAGTGACAGGTTGAAAACCAGTGAAGACACTTGCCAGTTGGTCAGCGCATGCTCGTAGTACGTGTCCTGGTAATCCATTTGGCCTATGGCCTTGTGAATGCTGACCTGTTTAAAGGTCTTACCCACATTGGCTACGTCGAGCGTGATCACAAAGTCGTCCGGCACAGCTGGTGCTCTCATTCATGCTTCAGTGTTGCTTGCCTTGAAGCACGCATAGAAGTTATTTAGCTCGTCTGGTAGGCTTGTGTCACTGGGCAGCTTGCATCTGGTCTTCCCTTTGTAGTCCGTAATAGTCTGCAAGCCCTGCCACATCCGACGAGCATCGGAGCCGGTGAAGTAGGATTCAATCTTTGTCCTGTATTTACGCTTTGCATGTTTGATGGTTTGTCTGAGGGCATAGCGGAATATCTTATAAGAGGGTTGGAGTTCCGCTCCTTGAAAGCGGCAGCTCTACCCTTTAGCTCAGTCCTCATGCCTCATGTCAAATTTCTCATGCAGCTCACTCTAAATCCATCCGCCAAAGTCCTGAGATGATCAATGCTGCCCTCTCCTCCCTCCCTCCCTCCCTGCCTGGCTGGCTGTGTTAAAGTTGCTACACTCAGTGCTGATTAGCCCTGTCAGGTTGATAAAGTGACTGGGCCTGCTCACAGATGGTCGTCATGATGCTCCCAGCGGGTAGAGGCAGAGCAGTCAGGGTGGGCTTTGGACTGTTGCCTCCCCACAGAGACAGGTTTCTTTAACCCGTGGCTAATGAGCTGGTGACGGTGACAAATACCCCCACAGATCTGGCTGGGGCTGGGAAGAATACCCCTCCCCCTCCACCACCACAACCCACACCACCCACCAATCATCATCACTAATTAAGGGCGGTAGGGAGCGGACCGGGACTCCATGCTCTCTGGAGCATGGATGATTGTTCAGTCTAATGTAAGGCTAAAAATGATTGGTCATGAAATTAAGGCTTGAACATTGCACATTTGATATGTCTCACTTGTGCTTGCTCACATTAATTAATATGTCGTAATCAAGTCAAATATTTGGTGCATGATTGATTTGGCTTACTAAGTAAAGCCACCTGAAACCCAACCTGGTCTCAGAGCATTTTGTATTATTCTAACCCCCCTCTCTCGTCTCATTGACTTGTTCCCACAGGTTGTAAGATGAAGCCCTGGTCCAGTTGGACGGACTGTTCCAAGTACTGCGGTGGGGGGATCCAGGAGCGCTTAATGGCTGTGAAGAAGAGAGCCAAGAGTGCCCCTGCACAGGTCACCAGCTGCAAGGACAGGAAGGAGATCCGTGCCTGTAATGTCCAGCCCTGCTAGGGGGCTCTGCTGTCTATCTGTGTTTATCTTTGTTAGGGCTGGGGGGAGGAAGGAGAAGCAGACTGTCAGTGTTGATTTAGCCTGGGTTGGCAGTCAGTGTGATGGATACAGCACCTGTGTGTTGGAGGGAGATGAGAGAATCTCCAGAGACTCCATTACTGTGGATCACTGGGCTGAGGACGAGACCAGCGTCAGTCATTAGTCTTATAGTAGCCTCCTCACTCAGGAGGCCAATGTATTACTATGTAACCAACACTATACAGTACACCACAACTTCACAATCACACACATTTTTTTACAATGTTATTTTTGTCTTTATACTACAGTTCTATTGGCATTACTAGCTAGCACTGATAACACTCTTTCACTCTTGCATGTCTAACGTTTCTCAGTCAGAAGACTTCACTGGTAGTGACCCTAGACTTCAAAATGTGGCCAGATGATGATGATAACCATGTTTTAAAGGGCACTTGCAGATCTTAGAAAGAGCCACTTCAGTCCAGGCCTCGTCTAGGGCATCAAAAGGAATTTGCATTTGGCATTTTTCCTGCCCCCAATTTCTTTATCCACATCAGAGAGTTGAGTTTCACTCCAGCATTCATGTATCATTAAGGCAGGTCTCCAAACTTCACTGTCCAGTTGATTTGAGCATTGTAACCCTGCTGGTTGAACCACAATACTCCATACAGGTTGTACAAAGTAGCTCCGTATACACAGTAACAGAAAATCAGTGTTGATTGTTTTGAAACATTATTGAATGAAAATACCAACCAATTTTATCCTGTGTTTAGTTTGTTAATTTGACAATTATATTCCAAGACAAAGCACAGGTGAACAATCATTCCAAGTTTTTGTATGCCTCAATACATTATTATTTTCAAGACACGAATCTGTTGTGACTTTTTATTCCATTGTAAGACATGTAGAGTCTTAAACACGCCTCGTTGAGTGTGCATAATTACATATTTTGTTTCTTTTGTCGTTGTATTTTGATAAGAATGTCAGACAAGACTCTTTCCAAAGTCATATGTAGATGTTCTCTCTGTCATTTTATTAGTCCTCTCTTCTTTTGCCTCTACACCATATTACTATTTTGGAATAAATCACCTTTACCATAAAAGTAAACGTGATAAATCATTTTGTGAATGTCTTTTTGCTCATCTCCCACCGTTTCTATAGACATGTACTGTCTTGTCCTGTCCAATGATTTGCCCACTTGTATAAAATGATCTAGTTCAATCATAAAGCACTTCTAGATGATTGTAGAAGCCATTGTTTCATATAGCTCTCAACAAAATAATCATTGAGTATGAAAGTGAGTATCCAGCTCCAGGTTTAGAGAGACGAGCCACCTCCAAGCTCCAGGTTTAGAGAGATGAGCCACCCAGCTCCAGGTTTAGAGAGACGAGCCACCCAGCTCCAGGTTTAGAGAGACGAGCCACCCAGCTCCAGGTTTAGAGAGATGAGCTACCCAGCTCCAGGTTTAGAGAGATGAGCCACCTCCCAGCTCCAGGTTTAGAGAGATGAGCCACCCAGCTCCAGGTTTAGAGAGACGAGCCACCCAGCTCCAGGTTTAGAGAGACGAGCCACCCAGCTCCAGGTTTAGAGAGATGAGCCACCCAGCTCCAGGTTTAGAGAGATGAGCCACCTCCCAGCTCCAGGTTTAGAGAGATGAGCCACCTCCAAGCTCCGGTTTTATAGAGATGGGCCACCTCCCAGCTCCAGGTTTAGAGAGATGAGCCACCTCCCAGCTCCAGGTTTAGAGAGATGAGCCACCTCCAAGCTCCGGTTTTATAGAGATGGGCCACCTCCCAGCTCCAGGTTTAGAGAGATGAGCCACCTCCCAGCTCCAGGTTTAGAGAGATGGGCCACCTCCCAGCTCAACCTGGTCTCAGAGCATTTTGTAATATTCTTGTAAATCTGAGACACTTAATTTATTATGTGTAACGTTTCGTACGGTATGTATTCATTTGTGGATGTCTTTCACCCATTTCGTACGGTATGTATTCATTTGTGGATGTCCTTCACCCATTTCGTACGGTATGTATTCATTTGTGGATGTCCTTCACCCATTTCGTACGGTATGTATTCATTTGTGGATGTCCTTCACCCATTTCGTACGGTATGTATTCATTTGTGGATGTCCTTCACCCATTTCGTACGGTATGTATTCATTTGTGGATGTCTTTCACCCATTTCGTACGGTATGTATTCATTTGTGGATGTCCTTCACCCATTTCGTACGGTATGTATTCATTTGTGGATGTCCTTCACCGACTTCGTACGGTATGTATTCATTTGTGGATGTCTTTCACCCATTTCGTACGGTATGTATTCATTTGTGGATGTCTTTCACCCACTTCGTACGGTATGTATTCATTTGTGGATGTCCTTCCCCATTTCGTACGGTATGTATTCATTTGTGGATGTCCTTCACCCATTTCGTACGGTATGTATTCATTTGTGGATGTCCTTCACCGACTTCGTACGGTATGTATTCATTTGTGGATGTCCTTCACCCACTTCGTACGGTATGTATTCATTTGTGGATGTCCTTCACTGACTTCGTACGGTATGTATTCATTTGTGGATGTCTTTCACCCACTTCGTACGGTATGTATTCATTTGTGGATGTCCTTCACTGACTTCGTACGGTATGTATTCATTTGTGGATGTCTTTCACCCACTTCGTACGGTATGTATTCATTTGTGGATGTCTTTCACCCACTTCGTACGGTATGTATTCATTTGTGGATGTCTTTCACCCACTTCGTGCGGTATGTATTCATTTGTGGATGTCTTTCACCCATTTCGTACGGTATGTATTCATTTGTGGATGTCTTTCACCCACTTCGTACGGTATGTATTCATTTGTGGATGTCCTTCACTGACTTCGTACGGTATGTATTCATTTGTGGATGTCTTTCACCCACTTCGTACGGTATGTATTCATTTGTGGATGTCTTTCACCCATTTCGTACGGTATGTATTCATTTGTGGATGTCTTTCACCCACTTCGTACGGTATGTATTCATTTGTGGATGTCTTTCACCCACTTCGTACGGTATGTATTCATTTGTGGATGTCCTTCACCCATTTCGTACGGTATGTATTCATTTGTGGATGTCTTTCACCCATTTCGTACGGTATGTATTCATTTGTGGATGTCTTTCACCCATTTCGTACGGTATGTATTCATTTGTGGATGTCCTTCACCCACTTCGTACGGTATGTATTCATTTGTGGATGTCTTTCACCCATTTCGTACGGTATGTATTCATTTGTGGATGTCTTTCACCCATTTCGTACGGTATGTATTCATTTGTGGATGTCCTTCACCCACTTCGTACGGTATGTATTCATTTGTGGATGTCCTTCACCCACTTCATATGATATGTTCCAAATTCCAATTAGTATTAAATGTAACAAATTTGCAACATGCACAAATTTACAAATTTGCAAAAAGTACAATATTTAATGGATTTGAAAAAACGCACATTATGTTATGAATATGCAAAATATTTGATATATTACGAATTCTAGCTAGGTGGCTAACATTAGCTAGTTGGCTAACGTTAGCTAGGCTAGGGCCTCCCTAATGGCGCAGTGGTCTAAGGCATTGCATCGCAGTGCTAACTGTGCCACTAGAGATTCTGGGTTCATTCCAGACTCTGTCGCAGCTGGCCGTGCCCGGGAGACCCATGGGGTGGTGCACGATTGGCCCAGTGTCGTCCGGGTTAGGGGAGGGTTTGGCCGGCAGGGATGTCCTTGACCCATTGCGCACTAGTGACACCTATAGCGGGCCTGGCGCAGTGCACGCTGACACGATCGCCACGTGTATGGTGTTTCCTCCGACACATTGGTGCGGCTGGCTTCCGGGTTAAGTGGGAATTGTGTCAAGAAGCAGTGCAGCTTGGTTGGGTTGTGTTTCGGAGGATGCACGGTTCTCGACCTTCGCCTCTCCTGAGTCCGTACGAGAGTTGCAGTGATGAGACAAGACCGTAACTACCAATTGGATACCACAAAATTGGGGATAAATAGGGGTAAAAAATACATTTTAAAATACATTTTAAAAATGACATTATCTGGGTTAGGGTTAAGTTTAGGAGTTATGTTAAAGGTTTAGGAGAAGGGTTAGCTAACATGCTAAGTAGTTTAAAAGTTGTTTGTGATGAGATCCGAACAAGCAACCTGTTAGACGTTTGCGTTATATGCCCACCCATCTAACCCAACCACACCAAACTTAACATACCGTCTCATACTAACTTAGGTGTTCTGGATGTACTTTTACTATGTTACGTCTAGTCTATGACACCAGGCTGCCCTTTAGAGATGAGCCACATTCCAGCTGCACTGTATCAGAACAGCCAACAGGGGGAGAAAGAGCCTTGATTATAAATGTTCCTCTGCCTCTGTCAAATCAGCCCTGTACCTGAGTTACTGTTCAGCCACAGGTTTACCAGGGATGTCATAGATTTAAGAGAACAAATATCAGATAGACTTTCTTTGTTAAAGTAAGGTTCAACCTCAAATGTAAATTAAATGTCAAAATACAAGAGTTGCATTCCTTTCTTGAATTTCAAAAGCGAAAGAACACTTGTATTTCAATAAGGTAAGCATACAATGCATGTCTTTATAAATTAGTCTTAGCTGTAGTGGTGATGCCGGCGTTATATCCTGCCGCTGGAGCCATGGTAACAAACACTGAGGCCTACATTGCACACTTATGAAAGATTTACTATGAATTGTGGGACAGACACTTGCCGATACAGACATTAAATATCCATGGTGGGGGGCTGAGCGAGGCATCCGCCGAGACAAACAGTGATAAATGGCAGAGTACACCACCCTGTGGATGAAGGGGACTGGGGGGGTTTAAACCGCTCTCTGTCTCCTGACCTTTTCTGCCTCTCTTCCTCTGTGTGACAGGCAAATGCCACGGTGTACCGCCAGGTACCACTCCAAGGTAGGGCTTCATCTCCCTGTCAGATCTAGCCTTTAAGCAGGGGTGTCCAACTCATTTTGCCCCAGGAGAGCATTCGGTCTTCAACGAGGTCCGGAGGGCCGCACTAAAAATGAGTTATATTTCCTTGCCGTCAAAACATAGTCTTCTATCCATCGTTTTGGGAATTTTCAATACTCCCTGACTGTCTAGATTTCATTTCAGTGATTATTAGAGAGCTGGACACAGTCAATAAACTGTATGAATGTAGGTCCTTTATCATTTCTACACCGTTTAGATTTGGTTTTAGTCATTTAGTTGCATAGACCACATACATTTACAATGTTCGACACCTCTGCTTTAAAGTTTTGGTGTTGGAGCTACGGCTCTGAGATCACTGAAAATGTCACCAGGGCCATTTTCTACTAACACCCCAGCTATGAGTTAGTCTTTATTGCTATGCCTAGTCTTGTCTACCAGCTGACTCTAGCAGTGAGCCTAGAGACCAGGTTACTATTTGCCGAAGAGTAAAGGCTTTTAGATGACACCTCCCTGTCTTTCATCACTTCTGCATTCTCCCCATAGTTCCCACTCCTTCCCTTCCCAAAGCCAGCTGAATGGCCTGCCTCCTGCACCTGGCTCTTCCTGTGTAGAGTCATGTGTAGAGTCATGTGTCATTAAAGACTGCTCTCAGTGCGTGCTGTTCTCCAGTCATCTTCAAACACTCAGCCTTCAGAGCTATAATGGCTGTATTATGGGTAGGCTGCACATCATTGCCAAAACTCATGGACATGTAGATGAGCTTCGACTCTGGCCTTGTTGTGGCTCCTGTTTACAGTCAGACCTGGCTTCATAAAGTGGCTCTATATTTTCTTTGTGCATTTCAAAAGGTCAAAAGCTGAAGCGTTACAGATTCTGCGATAGAAATGTAAAAGTAATTTCCAATTGAGGCGATATAAGCAGCGTTTACCAGGAATGTAGTCTCTCCCAGAGCTGGAACACTACCTTAACATTTCAATCATGCTGTAAAGCTGAATTTCCACAATGCGGATTGAATAAAGCCCATTCAGTGACAAAAGACCCTGTTTTTGGAACTTTTAATAAGACACAGTAGGTGGTTGTTTTCTTCAGAGATTCACTACAATAACAATACGCTAAGATAAAGGCCTGCCATTTACTATGATCTCAATATTTACAGTTTAAAAGATATTTAAGTATTTCTGTTGAATGATGTCTGATGATAATTTCTTGAATATGTAAATTAATCAGCATTCATAGTTTAATAATATAGCAGAGGAAAGAGAAAAACCTTGATCATTTTGCGATTCATTTATACCATTATCACAATGAGACAATATTCCCCATCAATTTCTTCAGGCACAGGGCACTGGGATGCATTTTGACATGTTCATTATGATTCACCCCACACACATGATATACAGGCCTACTTTTCTATTGGGTTTTGAACAATAGGTCCTGTTTGGCGTAGGAACTGTAGGTAGTGATCATGTTTGAGAGGTCTGAATCTGGTTACCATGGGTTCACTCAGTCAACTACCACCCTAGCATCTGACATGTCTCTGGTGCGTGTTTCATCCCCATGCAACCTTCTCTCCCTCTCACCTTGCCATCCTGTGATTGCTTCTGCACTATCGTATCCCGGTGGGCATAATTGTGTGGCGCTAACCCATACAGAGCTGTGTTCGCCCTCATTGTAAACAGAAGCACAGCAGCTAACGCTTTGAAGAAGGAATGGAAACGCTGCTGCTACTGAGGGAGTTGGTCTTTCTCTGGCCAGACAGGTCGTGAAGCACAGACCACAGTCTCCAGCAGGAACCTATCAGCAGGGGGGAAGAGGGAGGGTAAGTGTTGACATTATAAAACATAGTACATACACTTCTCCCATGCAACTTCAGGAGCTGGAGGCTGACCATTGATCTGACATATTGAGAAAAATATATTTAGTGAATTGACTGGAGACAAAAATGTCATTTGTAATACATATGACATGAGAACTTATTTTCCAATCGCCCTTTCAAATGTCTTTCCTACTGTATCAGGCTATAATTTGTTGAGCCTATAGGTCAGGGCTTTGTTGCTGCCATGATGGATGGTTAATAAGATATGTGAATTTCATAATGTAGCAAATCAATAGCAAGTCCAGACATAGAAAGGCCATGCTGCAAATGGCTAGACATGACTACTGGCTGTGCACACAGAGAGCTCAGGAAATGCCAACCCAAGTACGACCAGTAATTGTTTACTTTAAAACAAAAATGCTGAAAGCTACTAATGATGAGGAATGTCATGACCAGTTCATAGCTTTACTTCAAAACAATATTTTAACACAGTTAAAATAGCACAGCAGAATTGATACAAAACTAAGTTGTTCTTCGACAAAAAGGAAACGAAAGCTGGGCCACTTTTGCTCAAAGCAAATTCATTCATTAGAACATTGAATTCATTTGATGCATTTATTAATTTCTCTGCATGGTATTCTACTTTAATAGTCCTCCCAAATGTCCCAATTATTTCACAGTCCATACCACTGAGTAATATAATAATAATAATAATAATATTATACGCCTTTTAACAGACCCTTTTATCCAAAGCGACTTAATTTCCTATGGGACCTCACCTGATATATGGTGATGATGATGATGATTATATTGGACCAATCAGCTATTGTTGATTATTTTTGTGGTTTGTCCACTGTGTTTTCTGTTCATTGAATGACTGTGTAAACAACAGGAAGGGAACTAGACGGTAGGCTCCTTCTCTAGAATACCAGAATAGGATTGTTGGTGTTGTTGTTGTTTTGTCAGAGCATAAGGTATAATAGGCATGTCCTCCTCTGCAGTGGGATCCTATAGGGCTCTACTGCATGTTAGAGAGGAGTAGGAGATTCTGTTTCTAAATGATCTGTTCTCTCTCCCGAAGTCTGAACCAAGCAAACTGATTGTGTATGAGCCTGCTCTGAGTCTGTTCTATTCTATTCTGTTCCATTCTGTTCTGTTCCGTTATGTTCGATTCTGTTCTGCAACGTTATGTTCTGCTCTGTTCCGTTCTGCTCTGTTCCGTTCTGCTCTGTTCTGTTCTGCTCTGTTCCGTTCTGTTCTTTTCCATTATTTTTTATTCTGTTCCATTCTGATCTTTTATGTTCTGTTCTGTTCCTTTCAGTTCTGTTCTGTTCCCTTCTGATGTGTTCTGATATTTTCTATTCTGTTCTGTTCCATTCTGATCTGTCCTGTTTTCTTCTCTTCTATTATGTTCCATTCTCTTCTGATCTGTGCAGAATGTGCCTTTATCGCATGTCTGAGGCTAACTATCTGACTGTGCTTTTCCTGTCAGTGTCTCAGTGAGCTGGTATCTACAGTCTCTCCTCTCCTCCCTAATAAGAGCACATTAATGTCTTGGCCGGGTTATTGCTCACTATTCCCCTTTATGAATCTTCAATCCTTATATTGGTGGTGATGAGGCCAGGGGCCTGGGGCCTACCGGCCCCTCAGAAGCTCCTCGTTACCTAGAGAGATAGCAGCTCACTCCCCTATGGCCCCCAGGCTCCAACACATTAATATTTTAGTATGTTGACTTGGCAAAGTGTGCTGAATGGATAGCACACAGCCCATGGCCAGCAAAGGCACTGAAATGGGATCTAATGCGTTGAACTACAGGGAAATATGATGGCAAGCACAAGAACCCGGTGATGTGAGGTTTAGGTGTGTTGGATGGAAAGCTAGCAGAGGATGCTTGTTAATGACTGTCATTCAATAAAAAATACATGTATCTTGTTTGTTGAGATGCACTTTCAAAAGGACAGAAATTAAACACACTTCTCTCAAACTGGTCCAACCTCGCCTGAGCTAAAAGCCATGTTCAATGGACTCCTTTTCCTTTGAAAGAACATCTTACGACACAACAGGGACTGTGAAGAGACACAGAACATTTTAATATATTTTGTATTGTGTATTGTATTATACATTGTGTTATGTGGTGTTATTATATTGTGTATTTTATTTGTTATTTTGTTTCCTATGTGGACCCCAGGAAGAGTAGCAGCTGTCTTGGAAACAGTTCATGGGGATCCTAATAAAACACAAAATACTTCCATTCCCTGTGAGAACCAAATCCTTACTTCTACTCTCCAAATATACATTTCATGCCTAAATGCACAGTTGAGACATAAAACATGCGGTATAAGTATAAGGGCATTAATTTCAGAAATCCTCTGAACAGAAGATCTCTGAAGACATGCTGAATTAAGTATAAGCTGGGGCAGAAGCCCACCATGTCACAAAAAAGACTATAGCAGCCACCACCACCATAGCTGTCACATTGGAGAGTGAGGCAGTGCTGAAAATAGGTTGGTCAGAAGAGTTACTGAGAGATACATACTGTATCTGAGTGATAAGTGAGTAAATCCATATATATATACAAATCCATATATCTTAATTAACTCTCTCAGATCACAGAACACCCATACTAATTAATTTACTGACTAAGAGTGTTAACTAGTATGGAGTTTGAACGCTTGACATAGTGTATTGGACATACTGTAGTGTGGACCCATACTAATTAATTTTCTGACCAAGAGTGTTGACATACAGTGTATTGGACATAGTGCAGCCCTTTCCTGCAGTCAACTGACCAAATCACCCTCTAATGGCCTCAAGGGTGGAATTTTCATAATTTCATAATTAATAAACATAACAATTTAAAATAAATGAAAATCCGGTGTTTCTATGTCAAACGGTTTTGTTATATTTCAGTCTTCTGTGAGGTATATAAAGTGTAATATTGGGGTGCAAACTCAAAATTTAATACATTTCTACTCTATATCTGACATGGTACAGGTGTCTTCTTCTTTTAAGCCCATAACCATGTGTGTGAGGTGTATATTTTTGTTTCAAAATAGATTTATTTAAGACTTCCAAGAATCACTCTGTGTGGCCCTGATTTAGTCCACTGCAATAATTGAACCCTTTCCCTGTGGTTAACCCTGTGAAGTGTGGGTTTCTCTCAATTTAGTCAACGGACATCTCTGGTCCCATTGTGAGAGAAAAATAGTTGCCATGGATATGTAAAGTCAGTGTAAAAGCTTGTGTGGGTGAGCCAATCCCCATGGAAGAATTACTGCGTTCTCCACCAGTGTTCACCATGGCTATGTCAACATACACAAACACACATTCAAATCGTTGTTTTAATGCTATTTATTGTGTCACCAAAATGTGACGTATACAGAAGGTTTTGTGCAGACAAGACATCTGAAAAGAACAGAAAGACCCGCATACTGAATATGCTCCCAATTACCACCTTTATTGACAAGGAAGAAAACTGATTACGTTGACATGACATCTCCCAGATCCCCAAAATGCTGATACACTCTATGTCCATAATTAGCCTACAGTCTCAGAAACACAAGTCCTGTTGCTAAAGACATATTATACAGTCTGCCTTAATTAATTGGTTGTGTACGTGCACATTATAAATAGAAACTGAGAAAACACAAACTCCCAAAGCGCAGTGAATCTATCACACCACAGTAGAGTGCTGCTCTGATACCATACAGTGACCAAATGAATGGATTTAATAAGGGAATTATGCAGCATTTATCCATTTCACCCATTGTGAAGTGAAATTTGTAGCACTCAGATCCTAAATTCAGATTTCATTGCACCAGTTGACAACCACACTGGTCATTAAAACCTCCTGGAGTCAATTGACATACCGGTGGCTCAATCTAAGTAACAACAATTAACCATCAAAATCTGTCAATTTAAGCTAGAGATGTGTTTTTTTGTATGGGCTGCATCTCAATCCATTACAGCCTCCTATTTCGGCGTTCCTCATCTGCAGTGGAAGGTGGCCGAGCTACAGAGGTGTTTGTCAGACCATGAGACATCCTGAAGATCGGTCTTCTCGCGAAAATGTCTGTAGCGTCTGAACAGTTTGGCTTACTTCACAAGTTTTAAAGACCAGACATTGAAATGGGTTTAGAATATTTATTGGGGAAAATGATGTGAGAAAGATTCAGGAGGGGAATGAGAATGGGCCAGATGAAGCCGTAGGCTGCAGATGAAGGATCCAGGGGTGTGGACTCTAGAGTTTGGCTTGGAGTCTCAGGTAGTCATCGTCAGGCTGTGGGAGTTAGGCTGCTGTGCTGATGGCAAAGGATGCAATCTCTTGATGAGGCTAGTAAAGCAGAGTGTCGTGTAACGCGACATGCACTTCAGAACACAGCAAGAATGTTGGTTTGGTCAGGTTTAAGTAGGGTGGCAGTGGTGGAGGTTGATTAGGAATGAGTTAAAGCTTATTCTGTTGAGAAGCTGCGTTCACAGCATCTAGTTAAAGTGTTACAACATGCATGGAGCTGATTGGAAGTTAGTAACAGCTGGTGCTTGTTGAGTTAGTAGGGAGCTGCGTTCAAGGCAACTAGTTAAGCGTTGCATTCAAGTCTGATCCTCTCTCCTAAATTTTTGTTAATTTCTTATCATAGACTATTATGACCACTCTAAAGGGGAGACTCTCACGAACACGATGGTGTTATTGTTATCCTACGACTCCCATAAGTGTTACTGTAGACCCCCCCAAGTGTCAGGGGTCTCGTCTGAAGTCAGTACAGTCGATGTGCCAACTTCTGTTTGCAGCGTCTGAACAGTTTGGGATACAAACTAATGTCACCCCACTGTGGAAAGGGGAGCTTCTCACGAACACGGTGGTGTTCTCCACGTTGCTCTATGAACCCCACAAGTGTCATGGTCTGAATGTAACCAGTACCGTTGTTTAAAATTTGATTATGGAAATATGGGAGGTAGTTTTGTGCATAACCCCAAGTGGTTTTAAATGTGTAAAAAAAAATACATATATATATTACCTTTCTTTTATCTCCTAGATTTAGGACACACACTTCAAAACATTGTTCCGTATGATTTACTTTTTCACTGTCTTTTTTGCCATTCAATGCATATCTATGGGCCAAATTCAATACTTTATAACATATTTTTTTAAATATTTGATTTGGATACCTAAAGGGTCCTTTAATCTAATTGTAGCTTTTTAACACAGCGGGAAGAGAAGGCCATCAGTGCTTCAGGTGTACTGATTCTGACCAAACTTTTTATTGATTGGTTAGTCTTTATTTGGACAAATAGTCATTGTAGATCAAAGGACTGGATTCTGCAAGGCAGTAGGAAAAGGGGACACCTAGTCAGTTTTTTATTTTATTTTTATTTCACCTTTATTTAATCAGGTAGGTCAGTTGAGAACAAGTTCTCATTTACAACTGCTACCTGGCCAAGTTAAAGTAAAGCAGTGTGACAAAAACAACAACGCAGAGTTACACATGGAATAAACAAACGTACAGTCAATAACACAATAGAAAAATCTATATACAGTGTGTGCAAATTAGTAGTAAGATTAGGGAGGTAAGTCAATAAATAGGCCATAGTGGCGAAATATTTACAATTTAGCATTAACACTGGAGTGATAGATGTGCAGATGATGATGTGGAAGTAGAGATAGTGGGGTGCAAAAGAACAAAAATAAATAGCAATATGGGGATGAGGTAGTTGGGTGGGCTATTTACAGATGGGCTAGTGAGTAGTTTGCAAGCGCTATGACGTAATCGTTTCAAGTTTACAACCAATGTTGGGAGAGTTGTCTGTCTGAAGAGCACCCTCCACGAACTGGCCAAGAAAATCTGACATGATTCCCAAACCTAGTGCTGCTGGTCTGGGATTGCCGAGACCACTCTCTCTCTGAACTGATACGACCACAGAGTCCTGTGTGAACAGTAACCTTAGGCAGAACATAACTCTTCAGGTTGACTCTTAGACCTCCATATCACACAGAGCCGACCTCATGACCACCACCTCTCAGCTATTCATGCCCCCACTTAAGTGTACTACATCCCTGTGTGGTGCCCTTGAGCAAAGCACTTACAGTGGTTGTTACTCTGCTTTCCAAGGACGTCTAAGGGGGAGTTGAGATATGCAAAAAATATGTATATAATTCACACATGCGTATTAATACACACTTGAATGTGTGAAATAGAACAAATATGAGCACCAATCGAATAAAATGGTATTTGTCACATGCTTGGTAAACAACAGGTGTAGACTAACAGTGAAATGCTTACTTACAGGCCCTTCCCAACAATACAGAGAGAGAAATAATAGAAGCAATAATAAATGCACAATGAGTAGCGATAACCTGGCTATATACACAGGGAACAAGTACCGAGTCCATGTGCAGGGGTACGAGGTAGATAGATAACTAGGAATAAAGTGACTAGTCAACAGGACAGGACAAATAAACAGCAGTGTATGGGATAAGTGAAAAAAGGGTCAATGCAGATAGTTAAATATTTAACCAAATAACTAGCCGGACTATTTAGCAGTCTTATGGCTTGGGGGTATAATCTGTTAATTGTCCTGTTGGTTCCAGACTTGGTGCATCGGTATCACTTTCTGTAGCATAGAAAACAGTCTATGACTTGGGTGGTTGGGTGGTTTGAAGGCCTTCCTCTGATACCACCTGGTATAGAGGTCCTGGATGGCAGTGGGTTCAGCCACAGTGATGTACTGGGCCATACGCACTACCCTCTATAGTGTCTAGCAGTCAGGTGCCAAGCAGCTGCCCTACCAACCGATGATGCAGCCAGTTAAGATGCACTCAATGGTGAAGCCGTATTACTTTTTGAGGAGCTGAGGGCCCATGCCAAACTTTGTTGGTGCTTGCCTGTAAGCACATTTGTTTATTGTTTTTTATCTTCATGTTTCTGTAAAATATGAAGAATTTAGTTAGCTATTAGCTACTTTGCATTCACTTCAGTGCTATTCTCCCTAGGGGCACCTAGCTTAGCAATATCAAGCATACAGTTGCATTCTAATAACTTTATTTTATATTTGATTCTAGATTGAGTACTCATTCCTTATTTCGTACATTTAGTGCAGTTATTGTGTAAGACATTCTGTGCTCTATGCTACTGTAACTGAAAACAGGTACTTTGTTTTTGTTGCAGTTTCACACTGTGATTCAAGTAAACTTACAAAATGGCACCCTGCCTCTAAAATAGTTATTTGAATGAGTGTTTAGCTAACTGGATAAGGGCTACTGTTAGCGAGTTTAGTACAGACGCATCAGACACTCCGGTCTTGTCTAAAAGCACTATGATTACCTCCCCGTGCAGAAGGGGTGTGCATCCTTATTAGTCACAGAGGAAATACGTGTTTACGGGAACACACTGTCAAAATGTTATATCTGAGGCTAACGAGAGCTCCCTGTGTACTTTCATTAAACCACTGCCCCTCTATATGAATGTCATTCCTCCCCTTTATATGAATGCCATTCCTCACATCTCAGCCTTATGAGAAATATTACAGTATGATATACCTAACTCTTAGTTGATGTAGTGACAGACAGTGTTTTATTTCTCAAATATCCAACCCCCTTTACCTTTACTCAATGATGATTTTTATGGAACGGTCTGCCTACCCATGTGAGAGACACAGACTCAGTTTCCTTTAAGTCTTTACTGAAGACATCTCTTCAGTAGGTCCTATGATTGAGTGTAGTCTGGCCCAGGAGTGTGAAGGTGAATGGAAAGGCTCTAGAGCAACAAACCGCCATTTCTGTCTCTGCCTGGCTGGTTCCCCTCTCTCCACTTAAGTATGCTCTCTCTAATTCTCTCTTTCTTTCTCTCGGAGGACCTGAGCCCTAGGACCATGCCCCAGGACTACCTGGCATGATGACTCCTTGCTGTCCCCAGTCCACCTGGCTGTGCTGCTGCTCCAGTTTCAACTGTTCTGCCTGCGGCTATGGAACCCTGACCTCTTTACCAGACGTGCTACCTGTCCCAGACCTGCTGTTTTCCACTCTCTAGACACAGCAGGAGCGGTAGAGATACTCTCAATGATCGGCTATGAAAAGCCAACTGACATTTACTCCTGAGATGCTGACCTGTTGCACCCTCGACAACTACTGTGATTATTATTATTTGACCATGCTGGTCATTTATGAACATTTGAACATCTTGGCCATGTTCTGTTATAATCTCCACCCAGCACAGCCAGAAGAGGACTGGCTACCCCTCATAGCCTGGTTCCTCTCTAGGTTTCTTCCTAGGTTCTGGCCTTTCTAGGGAGTTTTTCCTAGCCACCGTGCTTCTACACCTGCATTTCTTACTGTTTGGGATTTTAGGCTGGGTTTCTGTACATGACTTTGATATATCAGCTGATGTACGAAGGGCTTTATAAATACATTTGATTTGATGATAACACTGACTTGATGAAGACACACCAGCAATTGCCCACCATAGTCCTATATTAATTTTGGCAGGTATAATCATCATTATACTTAATGTAAAAAGAACTAATTCATCTTCTAGAGACACACAAAGGGTTGTTATGTGGAACATCCCCTGGATTCCTGTAAAAACATACCCATCCTTTCTTCCTCCCTCCTTCTATGATGTCAGTACAACAGAGACACAAGCCAGCCATAACTCTGATGATCCATTGTATTCACAATGGGACTCTGGGTGAAATGTAATGAAACCTGCCATAGCTAATATATATGTATGCAGTATCTTAGTCAGTACAACTGCTGCCTGCCAGAAATCACATCCTATCATGACAACGATAAGTACTGTGTATACTACCATAAGTTCCATGTTAGAGTATACAGTACATACAGGTTTGATTGATCTGAGCCCATGCAGTCTCTGCACTAGCACTTTGACAAGCAGTTGACAAGCTTTCTGTTAAAGGAAAGATCGGAGTGTCTATTTTTGGACTTCTAAATAAATGGCATACCCATTGATTCTTGATGTCTCACAAGCTTGGTAAAACTGTCGGAGCCAAAATATACTCCATTCTTTGAAATATATGTAATTGTAAACACATATTTTATAGCCTCAAAACATGGCTAAAACTATAGTTGTGATGTCATGGACGATCAGTTCTTGCATACTTAGCTCTGTCTATGAATTTGAGAGTGGTTCCATTTCTTCAGCCCCATCCCTCAGCCATTTACCAAATCAGTGACCGGGTGACCCCTTAGGCTTTGTTTAAATAGCACATTACCACCTTACAGTAAATGTATTGGTTTTGTACAAGATGGGGCCTCATTCCTATACTGTATGACTGGTTGCCTATATATGGTCTAGTTAGTTGGCACCATGCTGTGTCGGTGAGACTCAGTGGCAGTCAGTGGCAGTGAGTGGGTAAAATCAGCGGGGAAGCCTGAAGAAAATGCCATATTACAACCTGTTACTAAAGGCAGAGACAATAAGAAGACACAGTGGCAGAATAAATTCAACCACACCTTTGTTTCATCACAAAACCAGAGAGCAACATCTGTCCGGTGAAGTCCACAAAGCATAATGCATGTAACAAACAGTAACATGACCTACAGCATGGTCAAGCAAGGTAATGTTTCCATCATTTTCAGACAGCTAAACAACTATTTATTTAGAACCACAGAGAGTTACCGCAAGTCGTAAAGAAAACAGGAGCTGCCTCCACTATTCCAGCACCATTTCAACTTCAATATTTCAGCATCATAAAATGACCTCTGCTTAGTCTAATAGAGTGACAACTAAAATATATAAAAAACAATTTAGTCCAATCAACGTAAGTTAAATATGATGTGGCTGTCCATGTTTCTGATTTGTGTGTGTGTGTGTGTCTGTGTGTGGTGTGTGTGTGTGTCTGTGTGTGGTGTGTGTGTGTGTGTGTGTGTGTGTGTGTGTGTGTGTGTGTGTGTGTGTGTGTGTGTGTGTGTGTGTGTGTATGTGTGTGGAGTGTGTGTGCGTGTTAGTGCAAGTAGAATTAAACATGTTGACTCAGACTACTGTGGAGACACGCCAATGCCATCCTCCGGTCTTTCGTGTTGACAAAATGGTCTATGACCGTCATACAGTACACAGTGAGTTTTTGTTGTCTTAGGCTACCTGGCTAAAATGCTTGCTTGCTAGCCAAATTTCCTTTCATGGTCAATGTCAGCTAATTAACATTAGCTTTATACAGTACATTTAGCTACAGTGGCTGTAGCATTTTTCCTATTTTGTTGCCTTACAACCTAGAATTAAAAATGATTTTTGGGTGGTTTGTATCATTTGATTTATAAAACAACTGAAAACTTCAGCGTGCATAACTATTCACCCCCCCCAAAGTCAATACTTTGTATAGCCACCTTTTGCCGCAATTACAGCTGCAAGTCTCTTGGGGTATGTCTCTATAAACTTGGCACATCTAGCCACTGGGATATTTGCCCATTATTCAAGGCAAAACTTCTCCACCTCCTTCAACTTAGATGGGTTCCACTGGTGTACAGCAATCTTTAAGTCAACATTGTGTCAATGTGATTAGTCATATCAAAATCATTAGCTGACATCTAGGCATTGGGTGTGTCTAGGCCTTTCCAAGACATGTAAATGTTTCCCCTTAAACCACTCAAGTGTTGCTTTAGCAGTATGCTTAGGGTTATTATCCTGCTGGAAGGTGAACCTCTGTCCCAGTCTCAAATCTCTGGAAGACTGAAACAGGTTGACCTCAAAAATTTCTCTGTATTAGTACCATCCATCATTCCTTCAACTCTGACCATTTTCCCAGTCCCTGCCAATGAAAAACATCCCCACAGCTTGATGCTGCCACCACCATGCTTCACTGAGGGGTGATGAGAGGTGTTGGGTTTGCGCCAGACATTTTTGACATGACGGTCAAAAAGCTCAATTTTAGTCTCATCTGACCAGAGAACCTTCTTCCATATGTTTGGGGAGTCTCTCACATGCCTTTTGGCGAACACCAAACGTGTTTGCTTATTTTTCTCTTCAAGCAATGGCTTTTTTCTGGCCACTCTTCTGTAAAGCCCAGCTCTGTGGAGTGTAAGGCTTAAAGTGGTCCCTTGGACAGATACTCCAATCTCTGCTGTGGAACTTTGCAGCTACTTAATGGTTATCTTTGATCTCTTTTGCCTCTCTGATTAATGCCCTCATTGCCTGGTCCATGAGTTTTGGTGGGCGGCCCACTCTGGCAGGTTTGTTGTGGTGCCATATTCTTTCCATTTTTTAAATAATATATTTAATGGTGCTCCGTGGGATGTTCAAAGTTTTGGAATGTTTTTTATAACCCAACCCTGATCTGTACTTCTCCACAACTTTGTCCCTGACCTGTTTGGAGAGCTCCTTGGTCTTCATGGTGCCACTTGCTTGGTGGTGCCCCTTACTTAGTGGTGTTGCAGAATCTGGGGCCTTTCAGAAGAGGTGTATACAGTGGGGCAAAAAAGTATGAAGTCAGCCACCAATTGTGCAAGTTCTCCCACTTAAAAATATGAGAAAGGCCTTTAATTTTCATCATTGGTACACTTCAACTATGACAGACAAAAATGAGAAAAACAAATCCAGAAAATCACATTGTAGGATTTTTTATTAATTTATTTGCAAATTATGGTGGAAAATAAGTATTTGATCAATAACAAAAGTTTATCTCAATACTTTGTTATATACCCTTTGTTGGCAATGACAGAGGTCAAACATTTCCTTTAAGTCTTCACAAGGTTTTCACACACTGTTGCTGGTATTTTGGCCCATTCCTCCATGCAGATCTCCTCTAGAGCAGTGATGTTTTGGGCTGTTGTTGGGCAACATTGACTTTCAACTCCCTCCAAAGTTTTTCCATGGGGTTGAGATCTAGAGACTGGCTAGGCCACTCCAGGACCTTGAAATGCTTCTTACGAAGCCACTCCTTCGTTGCCTGGGCGGTGTGTTTGGGATCATTGTCATGCTGAAAGACCCAGCCACGTTTCATCTTCAATGTCCTTGCTGATGGAAGGAGGTTTTCACTCAAAATCTCACGATACATGGCCCCATTCATTCTTTCCTTTGGGACACGTCTGGCACTGCAGGATTCGAGTCCCTGGCGGCGTAATGTGTTACTGATGGTAGGCTTTGTTACTTTGGTCCCAGCTCTCTGCAGGTCATTCACTAGGTCCCCCCGTGTGGTTCTGGGATTTTTGCTCACCCTTCTTGTGATCATTTGACCTCACGGGGTGAGATCTTGCGTGGAGCCCCAGATCGAGGGAGATTATCAGTGATCTTGTATGTCTTCCATTTCCTAATAATTGCTCCCACAGTTGATTTCTTCAAACCAAGCTGCTTACCTATTGCAGATTCAGTCTTCCCAGCCTGGTGCAGGTCTACAATTTTGTTTCTGGTGTCCTTTGACAGCTCTTTGGTCTTGGCAATAGTGGAGTTTGGAGTGTGACTGTTTGAGGTTGTGGACAGGTGTCTTTTATACTGATAACAAGTTCAAACAGGTGCCATTAATACAGGTAACGAGTGGAGGACAGAGGAGCCTCTTAAAGAAGAAGTTACAGGTCTGTGAGAGCCAGAAATCTTGCTTGTTTGTAGGTGACCAAATACTTATTTTCCACCATAATTTGCAAATAAATTCATTAAAAATCCTACAATGTGATTTTCTGGATTAATTTTTCTCATTTTGTCTGTCATAGTTGAAGTGTACCTATGATGAAAATTACAGGCCTCTCATCTTTTTAAGTGGGAGAACTTGCACAATTGGTGGCTGACTAAATACTTTTTTGCCCCACTGTATATACTGAGATCATGTGACACTTACATGAAGTCCACCTGTGTGCAATCTAATTATGTGACTTCTGAAGGTAATTGATTGCACCAGGTCTTATTTCGGGGCTTCATAGCAAAGGGGGGGAATACATATGCACACAACATTTTTACGTTTTTTATTTTTTAGAATTTTTTAAAATAAGTATTTTTTTCATTTCACTTCACCAATTTGGACAATTTTTTGTATGTCCATTCCAAATAAAAATCTGTTTAAATTACAGGTTGTAATGCAACAAAATAGGAAAAACGCCAAGAAGGATGAATACATTTGCAAGGCACTGTACATATTGAACTTCCATCCTATCAGGCCAGGGGCACAATGTATGAATTAAGGGTTGGATCAGACTCACCGTTATAATCATTGGCCAGTATGGAGAATTAAGTAAAACCACAAGTCCAAATCCCTATCTCCATCCATTGCTAATTTCAGAAAGGGTACGATTTTAACTAGCTAAAGTTGCAACATTTCAAGTTGTTTCTGTCAATGGCATATACTCTCGATTGGATTTGGTAGGAGTGATGCCAAATCCAACCTTGCTTCCATTGACACTTTGTTTCAGTGCACCAGGACCATTCACAGTTGAGCTCACTCAGTTTAGTTATATGCTCATTTGATATTATTTTATACTTTTTTTTAATCAAGGGAGGCCAGATGCTCACTGGCTTCCCTTGCATTCAATGCTATGGGCTGCAACAATGTCATGCTCTTTTGGACCAGACAGCATCAACTAGATGGCCTAACCATACAGAAACAGAGGGGCACTGTTTTGCTCACTCGGATGCTATCTCTGTTGAGATACAGTATATTCAGCCTCTTGCGAATTGAAGGAAAACTATGAAAACGCAGAGAAGATAAATTGTATATATATTTTTGTTTGTTTTTTGGGGAAGCCTGGCTTCCCTTGGCATCCATGAATACACGTCAGTGGGGGGCAGAGACATAGAGAGGCCTCTGTACTACACTGATTAGTCTTCATTCCATGATGAGAGAGGAGCAATCACCCTGTGTGTCTAATGCTTTATTCCCCCTCTGATTTCTACTGCCTCTGAGAGACATCCATTGTTTATGTGAGAGCAACAAGGAGGCTGGACGAGAGCTACATGTCTTTTTTCTTCAGTCTGTTAGTTGCCATAGATGACAAGCAAGCAGACTCATAAGGGGAATGGAAAAGCTATCCACTTTTTTTCCCTCAGCATGTAGCCACAACTGTTGCTGCTCGGCAGATGTACTATTGGAGGGAACAATAAACAGCTGGGCATAGAGACATCTAAATAATCTTTCCAAATGTACAGTCCAAATTGCTCATCACAAATACAATATAAAAAATCTCAAGTTATTTCCTGATGGAGATACAGGTGTTTGTATCCACTACCATTGCAGTCTATCAGTAAACAGCTGAAGATTCCAAGGACAAGGCACCAGTGATAGTACTCTGTATATATTCTACATACCAATGAAGCTTGTCTTTTCTTTCACTCACTTCCTGAACCCAAATGCCAAGAGTTTAAAAGGCTGCCTTGTTTAGGACTAAGCTCTCGTCTCATCTCATCTCTTTGGCCTGATCATCAAAAACCCTATCCACTTCTTACACTCCTAAAAGGGTTTCTTCGGCTGTCTCCATAGGATAATCCTTTGAAGGACCCTTTTTTTTCGAGGTTGAACCCTTTTGGTTCCAGGTAGATGTCTTTTGGGTTCCATGTAGAATCAAAAAGAATTCTCCAATGGGGACAGCCGAAGAACCCTTTTGGAACTCTTTTTTTGTAAGAGTGTATACATCTGTTATCAACATCAACTGAATGACTGAATCAGTGTTTGGTGCTGTTTGTTGTCATAATGGCTTAAGACCTTGAAGAACTTGGCCAAACTTTGAGAGTAGCCTCTCTATCACAGCATCGACTGATTGACATATCCACAGTGAGGAGGAACAGATCCCCTTTGTTCCTGTAAGGCAGCTGGGAGAAGCTAAGCCTTCAGAAAATCCTCCCTAATGAACAAACGCACATGCCAAAGGCTCCAGGGACCTCTGATTAATCACATCATAATGATCAGTGAATTTACTGTTAGCACGGCGCCATTAGACGACGGCAGGAACACTTAGAAAAAAGGGTTCTAAAATGGTTATTCGGCTGTACCCATAGGAAAAACCCTTTTGGTTCCAAGTAAAACACTTTTTGGTTCCAGATAGAACCCTTTTGCGTTCCATGTACCAGAGGTGTGGACTCGAGTCACAAATTTGATGACTTGCAACTCGACTTGAACACCAATGACTCGTGACTTGACTTGGACTTGAGCCTTATGACTCGACCTGACTTGATACCCTCCCCCCAAGCCCAAATATTAAAAATGATGCTATTAAGAAAATTACAGATGGAGGAGCAACAATTTCCAACTTTGTTCGACATTTGAAGCTGCACAAATAACATTAAGTCGTGGCTAATATAGATGACAGCTATATATTTTATTACTTTACTAGTGTATCATGTAGGCTAAGGTTAAATCAATGAGCCTCCACACAGTCAGTCAGTGCGGGAATGTGATCATTGCACCCAAGATTGAGCTACAACTGGCTAAGCAGTTGGTAGCCTAAATCCTGTCTGATGTTACTGCTGTTCTTAAAACCATTGACATACGTTAGCCTACTGTAACCACACAGAGAGAGAGAGTGTGTGTGTGTGTGTGTGTGTGTGTGTGTTAAGGTTGGGTGGTTGTGTACAAGCCTACATCGCCCGATTGCGCTCCATAGCGATCATTATGGGGGGGTGTCTTATGGCTACCTATGGCTTTTCCATGGAAATATAACGTTTATTTGGAAAGTAATAAATATATAGATATTTTTAAAAGCATTCATGATTTGCGTAAATGTAATATACTAACTATTACTCTTGTTAAAAATATGAAATGGTATTACATTTGGTGAAGTGCACATTATGACTTGTTTTGGACTTAAAACTCTAAGTTTAGGACTTGAGACTTGCCTGTCTTGACTTGGGACTTGAGTGCTAAGACTTGAGACTTACTTGTGACTTATAAAACAATGACTTGGTCCCACCTCTGCCATGTACAGTAGAACCCTCTGTGGAAATGGGTTCTTCAGCACATACACACGAACAGCTGGCACACACACACAAACATATTTTAAATACTTTATTTGAATCCACAAATCACATTAGAGTTAAAGGATTCAAACCATTCAAATGACAGATACAGTATGTTGACACTTATGGATACAGAAAGCACCTTCTCCAGACAGATAGGCTGCCCATGACAGAGCAGTACCTCGCTAGCTACTTTGCCTTTGCCCTATGCAGGCCTGCAATCTGAAGGCCACGTACAGTACTGTCAGCCTATGTACATGGCCGGGACTCCCTGAATCCAGCACCACAAGTTAGCACTGATAACCAAGGCTGTTGTTTTATTTAACCCCGTTTTATCCCCAATTTCGTGGTATCCAATTGGTAGTTACAGTCTTGTCTCATTGCTGATACTCCCATACGGACTCGGGAGAGGCGAAGGTCGAGAACCGTGCGTCCTCCGAAATACAACCTACCAAGCCGTACTGCTTCTTGACACAATGCCCACTTAACCCGAAAGCCAGCCGCACCAATGTTTCAGATGAAACACTGTGCATCTGGCAACGGTGTTTGCGTGCACTGTGCCCGGCCCGCCACAGGAGTCACTAGTGCGCGATGGGACAAGGACATCCCTGCAGGCCAAACCCTCCCCTAACCTAAACGAATTTGGGATAATTATGCGCTGCCCCATGGGTCTCCCGGTCGTGTCTGGCTGCGACAGAGCCTGGACTCGAACCCAGAATCTCTAGTTAGCACTGATAACCAAGGCTTCTCGATAAAGTAGAATGTAGGCCTTTAGGAAAGTGCGGTTCATGAAAAAAAAACATATAGCAGAGGCTGGAGAATGAAAAGCATATTTTCCTAGAAATGTATGACATTTTTGAAGTGAATACCTTTATAAAAGTTATTTCTTTGATATCTTACATGTTGAATAGCTAGGGTACATGAAAAAGGCCTTAATTTGCTAATTTACATATTTTACAACCAGCTGACATTTACTGTCCTTTCCCCTAATTAGCTTAGAGACTAAAGGTCAGACATGGTGCTTTACAAAGTGACAAATCAATGCTGGGATTACTGTGCAACTCAGAGGGAATAGAGTTGTGGGGTTTTTATATTTGTTAACCATTCTTGATCCATGTAAGTCCATTGAGAACAAAAACATTGAATTGAAGGCCTTGTCAAGAGGCTTTTAACACAGCACTAAGTTACCAACATTTTACATAGATTACAAACTGGGTTCTAAAGAATAAACTATTGGAGAAAGCATGAATCATAGCAGAATATAAACGTTTTTGCTTTAGGGATAAAGAACATACAAGAATGATGTAGACTGTAACAAAAAGACAAAGTGTCAGATGATCAAAGCTCTACTTGAAGACTTAACATTGAACGTACTGAATATCCACGACTGAGCATTTAATAACAAAAACCCTTGAAGGATTGATTTACCACAATGTCTGTGTTTGTATTGCTTGTTCCATCACTTGCTCTGCAGGAAACGATAGGACGCGCTGTAATGCGAGGACAATAGTGGAGGGGTGGGTAGGCAGAACGGACATTCATTGTGCATTGAGAAATAATTGAGCGCCGTCAAAGCCATTCATTCAAGACCTTGACGAGCGCAGCTCTGTAATTCAGCACCACAGTCTAGTGAACAGCGCACAACGAAGGATGGCGAATGCCAGTGGATGGATTCAAACAGTGGCACAATATTTCCACACTTTATATTCAAACTAAAGTAATATTTCAGAGTAAAACTTAGTTGGATAAAGCTTTTCTCCACTCTCCGCTTGCGTGATGACGGTGTATGCAAAAAGTGCTCTTTGGGATGACTCTCTGCTCCCGGCACCGGGGATCGGGGTCTAGATAGGCGGAGTGGTGTGGAGCTGCGGAAGAGCCCCTCCATTCAGAAGGATGCTGGTGGGAAATGCCTGGAGACAGAGAGGACGAGATTTGTCGAAAGGCTCTAGAACTGCTGTCGGATCTATGTTCTAGGGGCGAAGTGCAAAACGACAATTGTGTGGATTTCATATACTATTTTCGAGATCTTGCCAGACCGAGATACTCAGACTCAGGTATGTTGTGCAGTAATGTGAAATACAACATTTTGATTTAGCTATAACAATGAGATAGATTTTGTACAGGATGGTGAGATTTAAAACTTCTCAATTACTCAATCTCAGAAGTTTTAATCATCCACACTTTTGAAAAGAGCGTTATAATAGCAAATTCGGCGGTTTTAAAACATTTTGCAAGACACT
Source organism: Oncorhynchus tshawytscha (assembly GCF_018296145.1). Taxonomy (NCBI): domain Eukaryota; kingdom Metazoa; phylum Chordata; class Actinopteri; order Salmoniformes; family Salmonidae; genus Oncorhynchus; species Oncorhynchus tshawytscha. The sequence continues at coordinate 42,972,241 of NC_056447.1, read as the reverse complement.
TTTTTTCCAGTGAAAAGTGAGGTTTAGAAACGTGTTGCATAGTAGTCTATATCAATATTATCCAGAACTGGATAGCAGTCTATAATGCATTTCCTTTTAAACAATGTAAACTACTTAGGCCAATGGCATACACTTAGGCTAGTGACTTCTCTGGTTAAATAAAAAAATAAAAAATAATTATAATATCCTACAAGAGGTTGCCTGTGTTCATCAAGGCGTCTACAGCAGCACAAAAGGAACGTTTTATTTGTGTGTGTTTTGACAGAGTGGAGGGGATAGGAGCCCCACCCATTTACCATTGCCCAGATAACATATTGCTTTGAAGTTATTGCTCCCTGGGTCACACAACCATCCAGTGACAGCAGCACTCTAAATTATTCTAAGTGTGTTATATTCTAAATGTTAATTTGACTGTTTATGTATTATTTATTTCAGCTGTATATTGACTTTGACAACTAAATTACCTTTAAGTGACAAATAGTGATGATTGATCAAATGGAAATGTTGTTGGTACCTCAGTCCAACCACCACACACTATCAAGTCACAGACCAGAGTGGTATGTGAGGTCTCTTGTTACACCGTAGGTTAGCTACTGGGCTTGACTGATCGTTTATTAAACATGTTACAAATTCCATTAAACATGCATGATCCTACAGAAGTTCTGCTAACAGATCTTTTCCCGGTTTCTCTGTGACCTATTTACTGCAGGTTGCTCCACATAAGCAACGTTTTATAGATGTAAAACTATTCAAACCGCCCAGGAAAGGGTGGGAACTAGTTTTGACCCTCCCATGTTGCCATCCATATCTGAATAATAGAGGACCACTATGAAACTTGATGCTTTGGTTTTGGTCAGGCCCACTTGTGGAAAGAGTCTAATCTGGTCTGGACAGTTACAAATAGGATTTTTAGTCAGAAAATAAGTGGCCATAAAGCTGCATAAACTGCTGGTATGAAATGCCTACGGGCAATGGACAGATGAGAAAAGTCCATATCACATCCTCTGGTAATTTACATCCAAATCCATCAAGGACAGAGATGAGGTTAAGGAAACTTCTCTTTCTGTGATTCTCACACAATCTTCTCGTGCTTAACAGAGCCTCTCTCTGTGGCAGTGGGATAGCATTGTCAGTAACCAGTAGCTTTCTGTGGATCTAACAATCTGTTACTGCAGCCCTTCTAGGGGAAAAACAATCAATCGGTTCTAAAGGTCCCTCTCTCTCTAGCCTCTCAATCCCCCATATCAAAATGACCTCTCACCTTTTTTTTGTGACTTATTGACATAATGTTGGTGGTGCTGCTGCTGTAGGTTTATTGAACCATGACAGTCAGTGTGCTTCCCTAGAGGAACTAGACAACTGTTTAATGAAAGGCCACAACCTGGACTTCCCCTCTCTATGGATGAGTAGCAGACTAATATAAACAACACAATGGGTCTAATGGGAGAGCCAATATGACACACTGCCTACAGGCCTGTATGGTGTAGGAGTCTTCTATAATGAGACCACAAGGGGGCAGCTAGGACCCTCAGAGGGCCATTTATCGCCAAAGTATCTCAACTTCATGAAAATCTAAACTTTAGTAGATCAAAACCTACTGAGTGTTGTGGATGTGTACGGATCTGTGAGGACGATGAATATTATAAAACATTATATAGAACTAATGTGATCATTCAGTGATGAAATCCCTACACTCCTAAAAAAAAGGTGCTATCTAGAACCAAAAAGAGTTCTTCGGCTGTCCCCATAGGAGTAAACATTGAAGAACCCCTTTTGGCTCCAGGTAGAACTCTTTCCACAGAGGGTTGTACATGGAACCCAAAAGAGTTCTACCTGTATCCAAAAAGGGTTTTTACCTGGAACCAAAAAGCGTTCTCCTATGGGGACAGCCGCAGAACCCTGTTGGAACCCCTTTTTTCAAGAGTGTACTCTCAACAGAATGAGGCACTTCAAAAAGATTCTTAGGAGCATGTTTATGTTCATGCCTGTCTCCTGTTTCTGTAGTGTGAGGCAGCTTGATGTACAAACACAGCCCCTGGACAGGAAGCTTTTCTATCACAGGGCCTTACCCTCAATCTATTTCCTTAATGCTGAGTGCCAAGCAGAGAGGCACTTGGTCCCATTTTTACAGTCTTTTGTATGTCTCGGCTCCGGATCGAACTCCCAACCTTCTAATTTCAGGGCTCACAAGACCACTGAGTTGGTCTCCGTCTTCCACATACGTCCTGCATTAAACTTCACGTCACAGTGGTTCTCAATCTAATCTTTCTTGCTATAGCCCATGTAATGTTAGTGATTATCCAACATTTCTTCATCAAAATCTCAGGATTAAATCAGAGGTTTGTCAGCTTGATTGTTACTTTAGCACCCACTGAATGCAATAAGTGAATGGTTTTGATGCAGCATCCATGTGAAGTGTCAAAGTATCAGTAATAATTGATCAATCAGTAAACATGTATTCCCTAACAGCAGGAGATACACTTTGGACGCCACTGTTTTGGTAAAAGGCTGAGGGGTGGGGCTGGAGTAGCTTCCCTGGAGGTATTGCAATGCAAGACTAGGGCTGGAGAAATGTAGCCACTTTTAAATTCATAGACAGAGCTATGGATGCAAGGACTGAGCCTCCATGATATAACAAAATACAGTTTTAACTATGTTTTGAGGCTGTGCAATGTTTGTTTACATTTACATTGTTTAACCCTTCCTTTATGTTTCAGGTCAAATTGACCCAGAACAGAAATACTATTTTACGTAACTTTTCCACTATGACCCTTCATCTACTTTCCGAAATATGGTTCTCAAACTGGTAAAACAATTAATTAATTAATTAATTAATACAAAATTAGTGACATACATGGATGTTCTGGGTAAATTTGACCCGCAATTTGACCCCTGCAATTTGACCCCCGCAATTTTACCTTGACATTGTTCTACCGTATATAACCTTGGTCTAGAAACAAGCTGCTTTCTGCACAGGAATGGTGCTGATCACATATAAACTGTGATGAGCAACACTTCATCTGAAGTCAATTTGAAGTCAATTTGACCTTGACATCAACCTTTGACCTTTATGCTAGAGACAAATGATCTTCTGTGCAATAAAGATCTATCCATGATGATCACAAGGATGTAAGTATGTTTTCCCTGTGATGTTTAGAGGCCGAGGGGACAGTGGCCTGAAGTTTGGCAAAAAAATAGTAAAAAATGTCATGAATGTCATAAAATAGTTCCCAATACAGTATTTCTCAAGACTGTTGGTGCCTTTACATTTGATTGTTTTTACACACATAATTTATAATCAGGGGTTGGAACCGGTTCAAGGAACAGAACCGAAAACCATAAAACAAAAAATAAAATAGGAACAGAACCGGAACTGAGAACAAAAGTGATCTATACTGTTCCGGAACAGAAAAAGCACGGGAACTGGTAATAATGTTATTTTACATTCCAGGGATTTTTTTCTTAAAAAAACATAACAAAGCACCTATGCAAAGCCCTGACTTTGTCACTCAGAAACGTATTCCAGTGGCTTCATGCCTGACAGCTGAAAATCTTTGCCAGTGTGTGTGTAGGCTACCTGACCCTCCCGATGCCCCTCCCCCAGAAGCTTAGTCTGTGGGGGGTAATTTTGTAATAATAATGTATATTCTTTTTGTTTTTGCTCCATCCCATGCCTACGCCCCTGGTGCTACTTTGCACACACAAGCTTGTTAGTTAGCTAGCTAGCTCTGGTCTAGCTCTCGTCAGCTCTAGGTGGCATTATGTGTAATGTAATGGAACTGAGAGTCATGATAAAGGGCTAGCTCTGGTCAAAATGTTAGTTAAGCCAACTCAAAGACATCCAAAGTTCCTTCATAGAAGCGCTCCTCTGTAGGTACAATTCTGTGGACCTAATCCAGATAATGCATGTCATAACAACAAGATGCCCAGTGCATCATGCACAGTGCTCTCCTCACCCACGAATTTCAGTTGCATCTCTCATCCTACACTACACTTGTCTGTCCACTGCATGTAGATAGCCTGCCCTGCTCCATAGAAACCTGCTCTATCCATTTGTGAAGTAATTTCATGTCGAGCTATGATTTCAGAGGTTTAAAAATTAACAGAAATAACAATATAAACTGTTACTTTTTGGGGGTTCGAATCTGTTCAGAACTGTATTTTTCTGGTCAGAACAGTGGAACTGAACAAAAAAATGATGGTTCTGTTCAGAACAAGACAATTGGTAAATAATTTCGGTTCAAACACCCGTTTATAAAATATTGTATTGAAATATGTGAGAAAATGTGTGATTCCATAAACTGTCAGAAACTAATTTGATAGTTTAGCAGACATACTGTAAATAAATAATCTTTCACACATTCTTTGACAGACTGTGGATCTTGAATTGTAGGAGTGTTTTTTGTCATTTTAACCTTGGCTTCTTTTAAAAGCTGTTTTCACACATTGCTCTCATAGCCTGTCTGAGCTTCTGCCTGTCTGAAATGGAACACAGGATCTATTATGCTTACAGTGTGAAATATCAGAGAGGTTCAATTCATTTATATGGATAGACCCTATCAAGGGCACCACATGTTGTTCCACCATAATGTGTTCTCTAATCCACAGTATGAGCAAACGCAACCATAGCAGGGCTGCCTAATTAGTACATTATATCCCCTACACAGCACATTGAATACACATAGTCCTATACATACTGGATATACAATTATTTAAAAAATGATTTGCACATGTGAAATCAGCATGTCTACACATTTGGGTTGTGTGTGTGTGTGTGTGTGCTAGTGTTGGGTGGTTGCTGGGTGGTTGATTAATACAATATTAATAATTAAAATAATTAAGCCAGTGCTAATTAAACATGTCAGTCAGTGTTCCTTTGAGAAAGTTTTTAACTTTAACCCTGTGTCGTGTTTGTAATGAATTGAGCTGCAGATTTAATTAGAGGCAGTGGTATTTAGAGCACATTATATTGATTGCACCTTGTCAGTTTTAGGATAGGAAGAGCAGATTTGTCCCAGGAGGGCTGGGAGTTTGGTGGGACAACAACTTTCATACATTCAATTAGCAAGGGAAAGAGCAATTCTGCTTCCAAACTCCTCATATAGTGTCCTTGATTTCTTCTCTTTTTAGAACAGCCAAATTTAAACATACCAAAGATCGTCAAAATAGCAGACAACCAGATGAGTGAATCCTCAAAAACTGGTCCCACAATGTCTGGGCATGCCATCTATCTATGGCTTAGTGCAGAAGCCCCAGTTGGTCTCCAGTGCAATATGTGGGCCAGCCCAATGAGCCCATGGATCCCTGGCTGCACACTGTGAATGTGTACTGCAGAGCTGCAAAGCCCAACCAGGATGGAGTGGTGGGAGGAATAACTCAACACCAAACGAGGCTCCATTTCCCTCCACTGCTCTAGATAATCAAAGGGAAGTATGGCCGAGAGACAGTGTACACAATAGATCTGATTGGAAGCTATGACAGTTGCAGGACACTGACAGGGGCTTATTGACTGTGGACCAAAAGCCCTAGGTGTCTGTATAGCTTGATTCACAATGACTGGGGAGGGGAGACACTACATTAACATTTTAGTAGACGCTCTTATCCAGAGCAACTTACAGTAGTGAGTTCAGACATGTTCTCGTACTGGTTCCCATTGAAATCAAACCCACAAACCCTGGCGTTGCAAGTGCCATGCTCTACCAACTGAGCCACACGGGACCACACAGAGACAGGTTGAGCTCATTCATCAGGTAGTGAGATGCTCTTTCTGAGAACTGGAACTTATACTGATAGCCTGGTGTGTTCCATCTCAGACAAAAGCCTGTTCCCTTTCACTGTCTGTGAGAGGCCATTTGAGATGGGAGGACTTACTGATGAGTTAATGTTGACTGAGCAGGACTCTATAACCTGCTAAAACCCATCTAAGTTTTTCATCCCTTGCTAATGGATACAATTGCAGGCCTCGTCTTAAAATCCAGAGGACAATGTCCATCAAATTGTCCTTACGTCTTTCCTTACAGTGATGTTTATGATAAAGTACACATTTTTGTGCAATATCAAGATGAGGAAAACATTGAGAGATATAAAGAAAAGTCAATAACATAAATAATATGTTGATATCAATACAAAAAATATCTTTGTACTATCCCCTGACTTGCCCTAATTTCATCTCTCACAATGGTTCTGTCTGTCCAGATGTTTCGGTGAGCCTGCTGTCACTGTTGGTGACCACCTGTGGCCTGGCTCTTTTCGGGGTCTCATTCTTCTTTTCATGGAAGCTGTGCTGGGTGCCATGGTGCGACCGTGGCCTTCCCGAGGGCTTGAAGGATGGCCAGGGGGACCAGCAGCCAGTCCTGATGGAGATGGATGGGGTGGAGAATGAATACAGTGAGGACTGTGTCAAGGAGCCCTCAGGCCTTTTAGCACCAGAGTCAGCCATGAAGATCAGCCACACGTCCCCAGACATCCCCCTGGAGGTCCAGTCCAAGCCCAAGGAGAACCACATCCGCCACATTGCCCGCGTGCAGCGCCAGATCACTGAACCCACCTCCTCTGTTCGGTCAGCCCCACAAAACAGAAACAATAACAAGGCAATTCAAATAACCCTGTTGCATTAGGTCTATAGATAGCTAATGATAACTGGTTTCTCTACCCTCTGTAGGCACAACTCATTCCGCCGCCAGATGAACCTGTCCAACCCAGACTTCAACATGGGCCAGTTCCAGAGACAGGAGTCCCTGGCCACTCTGGGCCGGATCAAACCTGAGCTCTATAAGCAGCACTCCGTGGACACGGACGACGGCAGGAGGGCTGACAGCTGCGGCCGGATACACTTCATCCTCAAGTTCGACTGTGACCTGGAGCAGCTCATCATCAAGATCCACAAGGCCCAGGATTTACCGGCCAAGGACTTCACAGGAACCTCTGACCCTTATATCAAAATCTACCTACTCCCCGACCGCAAGACCAAGCACCAGACCAAGGTTCACCGCAAGACCCTCAACCCCGTGTTCGATGAGGTCTTCCTGTTCCCTGTGGCCTACACTGAGCTGCCCACACGCAAACTGCACTTCAGTGTCTACGACTTTGACCGCTTCTCCCGCCACGACATCATTGGCCAGGTGGTGGTGGATAACTTCCTGGACCTAGCAGACTTCCCCAGAGAGACTAAACTCTGTAGGGACATCCAGTACGTCACCTCGGTAAGCTAACCTCTTTACGTCTCTCAATACACTTCATATTGTCTTAGGTACTTAGACAAGCAACAATAAATGCACAATTGTGACTTAATGAATTAGTGAATAAGGAGACATTATCTAAGAGAGTTTATTGGGGAGTCACTGTTCCCCAAGAACCACCCCCATGGTGTTAAAAGAAGGCTAACATAAAAATATACTTAGATGGGTGAATAATACATGATCACACCAGGAAACACATGGGGTAGTGACCTACATTTCAGTTGGCAGTAAAGAGGCTGCTTTTACATGAGAGGATACAGAGCTGGAGATTGTCTAGATTATTCACATGGACTACATGGATTACTATAGGGAGTTGTAGCATACTGAAGGTTTCGCCTGTTCCATTGAATCTCACTGGACATGCTAGAAAGGCTCTGGAGGCTTCTACAGTCTCATTGGAGTCTCACTGAAGAAATAAGGACTATGGTGTCATTGAAGGATTGTAAATAGTCTGCAGTCTCAAGGAAGGACTGTAGTCTCAGTGAAATATATACAGCACCAGTCAAAAGTTTGGACACACCTACTCATTCAAGGGGTTTTCTTTATTTTTACTATTTTCTACATTGTAGAATAATGGTGAAGACATCAAAACTATGAAATAACACATAAGGAATCATGTAGTAAGCAAAAAAAGTGTTCAACAAATCAAAATATATTTTATATTTGAGATTCTTCAAAGTAGCCACCCTTTGCCTTGATGATAACTTTGCACACTCTTGGCATTCTCTCAACCAGTTCCATGAGGTAGTCACCTGGAATGCATTTCAATTAACAGGTGTGCCTTGTTGTGCCTTGAAAATAAGAATTTGTTCTTAACTGACTTGCCTGGTTAAATAAAGATAAAAAATTTAAAAAATTCATAGTTTTAATGTCTTCACTATTATTCTACAATGTAGAAGACAGTAAAAAATAAAGAAAAACCTGTGCATGAGTGGGTGTGTCCAAACTTTTGACTGATACTGTATAGATATGTATATCACTGAGACTACTTACAATCCTTCAATGATACCATAGTCCTTCTTTCTTCAGTGAGACTCTAATGAGACTGTAGACTTCTATTGAAACAGACAATTGAGACTCTAGAGCCTTTCTGACATGTCAGTGACTCCAGTACTGTACTGTATATCTATCTACTGTCTGCCTGTAGGGCCATGCTCTTTTTTTACATGTGTTAATATTCACTTCCGATAGAAGTCAGGATCCCATGATTTACCACCAGTGTAGGGATTTCATTTAATCAATAGTATGATTAGGCAATTCCTTAAGGACAATTAAGTCTAGGTACTTTCTGCCATTGGCTCTACACAGGGCAAGATGCATTTTAATATAGATCTATAATTAGTACCCATGTAGATGAACAACCTGTACAAGTACAGTTGAAGTCGGAAGTTTACATACAGTTAGGTTGGAGTATGAAAGCTCGTTTTTCAACCCCTCCACAAATTTCTTGTTAACTAACTGTAGTTTTGGAAAGTTGGTTAAGACATCTACTTTGTGCATGACACAAGTCATTTTTACAACAAGTATTTACAGACAGATTATTTAACTTATAATTCACTGTGTCACAATTCCAGTGTCATAGCTTTATAAGCTTCGGATAGGCTAATTGACATCATTGGAGTCAATTGGAGGTGTACCTGTGGATGTATTTCAAAGCCTACCTTCAAACTCAGTGCCTCTTTGCTTGACATCATGGGAAAATCTAAAGAAATCAGCCAAGACCTCAGAAAAACAATTGTAGACCTCCACAAGTCTGGTTCATCTTTGGGAGTAATTTCCAAACGCCTGAAGGTACCACGTTCACCTGTACAAACAATAGTACGCAAGTATAAACCCCATGGAACCACGCAGCCATCATACCGCTCAGGAAGGAGACACGTTCTGTCTCCTAGAGATGAACGTACTTTGGTGCGAAAAGTGCAAATCAATCCCAGAACAACAGCAAAGGACCTTGTGAAGATGCTGGAGGAAACAGTTACAAAAGTATCTATATCCACAGTAAAACAAGTCCTATATCGATATAACCTGAAAGGCCGCTCAGCAAGGAAGAAGCCACTGCTCCAAAACCAGCATAAAAAAGCCAAACTACGGTTTGCAACTGCACATGGCGACAAAGATTGTACTTTTTGGAGAAATGTCCTCTGGTCTGAAAAAAATAGAACTGTTTGGCCATAATGACCATCAATATGTTTGGAGGGAAATGGGGGAGGCTTACAAGCCGAAGAAGACCATCCCAACTGTGAAGAACAGGGATGGCAGCATCGTGTTGTGGGGGTGCTTTGCTGCAGGAGGGACTGGTGCACTTCAAAAAATAGATGGCATCATGAGGGAGAAAAATTATGTGGATATATTGAAGCAACATCTCAAGACATCAGTTAGGAAGTTAAAGCTTGGTCGCAAAATGGGTCTTCCAAATGGACAATGACCCCAAGCATGCTTCCAAAGTTGTGGCAAAATGGCTTAAGGACAACAAAGTCAAGGTATTGGAGTGGCCATCACAAAGCTCTGACCTCAGTCCTATAGAACATTTGTGGGCAGAACTGAAAAAGCGTGTGTGAGCAAGGAGGCCTACAAACCTGACTCAGTTACACCAGCTCTGTCAGGAGGAACGGGCCACCCAACTTATTGTGCGAATCTTGTGGAACGTTTGACCCAAGTTAAACAATTTAAAGGCAATGCTACCAAATACTAACTGGGTGTATGTAAACTTCTGACCCATCTGATGAAAGAAATAATAATAATAATAATAAATCATTCTCTCTACTATTATTATGGCATTTCACATTCTTAAAATAAAGTGGTGATCCTAACTGACCTAAGATAGGGATTTTTTACTGGGATTAAATGTCAGGAATTGTAAAAAAACTGAGTTTAAATGTATTTGGCTAAAGTGTGAGTAAACATCCGACTTCAACTCTTCATATTTCTGTGCATTTGGATTAGAAGTGCTAAAAGGTATGACGTGGAGAGGGTTAGTGGAAGATTGAAGGCAAATTAAAGACAGATCTAAGAGCCATCAATCCATTCACCGCCAGTCACTTTAAATAAGGTCGGACTTAGAGTAGATATTTTCACAGTTTTCCTCAGGTCAGACTTTCACATGTTGATTCTCAGAGAATGTCAAGCTTGGCGACTTCCTAGATAAAATAAAAAATAAAAAAACATCTACACCCTGTGTCATGCGGGTGAGCTCACTTGGGAGCCATAGGTTTGCCTTAAAGTGTAAGCAAGTACCCACACACAAACGGCCACACACACACAGACATAATGTAGACAAACATAATGTACACAAATACACACACGCACACACACAGCCACTCAGCCAACTGGGCCAGCCCCCCTGGGAACAGAGCATGGGACATCAGAAGTCCAAGCACTAGTCCATGCATAAGTCATACCTCAGGGTGAAGTTGGGTTTCAAACATCCCATATGTAACATAAAAGCTGTAACCTGGCATCACATTTGGCCTTAAAGTGCTACATCTCCATAAACAAAAACTGTAGGATCGCATGAAGAGTAAGGAGGTCAAGAATAGTGTTTGAAAATGTTACACACCACCTACTTCTTTGATAACATAAATTACAAGTAATGCTAAATGTTTGAAATGTTTTTTTTGACCATATCCCACACCTTCCAGGGCCAGAGAGAGATACAAATACCCATACAAGTGCACCTGCTCCAAACCTTTTACTTGGTCTCTATAAGCCTCTAGGTCAGACAGCCACCTTTATGAGTGTTGAATTGAACTGTTAGACAATAGAACAGGATCAATGGCGGTTTATCCTGTCAGGAAGATGAAGGATCTGGATCTGTACGGATGGAGGGACCTGTTGCTGTTTACCACTTTGGTAACACTATTAATTACACACAGCTTAACTAATCTATTCTATAACTCAGTAGAAGACCAATAGCCTCTTCAGGTTCACATTAATTGTTGGGCTGTTATAACAAAGATTACAAAGAGCGCAGTAATCTGTGTCCTAGCCACAACATTCAATAGTACTGATCTGAGCCAACTTGGGACATATTGTAATTAGATAAGATTTTTGATTAATAGAATGACTGTGTGGCATGATCCATTGCAGATGGTTTACTTTTAGTAGTGGTTTCTTTGCAGAAATTCGACCATTAAGGCCTGATTCACGCAGTCTCCTCTGAACATGCTGAGATGTGTCTGTTACTTGAACTCTGTGTGGCCGTGTGTGTGCCGGCTAAGGAGTATTGGTGTCTCTGAGGGGTCTTTGGCCTGGTTTGCTAACTACCTCTCTCAAGAGTGCTGTGTAATAAGTCAGAACATCTGCTGTCTCTGCCACTGCCTGTTACCAAGGGTGTACCCCAAGGCTCAATCCTAGGCCCCACACTCTTCTTAATAGGACTAGGCTCCCTTTTTCTCCACTTACTGTCTGAATGACGTGCCCAAAGTAAACTGTCTGTAGCTCAGGCCCTGAAGCCAGGGTATGCACATAATTGGTACCATTGGAAAGAAAACACTTAAGTGTGTAGAAATGTTAAAATAATGTAGGAGAAAATAATACAATAGATATGGTAGGAGAAAATCCAAAGAAAAACCAACCAGAATGTTTTATTTTGAGAGACCATTCAATAGAAAGGTAATATTGAAAATTAGCTCCCTGGATGCAATTCCTATGGCTTCCACATGGTGTCAGCAGTCTATGTTCAAGACTTGTAACTTAAAAAACAAATAAGAAATATCAGTTTTAGCAGAAGGATACAGTCTTGGAAATTTGTGTTTGCGCGCGCTATTAAGACATTACACACCTGGTAAAATCGGTTTCCTATTGAACATACTTCTTTCCGTAAGAAATATTATAGTTTGATTACATTTTAGGGTATCTGAGGAGTAACTAGAAACATATTTTGACTTGTTGAAACAAAGTTTAGGGGTATATTTTCGGATTCCTTTCTCTGCATGTTTAACGAGTGGAATACTCAAATCGATGGCGCTAACCAAACAGACTTTTTGGGATATAAAGAATAATTTTATCAAACAAATCAACACTAGATGTTATAGCTGGGACCCTTTGGATGACAAATCAGAGGAAGATTTTCAAAAAGTAAGTCATATTTAATAGTTATTTGTGAATGTATGAAACCTGTGCCGGTGGAAAAATATTTTAATGTGGGTTGCCGTCCTCAAACAATCGCATGGCATGTTTTCGCTGTAATAGCTACTGTAAATCGGACAGTGCAGTTAGATTAACAAGAATTTAAGCTTTCAGCCGATATAAGACACTTATATGTACATAAATGTTAAAAATCCATGTTATTTATGATTATTAATTTGAATTGCGCGCACTCCAGTTTAACTGGAAGTTGTCCCACTAGCAGGACCCCGAGCCCTAAGAAGTTTTTACATCAACAACATAGCTCAGGCAGTAGGAAGCTCTCTCATTCATTTATATGCAGATTATACAGTCTTATACTCAACTGGCCCCTCCCTGGATTTTGTGTTTAATGCACTACAAAAAGCTTTCTTAAGTGTCCAACCAGCTTTCTCTGCCCTTAATCTTGTTCTGAACACCTTCAAAACAAAGGTCATATGGTTTGGCAAGAAGACTACCTCGGAGGGTTTAGAGCTTGGGGTAATCACCTCTTACAAGTACTTGGGAGTATGGCTAGACGGTACACTGTCCTTCTCTCAGAACATATCAAAGCTGCAGGCTAAAGTTAAATCTAGACTTGGTTTCCTCTATCGTAATCACTCCTCGTTCACCCCAGCTGATGAACTAACCCTGATTCAGATGACGATCCTTCCCATGCTAGATTATGGAGACATAATTTATAGATCGGCAGGTAAGGGTGCTCGAGTGGCTACATGTTCTTTACCATTCAGCCATCAGATTTGCCACCAATGCTCCTTATAGGACTCATCAGTGCACTCTATTCTCCTCTGTAAACTGGTCGTCTCTGTATATCTGTCGCAAGCCCCACTGGTTGTTGCTTATTTTAAAAATCCTCTTAGGACTCACTCCCCCCTATCTGAGATATCTACTGCAGCCCTCATCCCCCACATACAACACCCGTTCTGCCAGTCACATTCTGTTAAAGGTCCCCAAAGCACACACATCCCTAGGTCGCTCGTCTTTTCAGTTCGCTGCAGGTAGTGACTGGAACGAGCTAGAAAAAAAACAGTGTTCATTGTTTGCAGTAACTTCACAAACGGACTTGGCAGTTTCACTATTATTGATTCCAGCTTTAAGGCATTATCTAGGCCTATGAGAGTGATACAGCTCTGCATTTTTGTTTTTCAACAATTTTAAGGTAATCTATAAATATATTCAGGCCCTATGTTCCTCCAGGAATGAAGAGAATTAAGTAAGTAATATAAATATATTGAGGAGTAAAGTACGTAAAGGGCAATCCATTTATCAGGTTGAGAGAATGACAGAGGGAAGAGGAAAAGGTCAATCAGGATGATTTACTAGGCCAACTGCTGAGAGAAGACCTGTCACCACTGAAAAGCAACACATCCAAATGTTGTTCTGTCACGTTCTGACCTTAGTTATTTTGTTATGTCTTTGTTTTAGTATGGTCAGGGCGTGAGTTGGATGGGTTGTTTATTTTCTTTTTTCTATGATTTGTGATTTCTGTGTTTGGCCTGGTATGGTTCTCAATTAGAGGCAGCTGTCAATCGTTGTCCCTGATCGAGAACCATACTTAGGTAGCCTGGTTTCACTTTTAAGTTGTGGGTGGTTATTTCCTGTTTAGTGTTTTTGTCTTCCACCTTAGGGGACTGTTTGTTTGTTATTTATTGTTTTGTTCAGTGTTCTAGTACGTCATTAAAAGCTATGAACACTTACCACGCTGCGCATTGGTCCTCCTCTCTTTCTCCCAACGACGAACGTTACATGTTCACATTCCCACAAGGTTCATTGAGTATTAAAGGCCCAGTGCAGTCAAAATTCAGTTTTCTGTGTTTTATATAATATTGTACAACAGCTGATGAAACTAACACTATAAATGTGGTCACACTTTATTTGGATAGTCTATGTAGATGCTCCACAGATGGTCATACTATCTTTATTTTTTATTTCACCTTTATTTAATTCTTAGGGATAGGCGTCCTGTTGTGCAGCGCCTTGTGTCACCATCGCAGATTTTAGAGAAACAACAAGTGTCGGTACATAAGTGTCTTATATCGGCTGAAAGCTTAAATTCTTGTTAATATAACTGCACTGTCCAATTTACAGTAGCTATTACTGTGAAAAAATGCCATGCTATTGTTTGAGGAGAGCTCCTAACAACAAAACACTTTTTCACCACGATAGGTTTGATAAATTCACCTCTGAAGGTGAAATGTGTACTTATATTTGGAAATCTTGCTCTGATTTATAATCCAAAGGGTCCCAGAGATAACATGAAGTGTCGTTTTGTTAAATAAAATCATTTTTCATATCCTAAAAAGGTCCATATAGCATGCACGATCGATTTTGTATTTCCACTCATTCAATTTGCAAAGAAAGGAATCTGGGAAAATCTAACCCTAAACATTGTTTCAATCAGTCAAATCACGTTCGTATGTATTCCTCTGAGATCCTAGAATGTAACCAGACTTTACTATATCATTAGGGGTGTAGTATATCCTATAGGACACAAGATTTGTTCAGAGAGCGACTCCTTCATGGCACGCAGATGATGCGGGCGGTCTTCACTTGATCGACTGTAACGTTGTCAAATAAGCACCAAATCGGGGTCAAACAAAGCTAGCTAGATAGCCAATGGGCTGGGCTTTACGGGAATATCTGGAAACCCAGTATCTGTCGCAAAATGTAGCTGCTAACCTTGTGCGACATCAAGCCTTTTCATTTTGAACAAAAATTATAAGAATATGGAGAGTTATGAAAACTGGTTGTTTTGCAAATGTTGAACTTATAATATGGCTACTAATACTGGAGAAGCTAAATCAAAGTCCAAGTATACAGATTTGACGATATCCTAGCAGAAAAATGTAATATGAATGTGAATGCCTCCTTCACGATTTGCCCAATTATACCTGGGTGACTTCACACTAAATGTCATGTAGTTTGCTCATACTTCAAGTTATCCATTTGAAACTTTGCACATACACTGCTGCCATCTTGTGGATAGATGTAGGACCTGTTCTGTTGCATTTCAAATATGGTGGTAGAAAAAAAGTTGTTTTTTTCTTTGTATTTTCTTCTACCAGATCTATTGTGTTATATTCTCCTACATTCAATTCTCATTTCCACAAACTTCAACGTGTTTCCTTTCAAATGGTACCAAGAATATGCATATCCTAACGTACAGTCAACACAATAGAAAAATGTGTATACAGTGTGTGCAACTGAAGTAAGGAAGTAAGGCAATAAATAGGCCAATAGTGGCGAAGCAATTCCAATTTTGCAATTAACACTACAGCTGCAGCGATCGGTAAGCTGCTCTAACAGCTGATGCCTAAAGTTAGAGAGGGAGATAAGTCTCCAGCGTCAGTGATTTTTGCAATTCGTTCCAGTCATTGGCAGCAGAGAACTGGAAGGAAAGGCGGCCAAAGGAGATGTTGGCCTTGGGGATGACCAGTGAAATATACCTGCTGGAGCGCGTGCTACGGGTGGGTGTTGCTATGGTGACCATTGAGTTGAGATAAGGTGGAGCTTTACCTAGCAAAGACTTATAGATGACCTGGAGCCAGTGGGTTTGGCAACGAATATGTAGCGTTGATAAGAAACTGCTTGTTAAGGTTAAGGTTAGGATTAGGTTTAGAATAAGGGTAAGTGTAGGGTTAGGATAATGGTTAAGTTTAGGGTTAGGATAAGGGTTAGTAGATAGTTAGTTGAAATGTTACTGATGTAGAGCATCTACAGATGGACTTCCCTAATAAAGAGTTACCAAAAATTGGATCAGTGTTATTTCCTGATAGTTGCTGGTTGAAAATACAATCTACACAGGACCTTCTAATCAGCAGGTTTGCATGGGCGGAAGTTTGGTCTTTCCATAGTGGCGTCACCATGTGGTAAATTGGTTAATAAACCAATAACAAAGATAGTTTTCAGTTTACTCCAGTTTTCCCCTCCCGATTATAAGTCATTTTTGCTCAATATAATTTTTGCCCACAATTACAGTAAAGTACTTCATTGTTACCCAGAAATGATTTGATATTGATATAAAACACCGGCATTGGGCCTCTAAGAATCTTTTATTCACAAGATGACAACAGAATCATCCCAAACTCTGTTATTGTTAACTAGTCAAACATGAGTACTACCTTAGGTGGTTCTAATGTGTTAGCTTACTCTGATTCTGTCAGTGTACATTTAGCAGATAGCAGCCCAGGGTAGCACAGCTAAAGTGGGGAATCATGTCGTTCCACAGTGGGTCACAACTGCTGACTTACTGTCTGATGTTGTAATAAGATGACATGGTCTTACACACGCCGGCTATCGCAAAGCCATTTCCCCTCTCCATCTCCCTTTGTCTCCCTCGGTTTCTCTCTACTAACATGGTAGCAACACACCCTGTCTATTAAGAGGCCCTTTAAAAAGAGAGAGAGCGAGATCCCAGGGTGATGGATAATTACAGAAGATAGACTGCCAGCATTCTCACTCAGCCATATTGGGGGCCTTTAGAGCTCCAGTGTAATTTCATGGAAAGAGCACAAGTTACCATAATTCCACCACTGACTTGATTGAAGTGCTTCAACGAATAGAGAGGACTGTTATGCTATAGTCTGCAGATGGAAGTGGTTCATTTGATTATTTAGTCTGAGAGGGATGGGTTATATAGTTCCACCCCTAATCTCTCCTCTGCGTGTGTGTGTGTGCGCGCGCAGAGGCCGAGCATGTCTGTGTGTGATTTGTACCACTTTACGGAAACCTCATGCTGTGCGTTCTGAGTGACCATGTCGGTATTGCAAAGTGTGGACTGATGATTATGTAGGTTAGAGGTCACTGTGGTTCCTTGCCCTATGTTGACAGCCTTGATAAATCAACTCCTTTGTTTGATTCAATTGATAGTGATATTGGACACGGGCCAGAGAGCAGTATTAGCGCGCCCTAATGTTGTTTTGGATACAGTAGATTGCATTAGATCTGCCATTACAACCATCCAGAAAGAACACTTATTGATGCTTGGATGGATGTGCCAATTTTACATTTTCCACCATGGCACCTGACCTTTTTCAAACTCCCTATCAATGTCATGGTCTAAAAAATTAAGTCAACAACAACCTCCAAAATCATTCACATTCCTTGCAGGACAGGACATGAATTACAATGCACAAAGAACAAGACAATAAACAGCATACATTATTAGTGTCCTTAGCAACCATGTCCATTGATCTTTGGTGGATGTGATGCAAGGTGTTTTAGAGGCTTTGAAATGGAACATCAAAGTAATTAACTACCAGAGTTGAGACCCATTTATAGCAACATGCATTTTTCATATACAGCACATTAGAATAATGTAGCACATCAGACAGCATGTTATTCTTAAACTTTTAGCTTAACTTTTGAAGTCACATTTTGGGACACTATTCCTACAGACATTCATTTTCCAATTTAGGTCCGTCATCATTGAGTGAGCAATGAGCATAAATGGAGCTGTGTTTGCCTTTCAGTATATTCAAACTTCTGTTACTTCATCAGTGAACATATTCCCTTAGTAAAACCCATTCCATAGAGAACACAGTGTGCTATATGAGGAACTAAACCAAGTTGCCAATATTGACGATGGGCTTGTCAGAGCCATGACAGCCATGCAGAGAAGCCGGATATCCCTGGCAACAGAGCTCCAGCAGAGTGTGAGCTAGCTAGCTTCTTAGGGAGGCTGTGTGTGTGTGATACTGGGACTGACCACTGACCAGGCAGGAGGTGACCAGGTCAGTCCTGATAATGAGCGCTTCTCTGTGGAGAGCTGGACTGACCTTTCCTGCTGATGCAGAATAATGGGGCTTCCCTCCCACTGAGCCCAGGGGCCTGCTGACAGGAACCTTCACACAGGGGGAATGATCTGTTATAACACGCCTGTAGAGCTAAGGGTTAAGGAGCACACTCGCACCAGTGGGGGCTGCTGAGGGGAGGATGGCTCATAATAATGGCTGGAATAGAATGGCATCAACCACATGGAAACCACATGTTTGATGTATTTGATACCTTTCCACCTATTCAGCTCCAGCCATTACCACGAGCCCGTCCTCCCCAACTAAGGTACCACCAACCTCGTGACATGCACACAAACACGCACTCACACAAAGCTTAATTCAGATGTCAGGCTAGTGCTAGCCAAGCCTGAAGATGCTGCTTATTTAGAGTGGGCTCCCAGCTTCTAAAACCTACAGGATTAACAGGGTTGTCAGGGTTACCTACCATTGTGAGGTGCATGCCTCAACTGGAGGTGAGACTCGTGGCCTCCATATTCCCTGCCGGTAACTAACCTTGTGAGCGATGCTGGTGTCTGACGAACGCATCACTCTCTCACAGAAAATCTATTTTCAAAGGTGATAATTGGAGTGCTGCTCTTCCTGTTAACTCAAACACGGTTCACTGTGAACCAGCAGAATCTCTAACAGGGATGCCAGAGCTATAATGTATGGTGACATCGTGAGACATTCAGTTACTAAACATTTTTCACTGATGTTTTCATTGCTTTGTAGGACAATGTGGACTTGGGCGATCTCATGTTCTCCCTGTGTTACCTACCAACGGCTGGAAGGCTGACCATCACAATGATCAAGGCTAGGAACCTCAAAGCCATGGACATCACTGGAGCCTCAGGTAGGGTCAACCATGTGGGGACTGGGGCTCTAGTCTAATATGACAGGGTAATATATCAAATGGAATTGTAATTTCTGTCTCCCGGTCTTTTAATAACATTGGCCAATGAGCAGAAGGCATGACAAAACATATCAACGTAGCGTGACTGTTGAGGAGGCCATGTCTGCATCCGAAATGGCATCCTATTCCCTGTATAGTACAGTACTTTTGACCAGAGGCCTAATGCGGACATACCCCATCTGTTACTCCTTGGGTTTACCCTTTCCCTCCCTGTGTCCCAACTCTCTCTAGATCCCTATGTGAAGGTGTCTTTGATGTGTGAGGGACGGAGATTGAAGAAGAGGAAAACGTCCACCAAGCGAAACACTCTGAATCCAGTCTACAACGAAGCCATAGTATTTGATGTCCCTCCTGAGAACATTGATCAGATCAGTCTCCTAATAGCGGTGATGGACTACGATCGGTAAATACATGAAAACATTTTGCAAAGCTTCTATGAACTGAACCCCCCTATCGTTATGGCAGCAGTTTCTGTTTTATTTTCTGCAAATAGCCGACAAGTTTGTGGTGACTACGATACACTGAACAGAAACTGAGAAAACAGTATATTAGACATATCCAAACACATAGCTGAGCCTCCCTAAATGTAACACAGTTAGTTGTTCATGGGTTTGGAAAGCAGCTGGCATTCTGTTAACCCAGCTCAATAGAGAGAGAGAGTGAAAACAACTTTAATAAAAAAACGAAAAGGTTGACAAACAAGCCTGGAGAACACAAGAGTACAGACTCCTTGCCTCCCGATGCTGTTCAGAGTAAATATTTGAGGAGTTGATATAATCTGCCAAACATCACTATAATTATTACACCAAAGAACACGCTGTTGGACAGGACACCAAACCTACAGGGCTTTTTATTCTGTAAGACATACTTACGATATTATTTTTATTATCATTAAGTGAAAATGTGTAGACAAGCACAAATCCACATGATTTTAAACAAAAACATGAATGGGAGTGCATGTATGGAAACAGAAGGTTTTGATGAGACTGTATGTTTGATGTGACCCCCATCCCACAGTGTAGGTCACAACGAGATCATTGGAGTGTGTAGGGTGGGCAACGAGGCAGAGAGCCTGGGTCGAGGCCACTGGAACGAGATGCTGTCGTACCCCCGCAAGCCCATCGCCCACTGGCACCCCCTAGTAGAGGTACAGTTTGTGTGTGTGTGTGTGTCAATCCATTAATACTGTATGTCCGCCCGTCCGTCTTTCTATGGGAGTCAATGTGTATACTGATGGAAGAAAGACTCTTTTATCCTTGACATTATGACCACACATCTCAAAGGGAAGTAGACAACAAGCCATAAAGCTCTCCTTCTCCAGCGTGTATAGGGACAATAAAAGACAAGCGGGATTACACAACACAAATGTCTACTTGACTTGATGTGCCATAAACACAACAATCCATCCATGTAGCGGGAGAGGAAGAGGCTTCATTCACTAAGCTATTTAGAAACACTACTCCTCCACCCTCATTAATTGACCAGAAACAGTTCCTGGACTACGTAAATATTTACAGTCATGCAGCCTACACAGTGAAATAACTGAAGTGCCTGTCATTGACTAACATTGTAACTGCACAATCAGGCCTGGGGTGTATTCACTAGAACCAAACGGAAGCTTACTTAACCCATCAACCACACACACGCACACACACACACACACACTTGACTTTTCATTATTTCCCCCGGCGGCTGTTCATGCCTTGGTGTTTTGAAATCTTTGTGCAAGACTCGCTGACCCTCAAGACCACAGACAGTTGTCATCAATAATTCACATCCCAAGCCACACCCTCTTTATTAATATTCTCTCTAAAACAGCCATTTAAACTCTGCTCAAACCTGACCTCTCTCTCTCTCTATCCATCCATCCATCATTTTTAAGCTATTAAATGCCAGCTGGAAAATGCATGCTAGTTGTTAAAGGAACTGCAATTTGAATTGGAGGTCTTGTAAAAGTAGAAACATTGAATTAGTGTTGTTATGAAACGGAGCATTAATGTTGTTATGAAACATTGAATTAGTGTTGTTATGAAACAGAGCATGGCATTGCAGAGGCACAGTGCGTGACAATTGATTTGTGGACAGAGGCGCAACAGAACGCAAAGGGGGGCCGGGCCGTACACACAGAGGACAATGTTTGTGTAAAACGAATAAAATCTTCAGAGTGCATTATGTGACTTCAGCCTCCTAGTTTCCATTTGCCGAAATTAGATTTCACTTCTGAATCTTTCCTCTTCGTGCAATTCAGCTGCCCATTGTATTCCTAGACCTCATATACTGTAGCCTGGTTGTTATGTTCATCTCTCTGACTGTGTTTCTGTCTCCTATCTTTGTGTTCTCTAGTGGGTGGGCCAGGGGACTGCAGGTGGAAGTCAGGGCGGTTCCACCAACTCTCTGAAGACTCCTCCTTCACCATGATATTATTATTATTATTATGTGGAGACCACAGGGTGGTGAAGAAGAGGATCAACAGAGTCTCAGCATCAAAAGAGTAGGAGAGAGCATTAAGCTGATGGTAGATGTTACACTCAGTTTCCCCTACACAGATTTAGCTTAGTCCTGTACTAAGAAACATGCTACATAGAGAATCTCCATTTAACAGTGCTTTTGATCCAGGACCAGGCTTAAACCATGTCCGAGAAACCAGCCCTATGTGCTCCCACCGCAGAATCTGTGCCTCCATGACATTCTTGCATGGGGGACCATATTTAGTAAACTGCATGTCCAGTGGCCATTCATTAGTACTATTTGTTTAAAACGCAACAAAGTGTTCCAGTTTCAGTTGGGAGGTAACTGTATAGTCTTGTTTATGTCTTGTTTATCACACATTGTTACAATGAATTGGTATTTGTTCTTTGGGTACAGTGCATGGGTTCTTTCTTTTTCCCTGTAATATTGTCATTTCTAATGCTCTTTGGTTGATTACATGTGAAATACTAGCATACTGTAAACACAAAATGTACCATGAAACTAAGACTTAGTATGTAAAATGTCCATTCAGATGTTACTAAATAAATATTTCTATAGTAGTTCCAGTGATCATACTGAATAATGCACATACTTGTAGAAAGCTTTGACACAACATGCTCTACAGATAGTTTGTGGATAGTATGACCTTCTGTTGATAAGCAGCATGCTAAGGCTACTGTGAGGGTTAGGTTTTTTTCACCTTTATTTAACCAGGTAGGCTAGTTGAGAACAAGTTCTCATCAGGTTTAGAATACGGGTAAAGGTTAAGGCTAGGGTCAGTGGATAGTTAGTTCGTAGAGCATCTACAGATGGACAATCCACAAAAAACTATTTAAGTTTACCACACAGGTGATTTTACGATCTCAACAGTGAATTGCTGTGTCAGGAAGAAAAAGGAAATAGACACACAGGCCTTAGAGCCTCTGTCCTGAACACTTTCCCCCACAAACCCACTCTCTTCACACCTGCGGTTGGAGGGTTGGGGGTTATAAGTCCCCAACTGGCCACAGACATTGACACACATGACGGATGCCAAGACTGTTGACAGCCAAACAAACAGTAACGAGGTGGGGTTGTGTCACACATGGAGCTAACAAAAATATATAGAAATGTCTGCTCTATCAGAAATGACAACCAACTGATTATAGCATTACAGCAAAAATGGAGGTAAATCGAAGGGGGAGATAGTCGACAGACAAGTTCCTTACCCTACATTAAAGACCAAAATGTTTAATAATAATAATAATAATAATAATAATGTGATAAATAAAAAAGTATACCAGTTCCATTTAAAGACAAACAAATTTACAGCTGTGCCATACAGGTTGCTAAATAGTTGGGAAGAGATTTTTTCTGGTATGCTGATTCCATGGCACATGGTTTATGAACTGACACAAAGCAGCTAATGGGGATACTTAATAAATGCAAAAAAATACAAATACACAAAACAACGCCTGATTGAAAACTTTGAGTTGTATTATTGAAATGATTATACAAAATATTATGTTGTGTTTATGGGGAATACAATCATCCCAGCTCTGCAGATTTTGCTGTGAAGAGAGACTTATTAGCTCACTTGTTTTGATACTGCCTATATGATGTAGCTTGTTTTGGGTCGCAGGTTCAGGAATGGCTGAAAAATCTCAACATTTACTTAAAACTTAGTCTGCAAATAGCACTGCTGGGTGATTTGAAAAGCCATAGTCAATCGATCAATAATACTCTTAGTACTCTTTAATACTCTTTAGAATCTGCAGGAACTATGAGGATGGAAAGGTTCAGAACTTTTGTGAAACCTCACAGCCAGTTGAAAAATACAGTACCAGTCAGACATTTGGACACACCTACTCATTCAAGGGTTTTAATTTATTTTTTAATATTTTCTACACTGTAGAATAATATTGAAGACATCACAACTATGAAATAACACATATGGAATCATGTAGTAGCCAACAAAAAAAAGTGAAACAAATATTTTAGATCCTTCAAAGTAGCCACCCTTTGCCTTGATGACAGATTTGCACACTCTTGGCATTCTCTCAACCAGCTTCATGAGGTAGTCACCTGGAATACATTTAAATTAACAGGTGTACTTTGTGAAAAGTTAATTTGTGGAATTTCTTCTAAATGAGTTTGAGCCAATCAGTTGTGTTGTGACAAGGTAGGGTTGGTATACAGAAGACAGCCCTATTTGGTATAAGAGTTATAAGTATAAGTCCATATTATGGCAAGAACAGCTCAAATAAGCAAAGAGAAACAACAGTCCATTACTTTCAGACATGAAGGTCAGTAGTCAATACAGAAAACTTCAAGAACTTTGAAAGTTTATTCAAGCTCAGTTGCAAAATCCAAGCGCTATGATGAAACTGGCTCTCATGAGGACCACCTCAGGAATGGAAGACCCAGAGTTACCTCTGTTGCAGAGGATACGTTCATTAGAGTTAACTGCACCTCAGAAATTGCAGCTCAAATAAATGCTTCACAGAGTTCAAGTAACAGACCCATCAAAACATCAACTGTTCAGAGGAGACCACGTGAATCAGGCCTTCATCAAATCAAATCAAATTTTATTTGGTCATGTTCAAATTGCTGCAAAGAAATCCCTACTAAAGGACACCAATAGGAAGAAGAGACTTGCTTCGGCTAAGAAACACGAGCAATGGACATTAGACCAGTGACAATCTGTCCTTTGATCTGAGTCCAAATTTGAGATTTTTGGTCCCAACCGTCGTGTCTTTGTGAGACACAAAGTGGGTGAACGGATGATCTCCGCATGTGTGGTTCCCACCGTGAACCATGGAGGAGGAGGTGTGACGGTGTGGGAGTGCTTTTCTGGTGACACTGTCTGTGATTTATTTTGAATTCAAGGCACACTTAACCAGCATGGTTACCACAGCATTCTGCAGCGATACGCCATCCCATCTGGTTTGCACTTAGTGGTACTATCATTTGTTTTTCAACAGAAGAATGACCCAAAACACACCTCCAAGCTGTGTAAGGGCTATTTGACCAAGAAGGAGAGTGATGGAGTGCTGCATCAGATGACCTGGCCTCCACAATCACCCAACCTCAACCCAACTGAGATTGTTTGGGATGAGTGAAGGAAAAGCAGCCAACAAGTGCTCAGCATATGTGGGAACCAAGAGTGTGCAAAGTTGTCATCAAGGCAAAGGGTGTCTACTTTGAAGAATCTCTAATATATTTTGATTTTGACACTTTTTTGGTTACTACATTATTCCATATCAGTTATTTCATAGTTGTGATGTCTTCACTATTATTCTACAATGTAGAAAATAATAAAAATAAAGAAAAACCCTTGAATGAGTAGGTGTGTCAACTTTTTACTGGTACTGCATATGGCAAGTAAAAATCAAAATGGGATAGGTTTCAGAGATAGATGGGAGGTGTTGAGGGTAGCTGAAGGATTGGACTAAAGGGATAACAAAGGTCAAATGTACCGTGCCCGTAAAATGTAGAAGTTGGAAGTAGAAGTCTAAGTATTGTTGTCCCTTACTTTACTCCAATTAGGGTAGGGATGGTAGGTTTAGGGGAAAATAAGAAAGGAAAATATATTGAAAACATTTAAGAAAATATGGGGGATTGGAAATGCTGCAAACAATTACATTGATGTAAGCCACAATCTATCTGCAATACTAAAGCTGATCTACCCCCTAAATGTATTTAAAAAAAATATATTTAAAAAAAACAGTAATGAGGTTGAGGCAGGGGGATGGAAGATGAAAAAATACGCAATATGTTTGGTGTGATTGAAGGCCAGTGGGGAGTGCTCCAATCATAGAGTTGGAGCTGCACACTGGGCTGCTGATGGGAACACAACACGGACCGGAGCCGGCTCCATCTGCAGTGCTGGAGCCAGATTTAGAACCACTCCCCTCCCTCAGGGAAATCACATCAATCACCCAGCACTGTGCAGTCAGCAGGAAGTCATCAGGTGAACTCTGATGAGGAGAATGGGACCCCACCAGCAGCCAGATGGAGAGCTCAATTAATGATAGAGTTCCTAAACAACTAGATGTGCAGGAGTTGCATTGCATCAACCAATGGTTGCATGCCACGTCATCAACTGTGCAGTCAGGCATCAGATTGTTATGTCACATGATGTAGTTAGATGATATGTTAATACCTATCCAGGCATTGTAAGCCCTGGCATTTGCTGGAATGTAGTCATGCAAGAACTGACGTGGGTTGGCGTCTGTGGTGTGCCTGCATTCTTACTAATCACGTACAGCATCCAGCCCCTATGCTCCAGTAATTAGTTAGAAACATAAATAGTTTTAAACAGCAGGATTGCTCTGAAGTGCAAAGCAGTGCCAAAATGGGTTTGCTCTCATGACTGCTTCTTAACAGCACAGCCACCACCAGAGAGCAGAGGGGACCTGCTCTTTAGAACAGGGAAATGGAGGCAAGGAGGGAGTACGGACAAAGCATTTTATTCGTGCATGAACGTGTTTTTCATCCCACTCTTTACCCTTCGGTCTAATCTTACTTTAATGAAAATATAATTTAATCTATCTAGCTCTTTTCCCCTCCCCTGGTCAGTCTTGGTTTGCCTAATGGTGAGTCAGAGCAACAGAGAGAATGTGGATGACAATCCCCCTGCAGACAGGAAGCGCCAGGTGATATGTTGGGAGACCTGCGGCAATCCCAGGATGCAATCTGCTCAGAGCAGGGTGATATGTTGGGACACCTGAGGCACTCCCAGGATGTTGTCTGCTCATAGCCAGGTGATATGTTGGGAGACCTGAGGCGCTCCCAGGATGCTGTCTGCTCATAGCCAGGTGATATGTTGGGAGACCTGCAAATGCAGCCAATAAGCAACGCATAACTACATATACAGATTCCCAACTTCGAGCACTTATCATCATTGTTTGAGTTTAACACCACCACAATCAAGTATAGTATGTCATTCTCAACAAACAGAAAATACATCCCTCCCTACTTCATCCCTCCCTACTTCATCCCTATTGAAGACTTGGTTTGACAATCTCCTAATGTCATAAAACTTTTTGGTGTTTTGTAACAGATGTCTCTTTCCATTAATCGAATGGCCCTTGCATAGTTTGGATGCTGAAATTATAATAGAGTGGAGTGGATGAACATGCTCAGGTAGCCTACAGGAGACTTCTGAAGTAGCAGAATTAAAACATTGTGAATAGTTGGGCTTATGCCACACATAAAAAATAAAAGGTAATGTACATTATTTTAAAAGTTCAATTACAAATATTTTGGGTATATTGAAACGTTGGGTACTAAGTCGAGGAATAGCCGCTTGGATCAGAAAGGAGGCAAAACGCAGTGTTATGCTTTTCTGAATAACTGGGCCTGCTGGGAGCATAGGCCTCTGTGGCTACATTACAGTATATAAGACGACTTGGGAGAATGATGATCGGCAACAGAAAGCACATCAGTATCAAAGTAAAAATACGTCCAGACTGGCCTGCTACTGTGCCTTCTTATCAGTTGAGAGTAGCCCCACAACTGATCCAAATGGAATGAAACATTCAAATAACGGGCTTTTGCGCCATTATTATTATTGAAATTACATTTTCACTACAGTTTACAGCCTAGAGTAGAATTGTACTCACTTGAAAACAATAGTGCAATTATTCATTGGAGTGTGGTGTGGTTAGCTAGTCTTGGTAGGATCATTTGTTTGTCCCTAAACAAGAGTTCCGTGTCTTCATTGTTCGTTCATGCGCAATGACACACCTGGCTTCATTCCTCTATCTTGTGGATTTATATTGAACATTGGTGCAGATATTAATGATTTTATGTGTGGTATGATTGCTAGTTAACTATTGCAGATCTGGACAAACGATCCAACTACCACTATTGTCACTATGACTAGAGGGCAGCATGGACAGTTGACTGGTAGACTGTAGTGACCTGTGGTATAGTAACCACACAAAAAAGCATAGTGCATAAGAGAAGTACCAAAACAGCTTGATAGGGGAGGCGCATGAAAGAAGATGAGTAAATGTGGCTAAATGGAAGACATTATATAGTAAAACCTGCAGAACGGTAAATCAGGGAAAAAATGCACTACCCTCCCCTGTGCCCAATAAAAAAAAAGACAACCCTCTCCAAAGAAAAACATTTAGTTAGACAACAGTCCCCTATCTTGGACCTAAGTAAATTTACCTGTCCTTTAAGGGCAGAAGACAAACAAGCATGTATAAAAAGACATCCACGATAAGGATTTCACAGATGAGTCCTTACTGCAATGATGCTATGGGTGTTGCTTTTCAGTTGGGCCACTTTCAACACACCAAAAATATGTTACTGTTGGACAAGTCAATGTCCTCTCTAAGGCAATAGATGTTACTGTTGGACAAGTCAATGTCCTCTCTAAGGCAATAGATGTTACTGTTGGACAAGTCAATGTCCTCTCTAAGGCAATAGATGTTACTGTTGGACAAGTCAATGTCCTCTCTAAGGCAATAGATGTTACTGTTGGACAAGTCAATGTCCTCTCTAAGGCAATAGATGTTACTGTTGGACAAGTCAATGTCCTCTCTAAGGCAATAGATGTTTTCAGCTGAAGGCAGAAAATGTGGTATCCTTAGTGATTTGATTTATTTTTCAAGACACATTGTCAACAGCAACAGTACAGTGTGTGGGAGTGCATTTAAATTAGCTGATTGTCCTCCTACACAACAACGGCCTAGGAACAGTAGGTTAACTGCCTGTTCAGGGGCAGAACGACAGATTTGTACCTTGTCAGCTTGGGGATTTGAACTTGCAACCTTTCGGTTACTAGTCCAACACTCTAACCACTAGGCTACCCTGCAACCACTAACACAACAGTACAGTACCGTGAAAAAGTATCTAGTTCTCTACTGTTGCATATTTTTGATACTGAACGTTATCAGATCTTAAAAGGGAACCTGAGTGAACAAATAACACAACAATTACATACACTATATATACTAAAAGCATGTGGACACCCCTTCAAATTAGCAGATTCGGCTATTCCAGCCACTCCAGTTGCTGACAGGTGTATAAAATCGAGCACACAACCATACCATCTCCATCGACAAACATTGGCACTAGAATGGCCTTACTGAAGAGCTCAGTGACTTTCAACGTGGCACCATCATAGGATGACATCATTCCAACAAGTCAATTCGTCAAATTTCTGCCCTGCTAAAGCTGCCTTTTTTATAGACTATGTCTATAAAAAAGTGGTCAGATGAAGCAGATGCTAAACTACAGGACTGAATTGCTATCACAGACTGGAACATGTTCCGGGATTCTTCCGACGGCATTGAGGAGTACACCACATCAGTCACTGGCTTCATCAATAAGTGCATTAAGGACGTTGTCCGCACAGTGACCATACGTACATACCCCAACCAGAGGCCATGGATTACATGCAACATTCTCACCGAGCTAAAGGGCAGAGCTGCCACTTTCAAGGAGCGGGACTCTAACCCGGAAGCTTATAAGAAATCCCGCTATGCCCTCTGACGAACACCACCCCCCTCCCCTCCCTACACTGCTGCTACTGTCTGTTATCATCTATGCATAGCCACTTTAATAACCCTACCTGCATGTACATAATTACCTCGACACTGGTGCCCCCGCACATTATCACATTGACTCTGAACCGGTACCCCCTGTATATAGCCCCGCTATTGTTATTTACTGTTGCTCCTAAATCATTTGTTTTTCCTATCTCTTACTTTTTTTAAAGGAATTTTCTTCAAACTGCATTGTTGGTTAAGGGCTTTTAAGTAAGCATTTCACTGTAAGGTCGACATCTGTTGTATTCGGCACATGTGACAAATACAATTTGATTTGACCATGCCCAAACCATATGGGATGGCATATCGCTGCAGAATGCTGTGGTAGCCATGCTGGTTAAGTGTGCCTTAATTTCTAAATAAATCACAGACAGTGTCACCAGCAAACCACCCCACACCATCACACCTCCTCCTCCATGCTTTACGGTGGGAAATACACATGTGGAGATCATCCATTCACCCACACCGCGTCTCACAATGACACGGTGTGTCAAATCACTAATTTGGACTCCAGACCAAAGGATGCATTTCCACCGCTCTAATGTCCATTACTTGTGTCTCTTGGCCCAAGCAAGTCTCTTATTATTATTGGTGTCCTTTAGTTGTGGCTTCCTTACAGCAATTCAGGCCATGAAGGCCTGATTCACACAGTCTCCTAGGCACACGTGTTGTATTCGGAGCATGTGGCAAATTCAAAATCAAATTTGATTTGAAGAGTGGGACACAATTCCTCCACAGCGATGTGAGAGACTGATGAACAACTACAGGAAGTGTTTGGTTGGAGTCATTGTAGCTAAAAGGTGGCAAAACCACAGAGTGTAAGGGGGCAATTACTTTTTCACACAGGCTAATTGGGTGTTTCCTAACTTTGTTATTTTATTTATAAATGATGTATCCTTTTATCTAATATTATGTTTTAGTTAAAGATCTGATAACATTCAGTATCAAAAATATGCAAAAATAGAGAAAATCAGAAACGGGGCAAATACTTTTTGCCCTTTTTATTCTGAACTCTTGGACAGCATCTGTCAGACTTATGTGACTTGCATGTTACCTTTAACACAAAAAAAGTGTACTGTGCTCATGACTAATGTGACCTCTTGATTCACACCTGGCTTGCTATCCCAGCCTGTCTTTACAAATATATGACACATTTGCGCACGCACGCAGAAACACACAAATAGACCTCTCACACATTGCATAGCTGAGCAGCTGACCACCCTACTGTATGTTCTGATGTGGTCCTCTGATGTGCTTCACACACACACCGTCCCCTTGGTAAAGCCTGACCTAAATGGCTACTTAGATTGCAATCCACATGTTCTATTTTCCATCCACAACACTGTCAGAGGCTTGGCTTTTAAGTATGAACTCTCTTACACACTACCTAATCTAGTCTCTTTGACAACATTCCCTGTACATATCTGTGCTTCTTAGCTGGGTCTTTTCAAACAAGAAGCAACACCTTAACATCCACTACTTCCCATCTTCATACCTCAGTGATACTCCAACGGCTAGCACAAAACACTAAATGTGTCTTTACTGATTACTGATTGTTACTGATGTGTTACTGATTGATAGAAAAACTGTTTTAATTGATACCTACTGGGCAACAAAGGCTCAACTTCAAAAGAATGATGGTCTCGATTGTCAAACTCAAGACCCTTCACTGGATTAAACTGTAATGATCTGGGGTCCCGAAAAAGACTCATAATGTGACGGTGGACTAGTCTAGACTCCCAGGGTGTTCTCTTAATGTGATGGTGGACTAGACTCCCAGCATGTTCTCTTAATGTGATGGTGGACTAGACTCCCAGGGTGTTCTCTTAATGTGACGATGGACTAGACTAGACTCCCAGGGTGTTCTCTTAATGTGACGGTGGACTAGTCTAGACTACCTGGGTGTTCTCTTAATGTGACGGTGGACTAGTCTAGACTACCTGGGTGTTCTCTTAATGTGACGGTGGACTAGTCTAGACTCCCTGGGTGTTCTCTTAATGTGACGGTGGACTAGTCTAGACTCCCAGGGTGTTCTCTTAATGTGACGGTGGACTAGTCTAGACTCCCAGGGTGTTCTCTTAATGTTACGGTGGACTAGTCTAGACTCCCAGGGTGTTCTCTTAATGTTACGGTGGACTAGTCTAGACTCCCAGGGTGTTCTCTTAATGTGATGGTGGACTAGTCTAGACTCCCAGGGTGTTCTCTTAATGTGATGGTGGACTAGACTCCCAGTGTGTTCTCTTAATGTGACGGTGGACTAGACTAGTCTACCTGGGTGTTCTCTTAATGTGACGGTGGACTAGTCTAGACTACCTGGGTGTTCTCTTAATGTTACGGTGGACTAGTCTAGACTCCCAGGGTGTTCTCTTAATGTTACGGTGGACTAGTCTAGACTCCCAGGATGTTCTCTTAATGTGATGGTGGACTAGACTCCCCATGTGTTCTCTTAATGTGATGGTGGACTAGACTCCCAGTGTGTTCTCTTAATGTGACGGTGGACTAGACTAGTCTACCTGGGTGTTCTCTTAATGTGACGGTGGACTAGTCTAGTCTACCTGGGTGTTCTCTTAATGTGACGGTGGACTAGTCTAGACTCCCAGGGTGTTCTCTTAATGTTACGGTGGACTAGTCTAGACTACCAGGGTGTTCTCTTAATGTGATGGTGGACTAGTCTAGACTCCCAGGGTGTTCTCTTAATGTGATGGTGGACTAGACTCCCAGTGTGTTCTCTTAATGTGACGGTGGACTAGACTAGTCTACCTGGGTGTTCTCTTAATGTGACGGTGGACTAGTCTACCTGGGTGTTCTCTTAATGTTACGGTGGACTAGTCTACCAGGGTGTTCTCTTAATGTAATGGTGGACTAGTCTAGTCTACCTGGGTGTTCTCAATGTGAAGGTGGACTAGTATAGACTACGAGGGTGTTTTCTTAATGTGACGGTGGACTAGACTAGACTCCCTGGGTGTTCTCTTAATGTGACGGTGGACTAGTCTAGACTACCAGGGTGTTTTATTAATGTGACAGTGGACTAGACTCCCAGGGTGTTCTTTTAATGTTACGGTGGACTAGTCTAGACTCCCTGGGTGTTCTCTTAATGTGACGGTGGACTAGTCTAGACTCCCTCGGTGTTCTCTTAACGGGACGGTGGACTAGTCTAGCCTCCCTCGGTGTTCTCTTAACGGGACGGTGGACTAGTCTAGCCTCCCTGGGTGTTCTCTTAACGGGACGGTGGACTAGTCTAGACTCCCTGGGTGTTCTCTTAATGTGACGGTGGACTAGTCTAGCCTCCCTGGGTGTTATCACTAAGTACTTTAGTTGTTCTCCTCTTCTGCACTCAAATTAAACTGGTAGACAAGGGGTTTATCCAAATAGAGCCACAGGAATCACACTGTTTTCTCTCTCTTCATTCAAGTTGCAAGTTATTAACAACAACTGGCTCCACACACCAGGACTGTTGGAGAAACCCCTTTCAGATTGGGAAAGGTGAATTGTGTTACAAATCCTTCCTTAAATAAGTTGGCCACTATTTGTTTGAATAATTTAAGAATAATACAAAGTAAACATAGATGAATTTATTGTTTAAGTAATTTGTGTATTACTTCAATCGCAGACATCCATTTCACCTCTATACACTACCATGCCCCATTAGGCCTGGTTTACTCTATGGAGTGCTCTGATCTTTATGATTCCTCATTAGCCAGTCTGACTCTCAGCTCATTACGGCAGGAAGAGGAAGTGTGGCCCACTTTCATGCTCTCATCTAAATGGACGGCAATCAGAGGAGCGGCCGTATGGGGCTTCTGCCATCTACAGTGCTGTGATTTAGAGCCAGCCTGGATCAGGGGCAAAATTGAGATTATTCCACCAGTGAGCAGCACTTAGTTGAAAGAGCAGCAAATGAGGTCACTTAGTCTGCAAACACAACTGTATCATCGAGGGATTCACACATTGACTATTAGCAGATAACTGCCCTGCCTACATCACAATAATGTCTTGCTATCGTCTGACCCGTTGCTCATTGAACTATACGCGTGTGATCTGTTTGAGTTCAGGACGATAACAAAACAAAAACATTGGTGGGTCGAGATAGAAATTCTTGGAGGGCAATCTAATTAGGCAAAGCATTTCAGCATTCTAAAGAGCAAAAAGGGTCTGTCTTTTTTTCAACAACAAGAAAATTCATAATAGGTGTTGAAATGGGGCTCCCACTAAAATGGGTCATGTAAATATGTTGAGGGGAAGTAGTTGAATTATTCAAAGTTTCAGAACTCTGGATGGATCCTCATTGAGGAACTGGGAGGGCCACAGAGCTCCTCCAGAGCCCAGGGACTGATGGAGAGCACATTGCGGTGCGGTGGGGGAGAACAGCTACAGGACCTCCCCTGGGACCCCTGTTCACTTAGCTAACGTATTGTACCATGAATCCCACTCTGGGCTGCACAGGGCACACAGGTTTATGGGGCCAGTTGCAGCTGGTTCTTACATTTCTGAGGAAGAACAATGTTTGCCAATATAAAATAATTGATCCTTCAATTACTTTATCAGTGTTTATTAGCTTTCTTGTAAGACTGTCTTACTTGTTCTATTTTGTTTTACTCTCAGCAGCTTTTGGAACATCTTATCTGTTATTAATATGAACCAGCTACACATACTCTTGAGTATGGTCTCTACAGTAAACAGTCGATAAGAGTCAAGAGCTGATTCTGAAGCTGGTCTTAATGCCTCATCCACATACAGCCCAGATGTTGACCAGACAGACTATCAGATACCAATAGGATTATCCAGCCATGTGCTTTTGACCAAGATGACTGTGTGGTCTGGCATCCAGGGAACAGACAGCAGCATCCCAATGAGAAACAGAAAACACTTCAGTCAGTCTGCCAGTGTTTACTCCATCCATCTCCATGAAAGGGATACATCCACGCTAATCTTGGCTCACAGCATGGCTCTCATCTCCTTATTTTGGATCACAAAACGACTCACTCCCTGCAGTTGATCTCTTGTTCAGTCTCTTCTATTTACAGTTTCATTGTAGTCACCAGATATCGAACAGAAGAAACTTGATTTGAAACATAAAACAATATCAACAAAGAGAGACAACTTATTCAAGTAGAATATACTTCTTCCTGTCAAGGCAATTTTCCAACATAAAAGGCTCTCTTCATTTATTGGGGACATTGGGCCTGGAGAATGGACACAAAGCAGTGCATTTGTCCTATATTTCCAAATGTCTTTCAGAGGGACATCTTCAGGGGATCATTAGACTGTGGCTGCCGGTTATATTTAACAACAACATTCCCACCACTAAACAGACAGCATCTGATGGAGGAGAACTTGCTTCAAACAAAGTAAAGCAGAATCACAAGCTTTTCGAGGGATCATCAGATTCAGGGGTACAGTTGAAGTCGGAAGTTTACATACACTTAGGTTGGAGTCATTAAAACTCATTTTTCAACCACTCAACTAATTTCTTGCCAACAAACTATAGTTTTGGCAAGTCGGTTAGGACATCTACTTTGTGCAATTGTTTACAGACAGATTATTTCACTGTATCACAATTCCAGTGGGTCAGAAGTTTACATACACTAAGTTGACTGTGCCTTTAAACAATTTCCAAACACCTGAAGGTACCACGTTCATCTGTACAAACAATAGTATGCAAGTATAAACACCATGAGACCACGCAGCCGTCATACCGCTCAGGAAGGAGACGTGTTCTGTCTCCTAGAGATGAACGTACTTTGGTGCGAAAAGTGCAAATCAATCCCAGAACAACAGCAAAGGACCTTGTGAAGATGCTGGAGGAAACAGGTAAAAAAGTATCTATATCCATAGTAAAACGAGTCCTATATCAGCATATCCTGAAAGGCTTCTCAGCATGGAAGAAGCCACTGCTCAAAAATTGGCAGAAAAAAGACAGACTACGGTTTGCAACTGCACATGGGGACAAAGATCGGGCTTTTTGGAGAAATGTCCTCTGGTCTGATGAAACAAAAATAGAACTGTTTGGCCATAATGACCATCAATATGTTTGGAGGAAAAGGGGGAGGCTTGCAAGCCAAAGAACACCATTCCAACCGTGAAGAACGGGGATGGCAGCATCGTGTTGTGGGTGTGCTTTGCTGCAGGAGGGACTGGTGCACTTCAAAAAATAGATGGCTTCATGAGGGAGAAAAATTATGTGGATATATTGAAGCAACATCTCAAGACATCAGTCAGGAAGTTAAAGCTTGGTTGCATATGGGTCTTCCAAATGAACAATGACCCCAAGCATACTTCCAAAGTTGTGGAAAAATGGCAACAAAGTCAAGGTATTGGAGTGGCCATCACAAAGCTCTGACCTCAGTCCTATAGAACATTTGTGGGCAGAACTGAAAAAGCGTGTGCGAGCAAGGAGGCCTACAAACCTGACTCAGTTCCACTAGCTCTGTCAGGAGGAATGGGCAAAAATTCCCCCATCTTATTATGGGAAGCTTGTGGAAGGCTACCTGAAACGTTCAGCAATTTAAAGGCAATGCTACCAAAAACTAATTGAGTGTATGTAAACCTCTGAGAACTGGGAATGTGATGAAAGAAAGAAGTAATTCTCTCTACTACTATTCTGACATTTTACATTCTTAAAATAAAGTGGTGATCCTAACTAACCTAAGGCAGGGAATTTTTACTCGGATTAAATGTCAGGAATTGTGAAAAACTGAGTTTAAATGTATTTGGCTAAGGTGTATGTAAACTTCCGACTTCATAACTTAGGAATGCAAAAATACATTGGATAACACTCTCTCTAATGTAATGTAAACTCTTAGAAAAAGGGTTCTTTGGCTGTCCCATAGGAGAACCCTTTTTGGTTCCAGGTAGAACTTTTTGGGATTCTATGTAGAACCCTATGTGTAAAGGTTTCTACATGGACCTCAAAACGGTTCTACCTGGAACCAAAAGAGGTCGACCTGGAGACAAAAAAGGGTTCTTCAAAGGGTTCTCCTATGGGGAAAGCTGAATAACCCTTTTAGGTTCTAGATAGCACCTTTTTTCTATGAGTGTAATAACATTTTCAGAGATCTAAAATTGTGTTGCCATGTTCTATTCATGGTGTAGATTGTGCAGATAAAAACTTGAGAGAATATATGATGCATATGTACATGTCATTTCTGTTTCTCATTAGCTATTCACTGACGGATGCATACCAAGCACCATCATATGGTGGAATTTCCTTAGTTGAGCAGATTACTCTCACATACGCTATAAAGATGTACAGTTCAGAGAATGTACAGGCACAGACATGCACACACACATACAGTGTCCTTTCACTGTCCACGCTGTTACAAGCTCGACTCTCCCGCCCAAATTATGTCTCACAACGCACTGAGCAAAGGGTCATCTCTCCATACGGAATCTCCTTTGAAGTTCGAGAGAATGTCATAATTTTGTATTCTGATTCACACTGATGTAAGATAGTGGTGGAAGCGTGAAAAAGAAAGATGCGAGGGAATTATGGAAATGGGCGAGAGGGTTGTGATGGTTCAGAAGAATTGGGGAATTGCTAATGCCTTCATTTGGTAGCTGAAGGAGACATTGCTTGCTGGCTATCACTGTTGCAGACAGTTTCACAATACTTTAAGGGGGAATATGTTCCTCTGCTGTTGAACTACAATCACAGGATCAACTGTGCAACAGCAAAATAGTCATTAGAGTCAATCTATAAATAACAATGGAACAGACAGGTCAGTGCAATCTATAGCTGGATTCATCATGGTTAATTAGGTAACAACAAGCTTTAACAAGGACCTGGTAAGGCTTCTAAGATCTATGTCTAAAGTAAATCCAATGTGGTAAAGCATGATACAAGGCAAAACATTACCAAGCAGCACCGTCTTTGATTAAGGTTCAGGACTGTGTCCTGACTGTGTAACCATTACAAACCTCTTGGGACCCTTAGAGAGATAGACAGGATCATTACTGACAGGGAGAATAAGCATCATACTAAAAAATGCTTATTTGTCTTTACTCTCTGTGGGGAACACATCAGCTAGAGAGAAACTCATTTTGGAAACATTCACCATTTACTTTGGATTGCATGTGGACTGAATACCAGTGCAAGTTTTTATTTGCATGGGATAAAGTGCATTCGGAAAGTATTCAGACCCCTTGACTCCGTTGACATTTTGTTACATTACAGCCTTATTCAAAAATTGACTAAATAAAAACAAATCCTCAGCAATCTACATACAATATCTCATAATGACGAAGCAAAAACAGTTTTTTTTACAAATGTTTACACATGCATATAAAAAAAGATACCTTATTTACATAGGTATTCAGACCCTTTACTATGAGACTCGAAAATGAGCTCAGGTGCATCCTGTTTCCATTGATCATCCTTGAGAGGTTTCTACAACTTGATTGGAGTCCACCTGTGGTAAATACATTTTTTTGGACATGATTTGGAAAGGCAGACACACCTGTCCATATAAGGTCCCACAGTTGACAGTACATTTCAGAGCAAAAACCAAGCCATAAGATCAAAGGAATTGTCCGTAGAGCTCCGAGACAGGAATGTGTCGAGGGGCAGATCTAGGGAAGGGTATCAAAACATTTCTGCAGCATTGAAGGTCCCGAAGAACTCAGTGGCCTCCATCATTCTTAAAAATGGAAGAAGTTAAGAATCACCAAGATTCTTCCTAGAGCTGTTGGGGGAGAAGGGCCTTGGACAGGGAGGTGACCAAGAACATGATGGTCACTCTGACAGAGCTATAGAGTTCCTCTGTGGAGATGGGAGAACCCTCCAGAAGTACAACCATCTCTGCAGCACTTCACCAATCAGGACTTTATGGTAGAGTGGCCAAGCGGAAGCCACTCCTCAGTAAAAGGCACATGACAGCCCACTTGGAGTTTGCCAAAAGGCACCTAAAGACTCTCATAACATGAAAATCAAGATTCTCTGGTCTGATGAAACCAAGATTGAACTCTTTGTCCTGAATGCCAAGCGTCACGTCTGGAGAAAACCTGGCACCATCCCTACGGTCAAGCATGGTGGTGGGAATGTTTTTCAGCGGCATGGACTGGGTGACTAGTCGGATCGAGGCATAGATGAACGGAGAAAAGTACAGAGAGATCCTTGATGAAAACCTCAGGACCTCAGACTGGTGCGAAAGTTCACCTTCCAGCAGGACAACGACCCTAAGCACACAGCCAAGACAATGCAGGAGTGGCTTCGGGAAAAGTCTCTGAATGTCCTTGAGTGGCCCAGCCAGAGACCGGACTTAAACCTGATCGACTCTGGAGACCTGAAATTAGCTGTGCAGCAACGCTCCCCATCCAACTTGAAAAAGCTTGAGAGGATCTGCAGAGAAGAATGGGAGAAACTCCCCATATACAGGTGTGTTAAGCTTGTAGTGTCATACCCAAGAAGACTTGAGTCTGTAATCGTTGCCAAAGGAGCTTTAGTAAAGTACTGAGTAAAGGGTCTGAATACTTATGTAAATTAGCCAACATTTCTGAAAACAGTTTTTACTTTGTCATTACGGGGTATTGTGTGTAGATTGATGAGGGGAAAAACGAAACAATTTAATCAATTCTAGAATTAGGCTGTAGCCTAACAAAATATCGTAAAAGCCAAGGGGTCTGAATACTTTCCAAAGGCACTGTAAGTCTATGGCAGCACCCGAGGGGCTTCCATTTTCAAGCTCTACCCGTAGATTTTGCAGTGACGTAGTGTCCCTATGAGTAACAGAACAGTGAGCAACTAGGGAACATTACCAACCCCTATGCTCCGTATTTTCTGCTGGCTGCCCCACCACCACAGAAAGCACCGAGGCAGGCTGAAAATCAAGAAAGCAAAAAAAGAGACCATGTTTGTATGTGGCTTTATTAACTGAAAATGCTATGCCCCACTTGCCCTGGTTGTACACAATTTTGCAACATTTTGGCTCATGAGCTCTACTACTAAACACTACTGGCTGAAATTCTACAAAGACTCTGCTGTATAATTTTAAGTGGAAAGTGTTAGTCTGTTGATTTGCCAACCTCAGGCGAGTATAAGCGCATCAGAGATGGCAGATGCTACAGCAGCTCTTAGTGTCTTCAAAAAGTATTCATACCATTTGGCTTATTTCAGATTGTGTTACACCCCGAATTCAAAATGTATTAAATAAACCCACCTCAACACCCCATAATGAAAACATGTTTAGATTTATTGAAAATGAAATACAGAAATATCTTATTTACATACTGTAAGTATTCCACTGAGTCAATACATGTTAGAATCACCTTGGGCAGCGATTACAGCTGAGTCTTTCTGGCTAAGTCTCTAAGAGCTTTGCACATCTGGATTGTTCAATATTTGCCCTTTATTCTTAAAAAGAAAATGTAAAAAGCAAAGCAAAAACTGTAACTCGGCCACTCAGGAACAGTCACTCACTGTCTTCTTGGTAAGCAACTCCTGTATACATTTGACCTTGTTTTTTAGGTTATTGTCCTGCTGAAAGGTTCATTCATCTCCCAGTGTCTGGTGGAAAGCAGACTGAACCAGGTTTTTCCTCTACTATTTTGCCTGTGCTAAGCGCCATTCTGTTTTTTTTTTTATTATCCTGAAAAAAACCTCCCCAGTCCAATGATTACAACCATACCCATAACATAATGCAGCCACCACTATGCTTGAAAATATGGAGATTGGTACTCAATAATGTGTTGTATTTGATTTGCCCCAAACATACCACTTTGTATTAGGGACAAAAAGTTAATTACTTTGCCACATTTTTTGCAGTATTACTTTAGTGCCTTGCTGCAAACAGGATGCATGTTT
The DNA here is from genome assembly GCF_018296145.1 of Oncorhynchus tshawytscha. Taxonomy (NCBI): domain Eukaryota; kingdom Metazoa; phylum Chordata; class Actinopteri; order Salmoniformes; family Salmonidae; genus Oncorhynchus; species Oncorhynchus tshawytscha. The sequence continues at coordinate 42,932,378 of NC_056447.1, read as the reverse complement.
TGGAATTTGTATTCCGTACAGCCTTCCTTCTTTTCACTCTGTCAATTAGGTTAGTATTGTGGAGTACCTACAGTGTTGATTCATCCTCTTACTACAGTCCTTTAACTGGTGAAATCCCTGAGCGGTTTCCTTCCTCTCCAGAAACTGAGTTAGGAAGGACGTCTATATCTTTGTAGTGACTGGGTGTATTGGTACACCATCCAAAGTGTAATTAATAACTTCACCATACTCAAAGGGATATTCAATGTCTGCTTTTTAATGTTTTTTACTCATCTACCAATAGGGTGAACTTCTTTGCGGGGCATTGGAAAACCTCCCTGGTCTTTGTGGTTGAATCAGTGTTTGAAATTCACTGCTCAACTGAGGGACCTTACAGATCATTGTATGTGTGAGGTACATAGATGAGGTAGTCATTCAGAAATAATGTTAAACACTATTATTGCACTGTTACGTTCCCCACACGTACAACGATCTGTAAGGTCCCTCAGTCGAGTAGTGAATTTCAAACGCCGATTCAAACACAAAGACCAGGGAGGTTTTCCAATGCCTCGCAAAGAAAGGAAATTTCGAAAAACATAATTCCACACGCAAATGACCAAACATAGCAATTTAATCCATTTTAAATTCAGGCTGTAACACAAAATGTGGAAAAAGTCAAGGGGTGTGAATACTTTCTGAAGGCACCATATGTTGGGTGGGCTAGCATTTTATCATATCAGATACATTGAATATCAATTTGTGATCATGGAATTAGTCATTCTTATTTTGCATGCTGAAATCTCAACATAAGTATAACATCTGGATATCCATTTGAGTGGTCATGTTCCTTCAATTGGCAATGAACAGTTACAGCACAGTTTCCAAACACAGGGGCCCAACATTGTGAGGCTTCCGTGAAAACCGTGCGAAGCAGACTCGGCAGACCAGTTTGGGGTTTGAGAAGTCAATAAAAGAAGAAATGTTTTTATTTAGTTGTTTGAATTTCTCTAAATCAAAAGGCAGAACCGATTCGAGCCAATGTGTTATTTCCTAGCCGTCAAAATTAGCTAAATATAGTCCTTTACACATTGTTTTGGGAATTTTCGATACTCCCTGTCTAGATTTCATTTCAGTGATTATTAGAGGGCTGTATGAATGTAGGTCCTTTATCATTTCTACAGAGTTTAGATTTGATTTGAGTCATTTTAAAGTATATTGAGTTAGTCTCCCCCAGGGGCCGGATTGGACCCCTCAAGGGCCGGATCCGTACAGTATGTTTGACACCCCTGTAACTAAACTATCTTTGGTTACAGAACAACAGGAGTTATTTTCAAGGCTACAATGCTGAAGTCAACTGAAAGAAAACTTCTGCTGTCACATAGCCTGGCAGTTAAGAGTGTTACTCCAGTAACTGAAAGATCACTGGTTTGAATCCCTGAGCCGATTAGTTCAAAAATCTGTTGATGTGCCCTAATTGCTCCTGTAAGTCGCTCTGGATAAGAGTGTCTGCTGTCTAGTGGAAATATGCTTTGACATTTGAAATAAGGTAACTTCCTGACACTGAAAGGATAGTCAGATAAGTGGAAAGATGCATGAAAATATTACCTGATGAAACCAGTTCTATGCAATTGAGCTTTTGAGGGTTGTTCACACACAGACAGATGATGCAATATCTCATTGACAACAGACGGAAAGGACAAACGCATTCAGACAGATGAACCCTGAGGGGTATCCTACAACGCAGGATCAAGGAGTTAGCCAGCTAACTTGCCTAAACATTCTGATATAACTTTTATATTTTGTAGAAAGATAAGATTGAAATGGTCAATGGTCGAATTTATTTAATATCTATGTTGTTTTTTTGTGAACCATAAAATCAATAGTTATTTCTGGTTACTTATCAAAGTTAGCTAACTAATGGATTATACTTTTTAGTGTACCCGTCTGATTTCCGCCCCAGACATAAAGTGCTCTTGCCTTACATCCAGGTTCATGTAGAGACCATGTCTAGTTGTTACTATTCAAGTTAAAAACACATCCCACCAATTGCATTATACAACAGCATATTTATTTTATTTTATTTTTTATTTCACCTTTATTTAACCAGGTAGGCCAGTTGAGAACAAGTTCTCATTTGCAACTGCGACCTGGCCAAGATAAAGCATAGCAGTGTGAGCAGACAACACAGAGTTACACATGGAATAAACAATTAACAAGTCAATAACACAGTAGAAAACAAAGGGGGGAGTCTATATACAATGTGTGCAAAAGGCATAGCATACATAATTGATCATTAGGATTTGAATATAAATTGTGCCTTTTGCATTCACAATGCATACTATACCACAACTTTAACTGTTAAGAGGAACTGATCAGATAGTGACATTCAAAAACTATCTGGATGAGGATTTTGCAAACGATTGTAGCCTTTTTCAAATTCTCATTAGCAAAACTGTATTAAAGGAGCGAAACAAACTTGCAATGAAAGGTTACTGGAAGTGTCGATTGCTGAAAGTACACAAACTCTTTCAATGTACCAAAAACAAACGTACTGGACTGGATACAGCTGGCATGCAGGTCCTCAGGAGAAAATGAAAATTTCAGTCTTCTCCAGATAATGTGGCGCCACCTGCTGGTAGGAACAAGGTCACTGTCTGTTGGTTGATTCAATGAAATCAACCCACAGAGGGATAGTTTTATTTGGCCAAAAGTAATCTTCTAAAACCTTAAACAAAGATGAAAAAATCTAGTCAGAGCCTGTGCCTGTTCAACAGTTGTCTGACCAATGTTTCAACAACTAAAATATTTGAAATAACCAAAACCTACAATTTTTCATAAATACATTATATGATTACAATATCCAAAATAGACAGTATGCCTCAACATTTTGTGAAATCTTTATACAATGGGAGAAAAACAACAATCCAGAAAATAATAGATCAATGCATGCATTATAAAAACTCATTTGACCTTTATCCTGCATAGTTTGGTCTTTTTTCAGGACTGGGGACGTGTCAAGGGCCCATCTGGATAATATTACACGTTCTAAAGATGCAGCAGCGTGAGCAGAACTCTCTCTCAGAAGAAGGATTCAAAACCTTCCAGAACTGTCTCTCACGTCAACCAACAACAAACATACAGCCAGATGCCTCTGGAATTCAACCACACAACTCACCAGGGAGACATATTTTTAGGTTAGTTCAGAACTGAATTCTCTTAAAGGAATATACTTTTGTGGTTGTGTTTGAGAGTAGTTGAAATAAGTCCTAAACGTGTGTTTGATGTATACCTGGATGTGGACACTGCTCGTCCTGAGCCTGGGGTTGGGGCATGCTCAGAGGTCCACCCAGGAAGCCTTCATGATGCAGTATTTTGAGAGGAGGATTGCCCAACTTGAGGTAAGAGACAAAAACAAAAGCCTGAAGACTCCAAACGACATGTTTTCTTCATTACACACAGAGTATGAATGGATTGGCTTATGGTCAAATAAAACTAATATCAGATTACTCTACCTCGTTGTTTAGTCTGTATTGATAACATTACAGCAACACTAAACTAAAACCAATGTTAACAGCAAGTCTCAAAACAAACTGTTCACTGTGACGATGCGAACCAGGGACTCCAATGCATATACACCCTACTCTCATTTGCCACCGAACATAGTTTGCAAATGTTTTTGTTTGTTAATGTGGTTAGAGTGTACCGCTAAGCATGTCCCAAAGTTCTTATACAAGCCATCACACGCAAGTAGAAATTGTTGACAATGTTAATTAAGAATTTAAGTTACACTGCTTCGATTTATCGACCTGAAAAAGGCAGTTTCATAAATTAGCAGCATTTCAATCTTCTCGATTTGTCAGTTGGGATAATTAGGAGTACAGAGTCATCTTCTTTCACTGGATTGAGGTAAGTTTTCGAGCCATATCCCACGACGGCTCAACTCTGCGCTGATTAGGGCAGCCAAGCGTTTCTAAACTATTCTGGATCATTTCAGGAGCGCTTGGGCTGGAGTGACATTTGGTCCCATTTTTGTTTGTTTTACTCTGTAATATGAGAATTACTGATGTTATAGGCGCTCTGCCTTAGAAGCCAGTTGTTGCCTCAGTTATTGGCTATTTAGATGATTGTTTGTCATTTTGAAAGTTTATGTTTATATGTCAGAGTTCATCAATGTCTTGTAAACATCCATGGTTCCATTTCACCTTCTGCACCTATAAATAAATACCTCCATTTTGCACCTGATTTTGTCTGAATCCTTATGCTTCACACCCCCTGACAAGACCACCTAGGGTCCACATTCTTACCTTCACATTGTGCCACTTCTTAAACAGCATCTGCTTGCTCACCTCTCTTGCCCAGGAGCGTCTGATAAAATGTGAGCAGAACACCCAGCAGGTGGACCAGAAGATCTATGACCTGTCTACAAAGGTGCGTGGCCAGCTGGCTAGCATGGAGGTGCACCGAACAGAGGTAAAGACTCAGGTGGATAATGTAGC